>NC_052155.1:24872370-25193520 GCF_902713615.1 Scyliorhinus canicula
TCTCTCTCCTCCTCCCCCCCCTCTCTCCTCCTCCCCCCCCTCTCTCCTCCTCCCCCTCTCTCCTCCTCCCCCCCTCTCTCCTCCTCCCCCCCCCTCTCTCCTCCTCCCCCCCCTCTCTCCTCCTCCTCCCCCCCTCTCTCCTCCTCCCCCCCTTTCCTTCCTCTGTTGGGGGGGGGGGTGCGGCATTAGTGGGGGTGTGGGGGTGCGGCGTTGGAGGGGGGTAGGGGTGGTGAAGGGGGTAGGGGTGGTGAAGGGAGGGGGTTGGGGTAGGGGCAGCTGCGTGCAGAGGGGGGGCGACGGTGCGTTGGCCCCGGGCATCCGTCGCCCCCCTCCTCAGCACGCCGCTGCCCCTACCCCAACCCCCTCCCCTCACCACCCCTACCCCCTTCACCACCCCTACCCCACTCCAACGCCGCACCCACCCCCCACTAACGCCGCACCCCCCCCCCCCCACTAACGGAGGAAGGAAGGGGGGGAGGAGGAAGGAAGGGGGGGAGGAGGAGAGAGGGGGGGGTGTGGGTACCGGCCTTCAGAGGGAGGGGGACGGGGTGTGGGTTGCGGCGTTGAGGGTGGGGGGTGCCGGCGTTGAGGGGGGGGGGGGACCCGGCGTTGAGGGGGGGGGACCCGGCTTTGAGGGGGGGGGGGTTGCGGCGTTGCGAGAGATGGGGGGCGGCGTTGGAGGGGGGTAGGGGTGGTGGGGAGGGGGATAGGGGCGTTGGAGGGAGGTAGGGGTGGTGAGGGGGGGGGGTGGTTAGGGTAGGGGGCAGCGGCGTACAGAGGGGGGGGGCGACGGTGCGTTGGCCCCGGGCATCCGTCGCCCCCCCCTCTCTGCCCGCCGCTGCCCCCAAACCCCCCCGATGGCCGCAACTCCCCCGATGGCCGCAACCCACCCGATGGCCGCAACCCACCCCCCCCGATGGCCGCAACCCCCCGATGCCGCAACCCACCCCCCCCGATGGCCGCAACCCACTCCCCCGATGGCCGCAACCCACTCCCCCGATGGCCGCAACCCACTCCCCCGATGGCCGCTACCCACTCCCCCGATGGCCGCTACCCACTCCCCCGATGGCCGCAACCCCACTCCCCCGATGGCCGCAACCCACTCCCCCGATGGCCGCTACCCACTCCCCCGATGGCCGCAACCCACTCCCCCGATGGCCGCAACCCACTCCCCCGATGGCCGCAACCCACTCCCCCGATGCTGCAACCCACTCCCCCGATGGCCGCAACCCACTCCCCCGATGGCCGCAACCCACTCCCCCGATGGCCGCAACCCACTCCCCCGATGGCCGCAACCCACTCCCCCGATGCTGCAACCCACTCCCCCGATGGCCGCAACCCACTCCCCCGATGCTGCAACCCACTCCCCCGATGCCGCAACCCACTCCCCCGATGGCCGCAACCCACTCCCCCGATGGCCGCAACCCACTCCCCCGATGGCCGCTACCCACTCCCCCGATGGCCGCAACCCACTCCCCCGATGGCCGCTACCCACTCCCCCGATGGCCGCAACCCACTCCCCCGATGGCCGCTACCCACTCCCCCGATGGCCGCAACCCACTCCCCCGATGCTGCAACCCACTCCCCCGATGGCCGCAACCCACTCCCCCGATGCTGCAACCCACTCCCCCGATGGCCGCAACCCCCCAATGGCCGCAACCCCCCGATGGCCGCAACCCACCCCCCCCCCCCCCCAATGCCTCAACCCACCCCCGACACTGAACGGCGTCAACCATCATCAATGGTTGACGCCGTTTTAAATCAACTGTGATTTTCGCCGACGTGACCCGTGGCCACGTCGGCGGGACTTCGGCCCATCCGGGCCGGAGATTTCAGGTCAGTGCAAATAAAATGAAATCCCGCCGGCGCCAGCTGTTTTCACAGGCTGCCGACGGGATTTGCACAACGCCGGTTTTTTACCGGCGGGAGAATTCGAAAACCTGCGGGAGCGGAAATAACGCCGCTTCCCGCCAATTCTCGGACCCTGCGTGGGGTCGGAGAATCCCGCCCCTGACCTGAGACTTGAGGGCAGGATTCTCCCATACCCGGCGGGGAGGGGGGTCCCGGCGGGACGGAGTGGTTGGCCGGCGCGAGTCAGCGCAAGCGTGGGAGAGCCAGCGTGTGCTGGCGTCATCCCCGTACATGCGCACAGGATTCACTTCTGCATCGGCCATCGCGGAGGACCACAACGGCCGATGCGGAAGGAATAGAGTGCCCCCACGGCACAGGCCCGCCCGCGGATCGGTGGGCTCCGACCACGGGCCAGGCCACCGTGGGGGAACCCCCCGGGGCAAGATCCCCCCGCGACCCCCCCAGGAACTCCAGAGCCCGCCCGCGCGGCCAGGTCCCGCCGGTAAGGGACCTACTCTGATTTACGCCGGTGGGACCGGCTACAGGCGGGCGGGACTTCGGCCCATCGCGGGCCTGAGAATTCGGGCGGCATCGATGCCCATTGAGTCGCGCCGGACCCCGCCATTCTCCGAGGCGGGCGGCATGACTCACGCCGGGCCGGTTTTTGGGGGGGCGGGAGAACTGGGAGGATGGCGGGGGTGAGATTCACGCCGACCCCCGGCGATTCTCCCACCCGGCGGGGAGTTGGAGAATGCAGCCCGAGATCTATGGTTATATTTTGCTGGTGCCAAACTGGCCACTTCGGGAGCAAATTCTATTGGTTTGCACTGGGGGCACCGAGGGGACAGTTCAGGAAGGTGTAGGGAGCAAAGTTGGTGGAGAAAATAAAGATATGGGAATTGCCTCTTAGCAGCTGTTGACTCATCAGAGTGGCATTGACAATAATCTGAAGTAGCAATTCCCCCATCAGTTGCTGATGAAGACTACTTTATTTTCATTTTATTTAGAGTTTTTTTTTTCTTTTTTTTTTATAAATTTAGATTACCGAATTATTTTTTCCAATTAAGGGGCAATTTAACGTGGCCAATCCACCTACTCTGCACATTTTTTTGGGTTGTGGGGGTGAAACCCACACAGACACGGGGAGAATGTGCAAACTCCACACGGACAGTGACCCAGAGCCGGGATCGAACCTGGGACCTCAGCGCCGTGAGGCGGTTGTGCTAACCACTAGGCCACCGTGCTGCCCTTATTTAGAGTTAAACTAAAATATATCCAGCAGTGAAGCTAAGGCAACTTAATAAGATACACATAGTGTAATCAACAGTCTCAGTGTTTAGCGTCTTGTAGAATTACTACAGTGCAGGGGGAGGCCATTTGGCCCATCGCATCTGCACCGACTCTCCGAAAGAGCACCCTACCTAGGGCAATTGAGCATGGACAATCCATCTAACCTGAATATCTTTGGACACTAAGGGGCAATTTAACATGGCCAATCCACGTAATCTGTACATCTTAAACTGAGGGGCAATTTATCATGGCCAACCCACCTAAACTGCACATCTTTGGACTGTGGGAGGAAACCGGAGCACCCGGATGAAACCCATACAGACACGGGGAGAAGGTGCAGACTCTGCACAGACAGCCACCCAAGGCTGGAATTGATTCCGGGTCCCTGGCGCTGTGAGGCAGCAGTGCTAACCACTGCCCCTGGTCCTGGGAAAATACCACAGACATTGGGACAAGTAAATACTGCGCTTAACAAAATACCACCCCCTTAAACTGAATCTGAAATCTGGAGATATAACCTGGCTGATGAAAGGTGTAGTTTGGAGAGTGTTTCATTGTTGCTTTCTGCAGAATCTGGTCATTCTTAAGGGAAACCAGATATCCATATTGAAATAATAAGTGTGCGTGTCGAAGCCCTGGAATGGGAACAGGGTTGTCTCTTGCATAGACTGGCTGAAGCTTTCCATTTGTAAACCTGCCAGGTTCCAGTTCTCCCTCGTTCATTCTAATGAACTGGGAAATTGCAGGCTGGCATAGCAGAGAGTGGACAAGCCAGGCTGCCGTTCCACTTTAATCCCACGTTGTTCCCCACCCTTTATATTTCTCCGGCGCCTAGGAAGCAGCTTCTTGTATTTGAGCCCGTCTCGCTTCTGCTTAAACGTTGGCCGCGATTCTCCGCAACCAGGTTGGGTGGGAGAATAGCGGGAGGTGCGGGAGCGGACCTCCCGCTATTCTCCTCCCCCCCCCCCCCCCCCCCCCCCCCAAATGGCGTGTCCGGTTTTCCGACACGCCGCTCAGAGAAACGCGGGCCGCCGTTTTTCACGGCGGCCCGCGATTCTCCGACCCGGATGGGCCGAGCGGCCTGCCGTTCCCGACCTGTTCACGACGGCGGCAACCACACCTGGGGCAGCAGGGTCGGAGAATCGCCTGGGGCCCCCGAAAGTCCGGCCCCCGCCGTGGCAGAGATTCTCCGCCACCCGGGAAGTGGCGGTGGCGGGAATCTCGCCACTCCGATCGGCGAGGCCCCTGCAGCGATTATCCGGCCCGCTATGGGCCGAAGTCCCGCCGCTGGGAGGCCTCTCCCGTCGCCGAGGTTTGAACCACCTCTGGTAACGGCGGGATCAGCGGCGCGATCGGGCCCCGGGGTCCTGGGAGGGGGGGGGGGGGGGCGATCAGACCCCGGGGGGGTGCCCCCTCGGCGGCCAGGCCCGCGATCGGGGCCCCCCGCTCAGACTCCGGGCCAGTGCCCTGGGTGCACTCTTTCTCTTCCGCGGCTGCCATGGCCCCCCCCCCACCCCCCCAGCACTGAGGCAGCAGCTCCAGTGCCCCATGGCTGCATGCCCGATTTTGAAAAAGGTTACTCACCTCCTCCGATCCCCACAGCAGCCATTGCACTAGCTTCACATGCTAAACGGCACCCATGTGACCTCCCACTGGGGAGCAGGTTAGATCCCGAGAGGCCAGTAGATAGAGCGTCTACCTTCTTAGTGAGATTGCCCTTAATTAATGATAATTGGTTTCTTGCCACGTCCAGGCGGCATCGAGGCACTGCCAACCGGAGTGGGCCGGTTAGATCGCAAACCGATCGGCGCCCGGCCCGGATTCTAATTTCGGCCTCCTCCACGGTCTAACCTGTGCGCACGGATCCATGCCACGTGCAACACAGCCGTTAAAACGCGCCCAAAGTCAAAAGAGCTGACTATATTGTGGAATCTAAAAATAGGCTCGAGAAACCGTCCCTGATAGCAACTTCAAGGTGGGAGGGGAATAAGGGGAAGGATTTCTTGTCAGGAAGGAAGCTTTTTGGCCACCGGAAGGTCACTAATTGGCTATTCAGCGTTTCACTGGATATGCAGGGATGGTGGGGGTGGGAATGTGCTGACATCTCAGGTTCCGTTCTGCCTCCTTCACCCTGCTGAGAACCATCAAATTCAGTTCTATGTTGCTGTGCTCCTGCACAATTGGGGCAGTCTGGTGATTAAGTTATTGAACATATGCCTCGGTTAATAGTCTAACACTGAAGCATTGATGCACAAATTCATTTGCAATTTCATTCATATGGAGATTTGGCCAAACAGTGATATACAATGACAATTATTTCAGTCATGTACTTCTGACCCTGGTCTTTTTGCTGTGAAAATAATACATGCACTTAAACCCTGCATTCACAAAAAGAACACTGACTGAGGGAAAAACCTTCGTGCAACATTTTCAAATCCTCAAACAAGATGGTTGCTTAGATATGAAAATCATTTGAGACCTGTCTATAAGGTGGTGCACAGAATCCTTAACCTGAAAAGCAGTCATTTCTTCTGGCTGTTGGCGTAATAAAGCAAAGTCCTTCATTTTCCAAAGATTGAATCGCCAAACTTTGTTACCTGTTGATTATTTTTTTTCATGTCAGTTTGAACCATTTCGACAGCTGTCTCCTGTGTACCTCTCACCACTTCACATATTTGCACCAGGATTTCCTGGTGTTGTGTTTTACTCAGTTGCCCTGTGTTGGCATCCTCTGACATCCTTAATCTTTATTTTAGCGTTTATGAATGGATTCAGCTGCTTGGTTTAATTCTTTTTGGAAGCTACTGAAATCTGGTAGCTTCATTCTCGGTTATTAATCACGAAGGAGAAAATGCCCACCTTAAGCGGTGTGAAATGGATTTCCTCGCAGTGGGGCTGTGAATCAGCTGGGATTTAAGGAAAGGCGGGCTTGTGTTGGAGATCCTGCGTGGCTAATCAAAAGCAGTCAGTTTTGTGTGGGACAAAAAAAACCTCTTGCGCCACAACCTATTCATTCATTGATTTAATGATTTAGTAATTTGGTCCAAATGAAAAGTAGGAAACTATTAACAATGTGCATCAAAGTGATTCGGGGTTAGTCTGCCTGATGTAAGTGATCTGCCCACTATTGGGTAACTTAGCCACGTCATTTGATTGGATCTGAATTTTTAATCAAACTAAAATGTCGTCTCTTTAAAGCTAAAAAGTATTTTTCTCATTTTGTAGCCTTTGTCCTGCCTTCCACCTACAATTGGAGCCTATCTACATGGGCAGAAAGCACTTCCACCAAGGACTAAATCTCACTAAATGTGCCAGAGCCATGACCCTCTCACCCCCCCCCCCCCCCCCCCCCCCCCCCCCATCTCCATCCCCAGTCCCCCTGTAGTCAAACAGCCTACTGTGTTCACTAACTGGATATGCACACGGTAGGCATTGTGAGAAGTATTGGAATATACTCTTGGAGCCCTGACCTCGGAAGAGCTACACCGCCTTCAGGAACAGTAGGATGAGCAGCTGAAGTACATAATGAATTAAGGAAAGAACCTTTCAAAACCATTTAATGAAAAAAAACGCTTCATGATTCTTTTAATGCAATTCTTTTTAGCCTCGGGAACTGTTTAATTTTGATGAAACCGTCCCTATCTGATAGATTATTACTCTTACAGTGCAGATGGTATCGTAGTAAACTGCCGCCAATAAATGATCTTCATTTGCTGAGGCAGGAGGAGGGATAAAATCTGGAAAGCAGCGGGTGAGAGTCTCTGTGGCCACAGCAGAAATGTGCTCCCTGTGAACTCCCGCATTACCCTTACAGTAGTGTGTGGGGCAAATCGGGGCAGTCTTTGTCTGGGCGGGATTCTCCCAGGCTCCGTGGCAAAATCGGCAGTGGCGCAGGGGCGGAGAATGGGTGTTGATGCCGAAATCCAGCTCGATGCCGCTCCAGTGATGCTCCGATCCCCAGAGCATCGGCGCGAATCGCGCGCGCGTGGTCTAGGCGGCCCAGGTAGGCGGCCATTGACAGAGGCCCCCGCGGCGATTCACCAAGTGTAACTGGCTGAGTTCCCGACAGTGTGGGTCTCTCGTGGTCCCACCCGACGGGAACTCGGCGTGTCCACTGCGGGCTCAGTCCGCGGCCGCCCTGGTGGGGGGTGGGGGGATCCTTCACCCAGGGGGAACTCACAAACGGCCAAGCTATCGATCGGGGCCACTGATCTGAAGGTACGTGCGTGATCTCAGGGGGCGGGGCCTGTATTTTCGGGGCTGGTCCGCAGTGTGGGTCCGCCATGTCGCGCGGGCTGGCCACCGAAGGCTGCCGCCGTGCGCATGCGCGATGTCCAACTGGCAGTGCAGAGCCCCGTATCGGCAGCCAGAGCTGCGTAGGGCTACTCCAGGGCCCTGCGCGCCCCCTTCAGGTAGGAGAATCACTCTGGACTTGCTTCAGGAAAGTCCAGAGTAATTCGCCTGCGTTTTGACGCTGGACTGAGGACCTAGCCCCATTACTGAGCATCCCGCCCAGGTTCTTGTGATACTGCTCCCACTCGAGTCTGCCTCACTCCCCCACCCGACCCAAACATTTAGGTAGTCAAGTAGGGAGAATCGATGAAACCAGGAAATGTAGTTTGACCATTCTAGTATTTTCCATCCGTAAATGCTTGCAAATGTGATTTACTTAATTATCATGGCCCATTAACATGGGAACATTAACGGCAATCCATTTTCTAAAGCTGGTGGTGAAACAGTTTGAAACCCAGCCGATTGAGAATATGTACTTTGCAAGCTAGATTGCATTCACCTTGTTTACCTACCAAATCAAATGAAAATGAAAATCGCTTATTGTCACAAGTAGGCTTCAAATGAAGTTAATTCAAATCAGAATCTTCCCGCTAAAATGCTGGAGGAAGTATCCTGTTACGCAACTGTTAATGCTTTATTTTTTTGTGGATTGCATGAGGAATGATTGTGGTGCCTGCTTCACATTGTCAGTTGAGTTCAGTCGGCAGACTGCGTGCGGTGTGTGTGATTGTTTGGCTGCTGCTGTTTATAAGGGCCACATTCCTCCTTTTGCTGCTGGATAGAGTGTCACATTCCACTGAGCCTTCCCTTCTGATTTAGGCTGCGGGAGGGGGGGTGCAGGCAGGGGGGGGGGGGGGGGGGGGGGGGGGCAACTCCCTACAGAGTAATTAGGAGTAGGCCAAGCCCAAGAACCCTTGAGCAAGACAAGACGATAGGGAATTCGTTGATTGGCTCTGCTTTCCGAAAATGAGGGCTGGGAAAAGATTCAGACCAGAGGTGTTACTTAATGCAGCAATGTTCAATGTTCGTAGAATCATAAAATTTAGAGTGCAGAAGGAGGCCATTCAGCCCATCAAATCTACACTCTGGGTATAGAGGGATACGGCACTAGGAACTGCTGAGGGTTTTGCCAAAGGTGGTATCATGACCAGTACAGTTTTGGAGGGTTGAAGGGCCTGTTCCTCTGCTGTATTGTTCTTTGTAATTATATTAGCTTTCCAAAAGCCGGACAGCAAGGTGCCTGCGTTGTTGGGAGAGCTGTGGATGGGTTTCCAACACTTTCCTTTGAAAAGCATTCACTCAACTCAAGGCAGAGTTAGACAAGTTTTTGACTGACGAGAGTTAAGGGGCAGGCAAGATAGTGCTGCCAAGGCCATAATCCGGTCAACTGTGTTCTGACCAAATAGTGGAGGACACTTGATGTCAGGGTGACAGCCTATTCGTGCCCCTACCTCTGATGATCTTATTCATTTTTACAGTGCTGCTATTCCCATTCCTGGGAGGTTAGTTTGATCAGATTGTTTTAAAAGTAACACAAATTTGGTGTTGAGTGCATGGTCCCATGCAGAACAGAGAAATAGGAACCTGGAAATATTCAGGTTTAGGGCGGGATTCTCCGATCCCCCGCCGGGTTGGAGAATCCACGGGGGGGGGGGGGGGGGGGGTTTGAATCCCGCCCAGCCATATTTTCCGGCCGGCGAACAATCCTGCCGACGGGAATCACGTTGCGCGCCTCGCAGAATCGCGAGAATCAGCGCAACGCGATGGGCCCCGGGGCTGCGCAATGTCCGGGTGGCCCGACACCGGAGTGGTTCGCGCCGTTCTTGGCGCTGGCGGCAGGCCATCCCGCCTCTAATCTCTGGGCAATTCTGAGTTCACTCTTCTTGACTTGGGCTCCAAAGGAGCATGTTACAATTGATCCCCAAGTCCTTGGATTGGGAGGAGAAAATCCCAGTCAGGATCCCCACTTCCTATTTACGCCGCAGTGATCCCGTGTCGGCTAGTGATTGAAGGCGACAGCCAGATGAATACCGCAATAAATGTAATAAATCTCATGTTCAAGTAGACTGCTCATTCCTATTATCTAGAAGATCAGTGATTCCCACATCGTGTACCGTGGTGCACTGGTGTACTCTGAACATCCCCCCCAAGTGTGCCGTGAAAAAAGATTCAAAATTATTCAAATTCATGCAATTAAACTAAAATCTACCTTTGCCTTCAGCTCTGTGGTTGGCATCTCCAAAACATGATGAATCTTGGACCTTGGGCGCAAGCGCGGCTGGGAAAGAGCCGCAATGCATGGTTCAGATGTTTTATGTTGGTTGGGCCCATCCGGGACTTGGAGCTGAAGACAAAGGTCCCATGTGCCTGCATTGGAAGCAAAAACTCAAAAAGGGTGCAAAATCCCTGGGAGCAGCAAGAGAGACAGGGGGCTGGATTCTCCGTTTGGGAGGCTAAGTCCCCACGCCGGCGTGAAAGCGGTGGTGTTTTACGCCAGGAAAACTGGCGCAAAACGGCCACCGATTCCCTGCTCCAGGGGGGGCTAGCAGGGAGGCAGGGTAGAGCTCCCAGCTCCAGCTGCCGATACAGCCCAGAGTATTGCCGGATCCGTGGCCGCGTATGTGCGCAGCGGCGGCCTGCAATGGCCACGCCGTGCTTCATGGTGGCCGCAGTCCACGGACCTGGCCCGCAAAAATAGCCCCCCCCCTTAATCCGGCTCGCGCGCCCCAGACTACCCCCCACCCCCACACAGTGCCCCCAGCCCCGAATAACCCCCCCACCCACCCTGCCCGCGGATCGGCTCTCCCCTGACTGGCGGCACTGGACTGAGTCTGTAGCCGCCACGATGAGTTCCCGGCGGATGAGACCACATGTGCCCCACGCCGGCGGGAACTCAGCCGATCGGGAATGGAGCATCGCGGGGCGGCCCTCGGGCAATGGTCTGAGGCCGTGGATACGGCATGCGGCGTGCTCCTAGAGTAGGCCGCTTTTCAGCGGGCGGAGCATCGTGAAAGCAGCGCCGCCCCCAATTCCGTCGTCATCGGGGATTCTCCGCCCTATCACCGAGCTCAATTTCACGGTCGGGGATCAGAGAATCCAGCCCAGGGAGAGGTCAAAAAAAAAAAGAGGGCAGGGAAAAGTTAAAAAATTTCCCCAAAAAGGGAAGGAAACAGAAAATCGGACGTCTGCCTCCAAATGTTGTTATAGTATAGAGATGTGCCATGACATATAAAAGGGTGGTTGTTTGTATTTAAAATGTTGAGGGCTGTTTGGGGGTGGGTGGGATGAAGAGATTGTTGGCCAGGGGTTTGCCATTCTATTTGTTACTGTTGATTATTTGTTGGTGGGTGCAAATTTGATGAAAATGTGAAAAAGGAGAATAAAAATATATATTTTTTAAAAGACATAAATAAAGGGTGATCTAGATGACCAAATTAAGAAATTTTCTCAATACAGGTTCCACGGAAATGCTGCTGTTCTGTGTCCATAATCTCCCTGTTGAACTGTCCCTGTACAACAGTGCCCATAGAACCATTTCTGGAACCAATCATGTCGAACTGTACCTTTAGAACGATGCCCATAGAACCATTTCTGGAATTGTACCTGTAGAACTGAGCATATAGAATGGTGCCATAGAACCATTTCTAGAACTGTGCCTGTAGAACTGTGTCTACAGAACGGTGCCCATCGAGTCATTTTCCGAACTGTGCCTGTAGAGCAGTGCCCACAGAACATTTTCTGGAATTGTACCTGTAGAACTGTGCATATAGAATAGTGCCATAGAACCATTTCTAGGATTGTACCTGTCGAACTGTTCCTGTAGAACTGCGCCTGTAGAACGGTGCCCATAGAGCTATTCCTTGAACTGTACCTGTGGAACTGTGGCTGTACAGGTAAAGTCACCATGGTTCCAGATGACCATAGATGGGGAGATCTGACTGGTGGAGATTTAACCTGAGGATCACCACACCTCAGACGAGGGCCAAAGTTGAGAAGGCGGAGCCTTCATGAATAACCTCAGGCGGTACGGGAATTGAACCTGCACTGCTGGCCTCACTCTGCACGACCAGCTGGGTAGCCAACTGAGCTAAACTGACCCTCCTGTAGAACTGCACCTGTATACAGTGCCCAGAGACCAGTCCCAGAGAACCATTTTTAGAACTGTACTTGTAGAACTGTACCTCTGGAGCTGTGTCTGTTCAAGAAATGGTTCTATGGACACTGTTCTACAGGCACTAAAAGTGCCAATAGAAGCATTTATTCAACTGTACCTGAAGACCAATGCCTGTAGAACGATGCCCGCAGAACCATTTATTGAACTGTACCCATAGACCTGTGCCTGTAGAACTGTACCGGTAGAATTATGCCTATTCAAGAGATGGTTCTAAAGTTACACGTCTCCAGGCACAGTTCTACAGGTGCAGTTCTACAGGGACTGTTCTGCAGATACAGTTCTGCAGGTACAGTTCCACAGGTACAGTGCCCATGGAACCATTTCCAGAACTGCCTGTAGAATTGTGCCTGTAGAACTGTGTATGCAGAACTGTGTCTGTAGAACTGTGCCCATAGAACTATTTCTAGAACTGTGTCTGTAGAACTGTGCCCATAGAACTATTTCTAGAACTGTGCCTGGAGAACTGTGTCTGAAGAACTTTGTCTGCAGAACTGTGCCATTGAACAACAGGAATTTAACATTTTCCCCCCCATCTGTTTGGATGGAAGAAGAGACTCTCCCTCTGGTACCCAGTTTAAATCAGATAATTGTAATCTTTCTCAAAAGCAAGAAAATGGATGAGTGTGTACAATGTTTCACCACTGCATTAATAAAAAGAATGTTTGGTATTTCTAACAAAATGACCATTCCCGTACACAGTGAGCAGAGAGAGTCTTAACCCATGGTTCATTTCTGTGAAGCGTTTCATTATAAATGGTGGCTGTGGTTTGGTGCCAGCTAATGACTTGAAACCTTTTGAAGATTTATGGTTTTCTTTCCATCAGGACTTTTCCCAGCTATCCTGAATCTTGCCAGCAATGCTGTGATCTCCACCAATGCAACCTGCGGTGAAAATGGTCCTGAAATGTACTGTAAGCTGGTAGAACATGTTCCTGGTCGACCAATACGTAACCCACAGTGTCGTATTTGTGATTCAAACAGTGCGAATCATAAAGGTAATCACCTGTCCAGTGAATTTGTGACGTTATACGTGTTTGACTTGTTTGACGATGTGACATAGTGGCTTTCAGTGGGAAAACAAACTTTGGGTGCGATTTAACGGCCGCGTGCTGCTGGAATTGGGTTACGCCTCGAGGGATTGATGTTGCGACCTGGAACCCCCCCCCCACACAACGGACCCAGACGTGCGAGTTAAGTGAGCTTAAAACACACTTACCTCTGCTCACCAGTGCCCGGGATCTACTGGCCTTGTCGAGTACCCCAGCTGGGCACTGTTTCGCACTGGTCCCCACATTCTGGGATCAGACGGAACGGCACTTGGGGGGTGGGGGGGTCTCCCAGGTGATGTGAGGCCCCCAGCCCCCAGGTGGTTGGTATCTGGGCAGGGTGGCACCCTGGCACTGCTGATGCCAGCTGTGCACCTTGGCACTGCCAACTGGCACCCATGCAGTGCCACCTGGGCACCTTGGCTGTCTCCGCTCTCCCAATATTTACCGGCCCCCACAGCAGGAAATCCACCCGGCAGGAATTGGTGCCAATTTTCCTTAGCGTGGCCGCGATGAGGTGGATCCTGCGGTGGGTCAAGATGATTGGTGCATAGCTGCGATGCCACCCACAACTCTCCTTCGGACCCCCCTTCTGATCCCCCATCAGACCCTACCCAATAGCCCCCCCAAAACCCCCCCCGACTGAGACCCCCAACAGAGACCCCATCAGAGACCCTCATCAGTCGCCCCTAATAGAATGTCCCATCAGAGCCCCCACAGAGGCCCTGCCTGAAAACTGAATAGCAGTCCTCGCAGTATGGTTAGAAATCACTGCATTTTCACTTACCCTTCCCTTACATCTGCTGCCTCAGACAAACGTGTTTAAAGCAGCAGGCTGTTACAAGGCTTAGGGCAGCACGGTGGCGCAGTGGTTAGCCCTGCTGCCTCACAACGCCAACGGTTCGATCCTGGTCCTGGGTCACTGTCCGTGTGGAATTTGTACATTCTCCCCATGTCTGCGTGGGTCTCATCCCCACAAAATCAAAAAAGATGTGCAGGCGAGGTGAATCGGCCAAGCTAAATTGCCCCTCCTGGCATAATAAGGAAATGTTTGGGTCACTCTTGGCCCTGGGTCCATTGAGCCTCCTCCCTACTGAGCCTTCTGTGCTCACAGTATATCCGAGTGTCAGTGATGGTCTGCGTCTGCCCAATCTTTGCCCACCGGCAGATGGACAGCTGCAGGCTTATGCCAGCTTTTGGGAGATGGCAATGAAGTTCAGCCATTGATTTCAGAATGGCCCTCTGACCGAGACTCCCAGGCCATTGGGGTTCTGCGCATTGGGCTTGAAATTCCCCTCAAATGGGCGAGCAGATTCCATCTTACCTGAATAGTGATCGACTCTGCAATTAGAATGAGCCATGTAAACAAAGAAGGGGAGGGAGGGAAAGGCAGACTGAGGGAATGTGTAGACAATTCAAAGGAGCAATAAACATTTCTCTTTCTTTGTGCTGACCCTGCAGAACGGCATCCAGTAATGAGTGCTATAGATGGAACCAACAACTGGTGGCAGAGTCCCAGCATCCAGAACGGCAGGAAATATCACTGGATCACAATTACCCTGGACCTGAGGCAGGTGAGGAAGGATATGTCAATGGTGGCTGTGGTTTGATATCAGCCAGTGGCTTGAACCTCCAAACCCTTTAAAGATTTACTGTTTTCTTTTAATCAGTACGTTTCCGAGCCATGTATCATTTTTACTGCATGCATTCTATAAATGTGCCTCCTTAATGTTGGCAATTGCCAAGACAACCAATTGCTGGGACAAATGTTAATGGCAATAAAGAAATGTGTGTCTCATGTTTGATTAGAAAACCAAACAGTACCTTGGATTTATTACAGCGATGCTATCGTTATTGGTGTTCAGAGTAGAAAGGAGAAGATGCAGCAAGTAATTGGGAAAGTGAATGGATGTTATCATTTATTGTGAGGGGAAATGAATGACTAAAGTAGGGAGGTTATGCTTCAGTAAGAGCACATTTGGAGCACTGTGTATAGCACTAGTCTCCTTGTTTAAGGAAAGACGGAATAGCATTGGAAGCAGTTCAGAGAAGCTGCATCAGACTAATACCTAGAATGGGTTGTCTTATGAAGAAGGATTGGACGGACTAAGCTTGTTAACTGCTGGAGATTAGACGAGTAAGAGGTGGCTTTTCATCTGGTGGGAGAATCTAGAACTTGGGGTCACTGTTTAAAAATAAGGAGTCGCCCATTAAAAGAGAGATGAAGATAAATGTTTCTCTCAGATTGTTGTGAGTCTTTGGAACGCCCTTCCTGGAAAGGTTGAGGAAGCAGCGTCTTTGGCCAAAGTTTTCCGACCCTCCCCACCGGCGGGATCTTCCACACCACATTCCCCAGTGGTGGAGGGTGCGGGGCATTCAAAACCCTGAAGACACTGGTGGGACCGGTAGACCATGCCACTGGCCAATAGCTGGCTGCCTCCGCCGGCGGAAAATTTGCTGCGTGGGGGCTGGAAACTCCCACCTTTCGAATATTTGTAACTTCAAAGTGGATGAGGTGACCACCAGATCAGTCATGATCTAATTTTTAAAAATATTTTATGCCTAGAAACAAACTAAAGCAGAAGAACAACCAAACAACATTATAAACAACCAACACCCATTCCCCCCCTGCTCCTGACCATCACCACGCCCTCCCATCCTGCCTTCCCCATTTTAATCCCCCACCCCCCATTCCTCCCCCCTGTCCGCCACCCCTCCCTCTCTCCGCTGCTGATCCCTCAAACGTCCTTAAAGAAAGCAATCAATGGCTTCTATCGTCGGGTGAACCCATCCCCCTAACCCCTCAAGACGAACTTGACCTTCTCCAGCCTCAGGAATTCCTCCAGGTCGCTCATCCACATCCCTGCTTTCGGCAGCTCCGAGTCCCGCCACCCGAGCACGATCCGTTACCGGACTATCAGGAAAGCAAAGGCCAAAACATCGGCCCCTCTCACCCCCTGGACTCCCGGGTTTTCCGACCAACCGAATAGCATCACCTCTGGACTTGGAGCCACTTCCACTCCCAGCACCTCAGACATTACGTTCGCGAACCCCTGCCAGAACCCCCTTCAGCTGTGGACATGTGGACATGGCTGGCGGGCCTCCCCGCTCACCACCCATACCTGCCCTCTAATAATAATAATAATAATAGCTTATTGTCACAAGTAGGCCGTGATATGTGCCATTTGGACTCATTTAAACTGAATGAGACTTAACCTCACACATGACGAGGACGCATTCACCCAGGCCTTAGACACCTTCCCCTCCCCTATCTCATCCCTTGACAGTAGCGCCTTATCCTGTAGCATCAGGGGCAGCAGTAGAAAGGCACCTCTCTCATTACAAAATCCCAGACCTGCAGGTACTTGAAACCGTACCCCATGAATGAATCACCAAATCGTTTGATCCCTAGTTGCCGTCACCCCCGAAACCTCGCATCCAACTCCACCGGCGCAAACGTAGGGCCGACGCAGATCGGTGGCCACATAGAGGAACCCTCCAGTCCCAAATGCTGTCCCCACTGTCCCCACACCCTTAGGGCCGACACCACCACTGGGCTCATGGTGTTACTGGCCAGCGAGAATGGCAGAGGCGCTGATAACAGAGCCCCCAAACCTGTTCCCCTACACAATGCCACCTACATTCGACCTCCACCACGACCCATTTACTAACCATAGCGATATTCGGCAGCCAGTAATAGTTCATCATGTCCGGCAGCGCCAGCAACCCCCGCCCCCACCCCCGACTTCACCCCCGCTCCAGACAAGCCCTCCGAACCCGCGGGGTCTTCCCCGCCCGCACAAACCCAGAGATCAGCGCATTAACCGTCTTGAAAAATGACTTCAGGACAAAAATTGGGACGTTCTGGAACACAAACAGAAACCTTGGCAACACCGTCATTTTTACTGTCTGCACCTGGCCCGCCAGCGACAGCACATCCCACCTCTTAAAATCCACTTTCATCTGCTCCACCAGCCATGTAGCTGCGCCCAACCCCGAGTCACCTGGATGCCCAAATAAATATATGAAGGTCGTCCCCACAACGCTGAGCAGCAGCTCCCCTAACCTCCTCTCCTGTCCTCTAGTCTCAATCGAGAACAACGCGCTCTTTCCCATATTCAACTTGTACCCCGAAAACCAGCCAAATTCCTCTACAATCCCCATAATGACCCCGATACTGCCCAACGGGTCTGAGATATATACCAACAGATCATCCACATACAATGAGACCCTGTGTCCAAACCCCTCCCATCGCTCAATCCCTCCCCAGTCTCTCGATGCAGCTAAGTGCATTGCTGGAGGAGGTGCTGACGACAGGGAGACTGGAGAAGGGGGTAGTGTCAGCGGTTTACGGAGCTATTTTGGAAGAGGAGAAGGATCAAAGCAAAGTGGGAGGAATATGGAGGAGGGGTTCTGGTGTGAGGTGTTCCGGAGAGTAAATGCCTCCACCTCGTGTGCGAGGTGGGGCTGATACAGCTGAAGATGGTATACAGAGCACACCTCACGAGGGTGAGGATGAGCCGATTCTTTGAAGGGGTAGAAGATGTGTGTGAACGCTGCGGGAGGGGCCCCGCAAACCACGTTCCTATGTTTTGGTCCTGTCCAAAGCTAGAGGATTAATGGAAGGAGGTTTTTAGGGTAATTTCTAAAGTGGTGCACGTTAAACTGGACCTGGGACCCTGGGAGGCCGTATTCGGGGTGTCAGACCAGCCAGGGTTGGAAACGGGTGCGGAGGCAGATGTTGTAGCGTTCGCTTCGTTGATCGCCCAAAGACGGATCCTGATAGGTTGGAGAGGATCGTCTCCACCCTGTGCCCTGGCGTGGCAGGGTGACCTGTTGGAATTCTTGACTCTTGAGAAGGTTAAGTTTGAACTGAGGGGAAGGATGGAGGGGTTCTGTTGCTCTTTATGATATGATGTTATATCCCAACAGCGTCACCAATATTGTGGGTATTTCTATTCATCTTGGTGAACCACAAGCCTTCCCTTATATCGATTAAATGACCACATAACCAGTTAGTTAGTTCAAAAGATGGTTTATTTACATACACAAGGGTTACTTCGACATGCAAACACAATATCTACTACAAGTTAAACTACACCTATCAGCTATGATAACCTATACTTAACTTCAGGGCGACGGGCACTATGCAAATGATAAGGCCTTTATCTGGATTTCACTTGACTGGTTCGAAGAAAGTGGCTCTGTCTCTGCTGGGCTCATCCGTCAGGTAGCGATTGTTGGTCTTGAACCTGGCTGGCTGTTCTTGCTACAGTTGGCTGGCACAGGCCGGATCCAAACGAGACAGGCTGTGTCCTCTTTTATCCCTCTGGGATTTCGTGCTCTTTGGGGCGGTCCTTAACCTTGGACCCAATAGTTCGTCAGGGCTCTGATCACTGTCTTTGCTTTCGGCCAATAAAGGGGCGGGTGCCTTGGTAGCTGGGCGGCTCCAGAGCGGTCATTGACCTTGGCAGTTGGGCTCTCTGAGTCAAGGGAGTGGCGCCGATCAGTCTGTGATTGGGTTTCTTGATTGGAGTCCTATTGTCCTGGGAAACGGGACATTAAGAATGCAAACGAGCGGGGGTTTCGATCAGGTCTAGCTACCTGTGTTTCAGATACACATAAGCTCTGTGTCTGTCTGAGTCCTGGGTTGGCCATAATTCCCATGGTCCTTTGCAAGTGCCCATCTTAGATGGCTACAGTTCGACAATTCATGAGCATTATTCATTATGCACTTCCAAGAATTGGATAACATCGAACATTAGGTGGGGCATGTGGGTGGGAGAGTTGAGGGGAGGGGGGCTGTGTGTGTTAATGGCGACTATGGGTGATCCCTAATTCCTTTTTGTCATTTGTTTGTGTGAACATGCGGGCTAATGTTTGGGGTTTGGTGGGAGGATGGGATCGTTGTTATTGATATGGGATTGACATATTTGTTACTGATTATTGTTTATTGTTGGTGGGTGTAAATTTGGGAGAAAATGTGAAAAAGGAGGAGAATAAAAAAATATTTAAAATAAATCTTCCCCAGTTCTGCTCCCAAGTCCTGGCACAGCCGCAGCTCGTTCCCTTCCCAGGTGCACTTTCTCGTCTGTCTTGCCCATCGGAGGGAGGATCTTCTCCTTATCCAGACCGCTGTGCAACCGCACAACTATCGCCCTTGGTGGCTCACCCGCCTGTGACCTCCTCATCAGCACCCTGTGTGCTCGGTCGACCTCCAGGGACCGGTCAAAGGCCCCCTCCCCAATCAGCTTCTCCAGCATTTTAGTCATGTACGTGCCGGCCTCCGTACCTTCGACGATTTCGGGCACCCTCACGATCCTCAGATTTTGTCTTTTGGAGCGATTCCCCAGATCCTCCACTTTCTTCTTCAGTCTCTTCTGGGTTTCCCACATCACCCCCACCTCGTCCACCAACGAGGCCAACTGCTCCTCGTGCTCCCCCACCGCCTCCTCCACTTTCTGCATCACCCGGCCCTGGGATTCCAGCCTCTGCTCCACTCTCTCGATTCCCAACTTAATCGGTTCCACCACCTTGGCCAGGTCTTCCAGGGCCTCCTTCCTCTGTTGGCTGAACTTTCCATTTAGGAACTCTATTAGCTGCTCCATTGATCACTAGGCAGGCAGGGCAGCTCCCGTGCCCTCTGTCACCTTATCCTGTGGAACACCACGAAGACGCCCCTCTTCCAGCAGCTCTTTTCTTCTCACCCCACTCCTAGTTCGTGGATCCATCCACCAACCACATCAGAGGAGTAAAACCTTCTGCAGGAATCCTGCACATCTTGCACTCAAATACTTCGCCCTTCGGGCTGGAAAAAGACCAACAAAATAAAACGCCTTGAGTGGGAGCCACAAAATGTGTGACCGCTCATTCCATGGCTGCCACCAGAAGTCAAGATGTGGAGATGCCGGTGTTGGACGGGGGGTGAGCACAGTATGATTCCGACAAGTTGACAATAGATTTCCTTGTATTGTTTTCTACTATGGTACCGGGAGAGGCTTGGTTGCTGCTGATGGTGATGCCGAGTTTCTCAAGCTTCCTGTTCTTGGTGTGCATATAGGTGACGTGGCATCGTTGTCTCATCTGTTACTATGCTCATCAAGTCAAAGCAATGCCTCTGCCCATGCGGCACTCCCTCGGTGCTGAACTGAAGTGTCAGTCTCGATGATGTGCTTAAGTCTCTGAAGTGGGGTTTGAACTTACAACCTTCTGACTCTTCGATATTTTTGTTCTCAAGGCATGCTTTTTCAATAATGTTCCAGAAATTACCAAGGCTTCAGTTTGTGTTCTCCGCTAGAGCCCTTCCTTTTGATTTCCCTTTGTTCCCTTACTTTTATTTTATCTTTATTGTTTTTCTTGGTGCGGGGATCATTAATTGAGATATACCTCTATATCGGGTGGAGGAGTACAGAATTCAAAGTTTCAGATAGGTTGACAACTGCAACGTTGTGACCTCAAGTTTTGTGTTTGGGAAAGGAAATCCCAGACTTTCTGACACCCAGCGGATTGCAGGGATTCAGTCGATTGGTTGCCTGCCGGCCAATGGGTTGGCCCGGGGGCAATGTTGTGCCTGGCAATAGACAACGATTGGTTCCTGCCAGGTGAGGTTTATCGGAGAGAACCCAGCAGAAGACTTGAGACCCTCAAAGCAAGAAGCTGTATTTTCTCCCCCTCTCTTGACTGCTGGATTCCTGCCATCTCTGAATGTCGATGTTGAAGACATTGCAAGCTGACGGAAAAGATAACATCCAACCCAAGGCCTAAAATGGAGAAAGGAACTGGAAGATATCCATCTGAAGTCAAAGATCCCATTCCTGTATTTTTTATCGTTATTTTCTTTCCTCTCCACCACCCTTTCCCTCTGTGTTGTGTGTGTTTGTGTGTGTCTGTGTATAAGGTGAGGTGAGTTCGAAAGAGGGGTTGGAAATTAGACAGTAGTTAACCAGTTTTATTGTTCCCTATTTAATAGAAATTATTGTTAAATAAAAAAAGGTTATTTGTCTTAAAATTTACAAAGCCGGTGGCTGTACTTAATCGGGATCAAACCAAAGACATCAGATATTTAAGTAACTTTAATTTCACCTCTGTTGCGACCCCGGGTCAAATAGGGCTAGAATTGACCCAGGGTGTCCTGACATTTTGTGCAACACAGGCAGATGACCTGAAGGGAGCTTCCCTCTTGTACATTTAATTGTTTGATTGATGGGCTACAGGTTACAAGTACCATTTAGAATCCTCTTTATGTTTCATCTCATCCAGGTGCAATTGCATGGGTGCTCCACAGATGTTAACAAGTAAATGTAATGGGTTATAAAGAGGTTTTAAAAAATAACTACCACTGCAAATCCTGCAGGAGGAAAGGGATAAATATATCTGGGATAAATATAAGAAATGGTTGAAACATGTCAAAGGGGTGCAAAGTGGGGCAAAGACAACAATTCACAGCGGCAAAGGCTAAACGCAACAGTTCAAAAAATATTCAAGTTGTCAACAATAAGAGGGCAGTTAGGGAAGAAGCAATCATGTACAGAGGCTTGAAACAGAGGAGGAACAGAAAATAATAAATATTCAAAATAGTTACTTCCTTTTGATATCTACAAGGAAAGATACGAACAATAAATTCCCCCTGAACAGAGATAAGCGCACTAATCAGCCAAAGTGTATAGGATGGAGAAGCTAAAAGGGGCACAAGCTGAAGAGCAACTTGCAGCAGAAATTCTTGCTGAAAAATGTCCTGGTGCCTGACACACTGGGAAGAACAGGAGTAGACGACAAAAGCAAAATGAATAAGTAAAGTGTGGCTTGAGGTGCTGATTTGGGAGAGATGGTGTGGAGGTGGCAACCAGAGTGCCTACTAACTGGGGTTAAATGGGGCAGAGAGATTGGCGAACATCAGGAAATCCAGAGCAGCCTCATCTTCTGGGAAGGTCAAGGTCAGCCAATGCAGGTCAGTGATTGACCAGTGATGGCTCAGGGAGTGACATAATGGGTTAGGAATTGCGGAGTAGTTGGAAGAGACCAGTGCATGTCTGCCATGGAGAAAGTTCTTAAAGATCAAAAGTTAACATTTTAAAAATAAAAGTGCTCTTAATGGGGGCAGCACGGTGCGCAGTGGGTTAGCCCTGCTGCCTCACGGCGCCAAGGTCCCAGGTTCGATCCTGGCTCTGGGTCACTGCTCATGTGGAGTTTACACATTCTCCCCGTGTTTGCGTGGGTTTCGCCCCCACAACCCAAAGGTGTGCAGGATAGGTGGATTGAACACCCTAATTGCCCCTCAATTGGGTAAAAATTAATTGGGTACTCTAAATTTTTTAAGAAAACAGAAGGGCAGTACGGTAGCACAAGTGGATCGCATTGTGGCTTCACAGCGCCAGGGTCCCAGGTTCGATTCCCCACTGTGCGGAGTTTGCACGTTCTCCTCGTGTCTGCGTGGGTTTCCTCCGGGTGCTCCTGTTTCCTCCCACAGTCCAAAGACGTGCAGGTTAGGTCGATTGGCCATGCTAAATTGCCCTTAGTTAAAAAAAAAGTGCTCTCAACGTGTTTCCCGATTGATATGCGCCGGTCAGCAATTTACAATATTATTTTGTACAATGTAGCATTACAGATACGTGGAACTAATTTCTTTAACAATGGACAGAAAGGGATTGCTGATTCCTTTGCAAGAAATTGTTTCAAAACACTGGGGGATCTATGCATTCACCATTAGCTGTTGGAGATGCAGACAATGCTTGACAGCACTGTCATATGAGCAATTTGTGTTTATGCAGAGTATTCTTGTTTCGTGGGAGACAGGAGGCTATCAGTCCCGTCTCCCGTGCCAAAAACGGCCGGAGAATGGGTAGGTCCCTGGCCGCGCATACGCATGGCTGACGACTACAGCAGTTACGCCGTACAACATGGCGCCGGCCGTGTATGGACCCGACCCACCATCAACGACCCCACTGGCCACCCTCCACTTGTCACCCCAGCCCTCGCCGAAGCACCCCCCCCGGCCAGCGGCACGGATCCTGGCCGAGTGTGGCGGCGTTGGACAAAGTCTGCAGCCGCCACACCGGACTCCCAACCACTGAGGCCACACATGTCCCACACCATCGGGATCTCGGCCCAGTCAGGGTGGAGCATCCCAGGAGGGCTGGCCAATATCGCGCCAATGCCATTGGAACGGTGTGCAGCGCGCAACACAATTATGCCATTTCAAACCGGAGCTGCCCCGATTTGGGCGCCGGAGTCGATTCTCCCCCCGATCGCCGATTATGATATCGGCGTCAGGCAACAGAGAATCCTGCCCTATGTTCTTCCGCCGGAGCTGAATTGCAACCAGTTTATGAACCTCCTGGGAGCACAAACCAGTCAGCAATTCAGTGGTCCACACCTGGCAATTGAAAAGAATATTTAAATGCCCGATTCGTTTTTTCCAATTATGGGGCAATTACGCATGCCGAATTCACCTATCCTGCACATCTATTTGGGGTTGTGAGGATGGGAACCATGCAAGCACAGGGGGAATGTGCACACGGACAGTGACCCGGAGCTGGGATCGAACCCCTAAGGGATCCCTGTAATAGGGAGACTCCCCACAGGGTCCCCTGTGATATATGGCCCTCAGATGGGTTCGGATTGTCCCTACCAGCATGTCAGGGGCACGTTGGACATCACGGTGGGCCAAGGGGGGCAACGGTTGCCGCGTGGACCGGAGAATCACGGGAGGCCGGTTCATAGAGTGCCGGGCCTGCTAAGGTCTTTAAGACCCATTTGCATTTATTTCCATGCTCCTGCTGACGGGCGGCATGGACCTCGTTCCTGCCATCATCGGAGGGTCAGAGCATCGTGATCAGGTCGGCGCCCAGCGCAGATCCCACATTTTTCCCCCGCTGGCCGATTCTGCGTCCCATCGGGGAACGCATTCCGGGCCTCAAGGGACGGAAAATCCCACCCGTCAGCTTTGCAAACAGGATACGTGGTCGATTCCATTCAATGTGTGAGCCCTTTAAAGCTTTTGTGCGACCGTGCATACGCAGTAATTCAAGTTTTAAAAAAAGTGTACATAGCCTCTGTGGTAATTTTCAAGTTGCTGTGCAACTCTGAAGGAATATTGACTGGAGTCCACTTTCAACTATCAAGAGGACGTCAAGGGAGACAGATCCTTAATGTTGGATGGCTGATCAGGTTTCCATGACCCACCTTCCCGTTCCATTGCCCTCATTACAGAGGATGCAGAATATAAATTTAGAGCACCCAGTTCTATTGTTTTCAATTTAGCGTGGCCAATCACCTACCCTGCACATCTTTTTGGGTTGTGGGGGTGAGACCCATGCAGACACGGGGAGAATGTACAAACTCCACACGGACAGTGACCCGGGGCTGGCATCGAACCTGGGACCTTGGCGCCATGAGGCAGCAGTGCTAACCACTGTGCCACCTTGCTGCCCTGAGAGGCTGCAGAAATGATTTATGAGAATGCTTCAAGGGATGGGGGCCCTAGGTTACTTTGATAGATTGGAGAAGCAGGGTCTGTTCTCCTTCAAGAAAGTTGAGAAGAGATTTGATAGAGATGTTTAAAATCATGAGGGTTCCAGACAGAATAGATAGAGTGAAACTGTTCTCATTGGTGGAAGGGGGCAAGAACTGGAGGACACAGATTTAAAGTATCTTGCATGGGAGACAACAGAACTCTTTTTGTACAATGAGTGGTAATGATCTGGAATGAAAGGGTGATAGAGACAGATTAAATCAAAGCTGTTCAAAGAGAGAACATTTGCAGGGTTACAGGGAAAGGGCTGGGGAGTGGAAGTAGCCAGATTTCTCTTGCAGAGAGCTGGTACAGATATGACAGACCGAATGGCCTCCTTCGCTGCTGTAAATGTGTTATTCAATGCATCTACTTTAAAAAAAAAAAAATTTAGTGTACCCAATTGCTTTTATTCCAATTAAGGAGCAATTTAGCGTGGTCAACTCACCTACCCAGCACATCTTTGGGTTGTGGGGGTGAGATACCCACACCGATACAGTGAGAATGTGCAAACTCCACATGAACAGTGACCCAGGGCCGGGATCGAACCCGGGTCCTCTGCGGCGTGAGGCAGCAGTGCACTACCATGCTGCCCCCTCAATGCATCTACTCCATATGGGCAGAGCATCATAAAGATTGCAGTGTCGCAGGTAGGCATTTGGCCCTTTAAGTATGTACTGCTACAGCGCCGAGGTCCCAGGTTCGATCCCAGCTCCGGGTCACTGTCCATGTGGTGTTTGCACATTCTCCCCATGTTTGCGTGGGTTTTGCCCCCACAACCCAAAGATGTGCAGGGTAGGTGGATTGGCCACGCTAAATTGCCGCTTAATTGGAAAAAATGAGTTGGGAACTCTAAACTTTTTTTTAAACATATGTACTGCTGCGTGCTCCTCAACCAGGGTCACCCCCTCATCAGAGAAGGTTTCCTGCCCTGTGCTCACCTGATTGCAATAAATTATTCCATGTTCTTATGATTCTTTGTGTGAATAATAGTCTGCTGCCATTATTCCTTTGATGATTGTCAGTCCCTCCTTGGACCCTCCCTTCCAGCCACTGGAACAATCTTATACACCTGGCAACCTCTTAAATTTCCATTGACCTCCTGTGCTCTGGTATTGAACAAAGAAAAAATCCCATCTTTTGAGCGTTTATTCACAACAATGATTTCTCATTCCTGACATCATTTGTTCGATTTGTGCTCTATTATCTGGCCGCCACATTTGATAGAAATGTCCAGGTGACAGCACCAAAATGTAGTAATCCAGAGACAGAACTGGACACTGTAATGACATAAAAATGCTTTCAATTGGAAACATTTGAAGATCATACGCTCCGTGATATGTAAAACTGGAGCGCACAATCCTGATGGAACGATCTGACACGCTGATCTTGCCACAGACACAGAAAGCTGAGCTGCTCCTTCAGACAGTGTTTGAAAAGGCTTTCAGTAGCTATGAAAGTCGCAGAAGTGAGAGAGTGCCTGAAGGCTTCGTTAATAATGGACAATGTGTCCAATTACATGTGGGCTTTGATGTGTGCCCATGATCGCCATTTAGTTATTAAAATAGAACAGTCGCTGGATTGTGACGCCTACCACCAAACTGATCAAAGTGGCATTCCCTGCCGACTAGTGAGAAATATCTCAGCTGAGCATCTGACTGTCTATACTTCTGTGTCTGTGTAATCATTGAGTCTGATTCTACAAGAAGAAGGAGGTTGTCCTGTGTTTCAGGCTGAACATTTCCAAAGTGCTGAATATATATCAAGAACTATTATTGCTAATGCCAGTTTTTTGAAGCAGGTACATCTGAGAGCGATGCACTTTGACAGGGACATTGTTACCAATTTGTTTTTTCCAGTCATTGTGGCTCTCCCACCTCCTTCCATGCCGTTGCAATGGGCGAGTGAGTTCACTGATCTATATTTGTGGGTTAAGTTAGCAGTAAAAGCTGCTTGACTGTTGCCAGCATTATTACATCACGGGCCAATTCACACATACACACACACACACACGCACTCCCCTGTTTGATTTCTGCCCTGGCGCGGGGAGACTGAAGCTGCCCTGTGTAACTTAACTCAGGTAGCACAGTAGTTAGCACTGTTGCTGCACAGCTCCAAGGTCCCAGGTTCAATTCCCAGCTTGGGTCACTGTCTGTGCGGAGTCTGAACGTTCTCCCCGTGCCTGCGTGGGTTTCCTCCGGGTGCTCTTGTTTCCACTCACATGTCCTGAAAGATGTGCTTTAGGTGAATTGGATATTCTGAATTCTCCCTCTGTGTACCCGAACAGGCGCCGGAATGTGGTGACTAGGTACTTTTCACAGTCACTTCATTGCAGTGTTAATGTAAGCCTAGTTGTGACAATAACTCTTGCCCTATAGAGATTAGCCAACTCGGCCTGATCTAGGACCCTCCCATCTTTGCGGTTAAGTGCAGCAGTCAGTATTGCCTTTGAACAGTGGCAACAAATCTTTAATCCTTTCCACTCTTCTGACAGTCAAAACCTTTCTCCAAATTTACTGCCTGGCTTCTCTCACCAGATGCCCTCGTCGCTGAGGTGAAAAGATGCCAGGATTGGGTGGATGGCCTGTGGAATGTGCCAACCATCCACCCTTTCATTCAATGGGGAGGTCCCAGCTGTTTGGAGGCTGAAGCATCATTACAATTGGCTGCCACACCTCAATAAATGGTCCAGGGAATCGTGAGGCAATAGCGGCCCACAGTACTCGACAGGAGCCCTGGAGGATCACTCCTGCTCCCCAGGCAAATCAGAAATAACCAGGAAGCCTGATTTCCTCACCTGGGACAAATGAGTGGTTCAGTTGTCTGTAAAAATTCCTATGTATGTCAATTTGCAAGATGGTGGTAGTCGAACTGTCACCATGAATTGAATGTAGAGTGATCCTGATCTTGGTCCAAAACTGCAGTGTTTACTCTGAGCTGGCCAGTTCAGAATCAGGACTGGATGGTTAGCTGTGTTAACAGACTCAGTGCCCTATTAACAACAATGTCCCAAGTGGTGCTCTCTCCAAAGGGATCTCCCCTCAGAGGTCCAGGTACCGGCCTGTTTTGAGCAGTGCGTCTCTTGATTGTGATGTAGATAGACCATAACTGTAATTTTGAGGACAATGTGGGTGGAACCCGCACCTCACCCGTGCTCGCCAAGAGTCCAAGGACCACTGTTGGCTCGTGTAAAACCAAGCCTAGAAATGTTTGTCGGACAACACTCTGCCCGAGCTGCCCTATCATGCGCTGACCCAGAATCAGTTAACCATAACTGGACTTCCGTTCGGCAAGTGCAGCTTGCTAGCCAGGTTTTAACCAAGGCCCACACCTAAAATGGCTCTGATCACCTTGTCCACTGGACAGGTGGCGCCCGCACTTCACCAATTGGCTGCACACATGTGCAAATCAGCCTCAGAGGAGTACAACAAAAACTTGCATCTATATAGCACCTTTGAAACAGTCAGTCCTCCAATGATGCTTTTACCATCTATCACACACAAGTTGACACTGAGCCACATGATGATCAAAGGTAGATTTTAGGAGTCTCTTCAAGAGTATTGAGAGCAGTGGAGAGATGTAGGGAGGAAATTCCAGAGCCTACATCATGGCAGCTGAGGGCACGACACAGACACCGATGGTAGAACGATGAAAATCAGGGTGCACAAGAGGGTTCAACTACTGAAGATCTTTAAACGGTTGCCACCACCGGGCGCACCCGAACAGTGACCCTCTCAAGGCAAACTTGATTTTCTCCAAACAGAGAAAGCGAGCTATGTCCGATAGCCAGGTCTCCGACGTCGGGGGCTTTGAGTCCCTCCAAGCTAATAGTATCCGTCTCCGGGCTACCAGGGAAGCAAAGGCCAGAACGTCTGCCTCTTTCTCCTCCTGGATACCCGGGTCTTCTGACACCCCGGAAATCGCCACCTCTGGACTCAGCACCACCCTTGTTTTTAACACCGTGGACATGAAATCTGCAAACTCCTGCCAAAATCCCCTAAGCTTCGGACATGGCCAGAACATGTGGACATGGTTCGCCGGTCCTCCCGCACATTTTGCACACCTGTCTTCCACCCCAAAGAATTGCGGATGCGTTGACTCTACTCAATGCGTCTGCCCATAGACCATCCACTATCTCTCCTCCTAGCTCCTTTCCCTTTCCTTATTAAACTCCTCCTCTGTCCAGTTATTTAATTATTGTTAATATTTATATTTATAATTAATTATGGACGGCTCGGTAACATAGTAGTTAGCACTGTTGCTTCACAGCGCCAGGGTCCCAGGTTCGATTCCCGGCTTGGGTCACTGCCTGTGTGGACTCTGCACGTTCTCCCCGTGTCTGCGTGGGGTTTCCTCCAGGTGCACCGGTTTCCTCCCACAAGTCCTGAAAGACGCGCTGTTCGGTAATTTGGACATTCTGAATTCTCCCTCTGCGTACCCGAACAGGCGACGGAATGTGGCGACTAGGGGCTTTTCACAGTAACTTCATTGCAGTGTTAAGGTAAGCCTACTCTTGACAATAAAGATTATCATTATTATTAACCATACCATCTTTGCAATGCATTTTCAAGCTTGTTGTGAAGCCATTAACCCTGATTGATGTAAAATTAGTTGTAATTGATGCATTTTGCATTATGAATTGCAAGTGCGAAAGGTGCCTATATCAAATTTCAGTCTCTGAGATTTGAGATGGACGGTGCCTTGTGTCGTTGGTGCAAGAAGGTGGTGTGACAGATCTAATGGGATTACATTGGAGGGTCTGTTGCTGCTGACAAGATACTGTTGACACTAGTTAAAATATGTTTGCTAATAAGTGGGTGAAGAGGAAAGAATGCGGAAAGGGGAGCTTTTCTTCTCACTCTCCCACGGTAATTAGCCAAATGGGTTCGATCTGTTTGCACATCTCATGACTTCTTTCCTGTCACAAATGTACAGTTTCCTCTTGACCCCCCGATGTTTTTTCACAGCTTCTGAGGGCTGGTGGCCGCCGATGGTTCCTTTTGTTTGCACTCGGCCTGTTTTTCTAATTGCTTTAGCCGCCCCTGAATGGCTTAACGCATTGCTGCTTTTTTGCCATGCATGTGAAAGAAGCTGTTTAGATGTGAAATCTAATTGCAAATTCATTTTCTGCGAACCTGGATTCAGGTTAACAGAGGTCACCTGGGGTTAAGAAACAGTTCAATGGCACATTTGCTGTGCGGGTGTTGAGTGTGCACAGCATGTTAATGTTGGACTAGAACCTCAGCATGTGACAATGTGAACTCAGCCGCCGTTGACATTTAAAGGGCCTGCAGGTTCACATCAAAAGTGATTGGCTTGCTTTTGTTTTGAAGCTGGGGGCCGCATGACAAAGATTTATTGATCAGAGGGAACAGCTTGCATTCAGCATTTGTGGGGGCAAATTCTGACCCTATAGGGCGATTGCAAAGGACCTGACTTGTTCTTGTAAGTTGAGTTGCCGTTGCATGTGTGATATACCATCAATTCACAGCGAGACCATATGAACAAGTGAACGGAGGCTTTATTACACAAAGAACCAGCCTGCCAGTGACTTCTGTACAAATGAGCGCCACCTACTGGGTGCAGGACTATATACCGTCCCGGGGGGGGGGGGGGGGGGGGGGGGGGGAGAGGGAGATGGAGCCAGAGGCAGAGCCCACCAGGGTTCCAGCTCAATCCTTAAAGGTTACACAGGCACCATGGGCGCGATTCTCCGCAAATGCGGAGAGTCGTAAAGGCTGCCGTGAAACTGGCCGTGTTTCACGGCAGCCTCCGCGCCCCCTCCCGGGACCCGATTCACCCCCCCGGTCGGGGCTAGCATCGCGGCCCCGGAAAGAACGGCAGCGCGGGCTTAGCGAACGTTCGCTAAGCCCGGCCGCCAAGACTCACGCCGGCTGACGCGCACGATGACGTCAGCCGCGCATGCACGGGTTGGACGGCTCCAACCCGCGCATGCGCGGATGACGTCATCGCGCATATGCGTCAAAACCGCGCATGTGCGGTCCGTCATGCCCCTCAGCCGCCCCGCGGACTGATCCTGTGGGGCGGCGGAGGGACAAAGAGTGCGCGGGAATCGGGCCCGCTGCCCGCAATCGGTGGGCACCGATCGCGGGCCCATGCCACCCTTGGCACGGCCATGGTGCGGCCGTGCCAATCGGTGGCATGGTTGTGTAGAACGGCACTTTGCGGCCGTTTTCACGAACTGTGATAGCAGGTGTGTTTAAATTCGTGAAAACGGCCGTAAAGGCCTGGGAAATCGGCCCATCGGATAGGGAAGAATCGCTGCTCGCCGTAAAAAACGGCGAGCAGCGATTCGTGTCGTGAGGTGGCCGTGGGGGGGGGGGGGGGGGGGGAGAATAGCGGGAGGTCGGGAAAAATGTCGGGAAGGCCCTCCCGCTATTCTCCGACCCGTCGTGGGGGGCGGAGAATCGTGCCCCATATCTCCTGGTGATTACACCCCTGTTTAAAAAAACACACAAAGTCCGGCGGGGGGGGTGACGTGGGTCAAATGTCCAGTCTATCCAGAGGCCGGATCATCCTTTTGGACCTCCTCATCTCTGGCGGTGCGGCGGGCACGGACGTCGCAGATGATGGTAACTCCGAGAGCGTGTTCAGATCTTCCGCCCGGAATGCGGGGGTGCTCGTTGGCAGAGGAACCAGCGGGCGCCGGGTCCCGTAGGGTGACTGTATCTTGCCGTCTGTCTGGGTGCGTGACATAGGCGTAATGGGGGTTTGCGTGTAGCAGCTGGACCCTCGTGACTAGGGGGACGGTCTTATGGCTCCTCACATGCCTCCGGAGAAGGACAGGCCCCGGAGTTGGCAGCCAGAATGGAAGCAAGAACCCGGAGATGGACCTCCTGGGGAAGAAAAACAAGCGGTTGTGAGGGGTCTCGTTCGTGGCTGTGCAGAAGAGCAACCTAATGGAGTGGAGCGCGTCGGGGAGGACCTCCTGCCAGCGGGGAACCGGGAGACTTCTAGACCAAAGGGCAAGAAGGACTGCCTTCCATACCGTTGCGTTCTCCCTCTCCACCTGCCTGTTGCCCTGCGGGTTGTAGCTGGTAGTCCTGCTCGAGGCGATGCCCTTACCGAGCAGGTACTGACGCAGGTCATCACTCATAAACGATGTGCCCTGGTCACTGTGGATGTATGGAGGGAAACCGTTCACTGTGAAGATACTGTGCAGGGCCTTTATTGCTGTGGCCAAGGTCAGGTCGGGGCGAGGGACAGCAAAAGGGAAACGGAGGTACTGGTCAATGACGGTCAGGAAGTACAGATTGCAGTTGGTGGACGGGAGTGGCCCCTTGAAGTCGATCTGAGGCGCTCAAAGGGCCGAGAAGCCTTTACCAGATGAGCCTTGTCTGGCCGATAGAAGTGCGGTTTGCACTCCGCGCAGACTTGCCAATCCCTGGTCATGGCTCTGACCTCCTCGGTGGAGTAGGGCAGGTTGCGGGACTTAATAAAATGGACAAGCCGGGTGACCCCTGGGTGGCAGAGGTCGTTGTGGAGAGCCTGCAGTCGGTCCTCCTGCGCGCTGGCGCAAGTACCGCGGGACAGAGCATCTGAGTTGAGTTCCCCAGGATGATACTTAATATCGTAAGTGTAGGTGGAGAGTTCGATCCTCCACCTCAAGATCTTGTCATTTTTAATCTTGCCTTGTTGTGCATTGTCAAACATAAAGGCTACCGACCGTTTGTCGGTGACGAGGATGAATCTCCTACCAGCTAGGTAAGGCCTCCAATGCCGCACAGCTTCCACAATGGCTTGCGCCTCCTTCTCGATGGAGGAGTGTCGAATCTCGGAAGCATTGAGGATTCTAGAGAAGAAGGCTACGGGCCTGCCGCCTAGGTTGAGGGTAGCAGCCAGGGCGACGTCTGACGCATCGCTCTCTACCTGAAAAGGGACTCGTCCACCGCGTGCATGGCGGCCTTAGTGATATCGGCCTTGATGCGGCTGTTGGCATCGTGGTCCTGCTGGTCATGGCCGCAGATGGTGACATTGTCCAAGTACGGGTATGTAGCCCGCAGCCTGTACCGGTCTACCTTTCGGTCTATCGTTCTCTGGAAGACCAAGATTTCATTGGTGACGCTGAAAGGGGCCCTGAGGAAATGGAAGAGTCGGTCGGCTGCTTCAAAAGCCGTGTAGTGGCGATCTTCCGGGCGGATCGGGACGTGGTGGTAGGCAGATTTCAGATCCACCGTAGAGAAAACCCAGTATTGTGCGATCTGGTTGACCATCTCCGCAATGCGGGGGAGGGGATACACATCCAGTTGCGTCAACAGATTAATGGTCTGGCTGTAGTCCACCACCATCCGGTTCTTTTCCTCAGTCCTGACAACCACCACTTGAGCTCTCCAGGGGCTGTTGCTGGACTCGATGTCCACCTCTCAAGAGTCGCTGGACCTCTGACTTGATGAAAGTCATATCTTGTACACTGTACCGCCTGCTCCTGGTGGCAATGGGCTTACAGTCAGGGGTGAGGTTCGCGAAGAATGAGGGGGGTACCTTAAGGGTAGCGAGGCGACATACCGTGAGGGGGGGTAAGGGTCCGCCAAACTTCAGGGTCAGGCTTCGGTGACTGCATTGGAAGTCTAGTCCAAGCAGTAGAGGAGCGCAGAGGTGAGGGAGGACATACAGCTTAAAATGGGCATACTCAGCGCCCTGTATCGCGAGGATTGCGACACAGTACCCCCGGATCCAGACCGAATGGGATCCAGAGGCGAGGGAGATCATTTGAGATGCGGGGTAGATGCGGAGGGAGCAGGGCCTTACCGTTTTGGGGTGTACGAAGCTCTCCGTGCTCCCAGAGTTGAAGAGACAGGGACCTCGTACCCGTTGACCCGGACAACAATCATGGAACTCCTCAGATGCTTCGGCCGCGAATGGTCGAGGGTGACGGCGCGGCGCTGTGGGTAATCAGTGTAGTCGGAGGAATCAGGGTCATATAATGGCGGCCCCCACGAGTCGCACGTGTCGGATTGAGCTGAAGGTGGCCGCCCCCACAAGTTGCACTCATGAAGCATCTGAAGGGGGCGTTTCCGGCAGGTACGCAGCCACATTACGGGGTCTGCGGGCCTTTGAGTCCATTGGTCAGGCCTGAGGAGCTTTCGGCTTCTGGGCTTTCGATCTGGCCAGACAGACTCTGGCGAAGTGACCATTTTTGCCGCAGTAGCTGCATGTCGCGGAGCGGGCTGGGCAACGCTGCCATCGGTGTTGGCCCTGGCCGCAGAAGTAGCACTACGGTCCCCCGGACTGGCCGGGCAGCCGCGCGGCACAGGCCTGTAGCATGGCCGGGTCTGGCGACATCCGCGTCGGTGGGGCCCACATGGGGCTCGCTGGGTCCGCGGGGAATGCGCTGAGGCTCTGGTAGGCCGCCTTTAACGAGGTGGCTAGTTTTACAATGTCCTGCAGGTCGGTAGCCTCGTTTCCCAGCAGTCGCTGCCTGACATAATTACAGTGGACCCCAGCCACATAGGTGTCCTGGATCTGCAGCTTCATGTGCTCCTCAGCCGTCACGTCTTAATAATTACTGTTTCTGGTGAGTGGGGTCAGGTTTTCTAGATATTCGTCTAGAGATTCTCCTGCACGTTGCTGGCGGGTAGTGAGCAGATTTCGCGCGAACACCTTGTTTACAGGCTTGATGAAGCCCTTCTTCAGAATCGCAACCGCTGCCTTGTCTGTGGCCTCCTTTTCAAACAAAACTGAAATTCGATGGCTCACCCGGGCGTGGAGGTGGTACAGCTTGCGAGCTTCGGGATAGGCGCTTTGGAGGAGCCGAGGTAGGCCTCGAAGCAGCGGAGCCAGTGAGAGAAGGTCCCCATGGCTTCTGGGGCATGGGCGTCTAAATCGAGTTTTTCTGGCTTGAGAGCGGCGTCTATAGTGACGTTGTTTGTGTGATAAATTGATACACAATCAATTCACAGCGAGACCATATGGACAAGTGAACAAAGGCTTTATTACACAAAGAACTAGCCTGCCAGTGACTTCTGTATAAATCAGCGCCACCCACTGGGCGCAGGACTATATATCGTCCCAGAGGGGGCGGAGCCAGAGGTGGAGCCCACGGGGTTCCAGCTCAATCTTAAAGGTTAAAGGTTACACAGGCACCACATCTCCTGGTGAATACATTCACCACAATGTGGCACTGCGTGAAAATGGTTTACAGATCCTGTGAGCCAGCCATGGCCCAGTTGGCGGCACAGTCTGAAGTTGGTGGGTTCCAAGTCCCACACTGAAGTCTTTGACACATAAAGAAAGCCGGCACTTCAGTGCAGGACTGAGGGAGTGTTCCACTGTCGGAAGTGCTGGCATTTGGATGAAACCTTCAACCCCGCTCTGACCCCCCCCCCCCTTTCAAGTTGACAGAAGAGATTAGATTGCACTGATTCAAAGAGGAGGAGGGTAGATCCGCCGGGTGTTCTGGTCAATATGTGTCCCTCAACTACATCACCAAAAAAGAATCAGCTGGTCATCTCCTCATTAGCCTGAACTTTCAGGATGGCGAGCACTCGACACGGTATGGTCAGCATGGTGTGGCATGGTAGCACAGTGGTTAGCACTTTCTCCCCGTACCTGTGTGGATTTCCTCCGGGTGCTCCGGTTTCCTCCCACAAGTCCTGAAAGACGTGCTGTTGGAGAATTCGGCATTCTGAATTTTCCCTCAGTGTACCTGAACAGGCAACGGAACGTGGCAACGAGGTTGTGTTAATGTAAGCCTACTTGTGACACAAATAAAAATTATTATTATTACATAATGAAGTAATGAGTCTCAGAATTGTCACAGTGCAGGAGAACATTCGGGCCATTATGTCTGTGCCGGATCTCCAAATTATCATTTCACTTAGTGCCATTCCCCTGCCTTCTCCACCTAACCCTGTACATCCTACCGTTTCAGGTAACAGACTAACTCTGTTAAGAGTGCCTCGATTGACCCTGTCTCCACCACACGCTTGGGCAGTGTATGAATCAGACTTAAACCACTCGCTGTATGAAAACGTTTTTTCTCATATCGCTTTTGCTTCTTTTATCTTTCAATCTTTCAATCTGTGCCCATCCGTTCTCAATCCTTTCATGATTGGGAACAGCTTCTCTTTATCTACTTCGTCCAGACCACTCATGATTTGGAAAATCTTTGTCAAATCTTTCCGCCTTCTTTTCTCCGAGGAAATCAGTCCTAACTTCTCCAATCTATCTTTATAACTGAAATTTCCCATCTCTGGAACCATTCACGTGAATCTTTTTGGCACTCTCTCCAATGCCTTCACCTGAAGTGCGATACCCAGAACTAGGCCTATAGTCCAGCTGAAGCCTCAAATGGCTGGCCAGTAGGTCTCTAGAAGCTTCAGTACTGACCGGTGCTAGTCCAACATAACCTCCTTGCTCTTCTACTCTGTGCCCCTATTAATAATTAATCCACCTACCCTGAACATCTTTGGGTTGTGGGGGTGAGGCGCAAGCAGACACTGGGAGAATGTGCAAACTCCACACGGACAGCGACCTGGGGCCAGGATCGAACCCGGGTCCTCAGTGCCGTGAGGCAGCAGTGCTAACCACTTGGCCACCGCGCTGTCCCTTACTTCACATTTCTCCATATTGATATTCATCTATCGCCTGTCCTCCATTCCACCAACTTGCTTACTTTTTGAAGTTCTGCCCTATCTGTCTGCCCTGAAGGGCAGCGTGGTAGCCTTGTGGATAGCACAATTGCTTCACAGCTCCAGGGTCCCAGGTTCGATTCCGGCTTGGGTCACTGTCTGTGTGGAGTCTGCACATTCTCCCCGTGTGTGCGTGGGTTTCCTCCGGGTACTCCGGTTTCCTCCCACAGTCCAAAGATGTGCAGGTTAGGTGGATTGGCCATGATAAATTGCCCTTAGTGTCCAAAATTTCCAAAAAGGTGAGACGGGGTTATTGGGAGACTCAGGAGACGACGATCCTCAACTTGGAAAAAGCCTCAACGGACAAGAGCAACAGAATCGCCGTGGAGGTAAAAAGGTTTGTGTTGGCTCAAGGGAACCGAAGGGGAAAAGTCATGGATCAGGAGAACAAGGTCTCGACGACAAAACACCAGGATAGTGGGCCTGCCGGAAGGATTTCAGGGTAAAGACCTGACGGTACATTGCCCAAATGCTGGGCAACTTAGGCGGAATAGACAGCTTCCCCAAACACCCAGAGCTCGACAGAACGCACAGGTTGCTCAGACCGATACCTAAGGCAGCCGAGGGTGATTATTGCAAAACTCCACCAATACCAGGACCTTGAGACGATCCTGCGGTGGGCATGGCAAACAAAAGTGAGCACAAAAGTGGGAAGGACATAAAATTAGAATCTGCCAGGACATTGGGCAGAGCTAGCAAAACGCAGGGCCGAATTTAATCAGGTGAAACCGGCCCTGAACAAGAACAGGGTGCGTTTCAGTATGCTGTTTCCGGCCAGGCTCTGGGTCACGTACCAAAAGAAGGAGCATCACTTCAATTTCCTAGAGGAAGCAAGTGAGTTTGTTAGAACCAACGGCCTGGACAAGGGACAAGCACGACAATGATGAGAGTTGAACAGGGAAAGACTCTGAAAGAGCAAAAGACTTAATTAAACAGTGAGCATGTGTGCACAGGGCTGTGCTGCCTCGTTCCGAACATAAAGGGAAGTCTGGGTCTCAGAAACGAGCAGGGACTGGGGAAGGCAGGTGAGGGTTTAAACAGGGAAAACGGGCAGTTAGCGGACATAAGGAAAAGGCCGGGGAGGAGGGCCACCACACTAGCAGAAAAAGCTAGCACGGGAAGACAGAGAGCAAGGGGTACCGCGGTGCACCTCCAGCATGGAGAGAGTGCCTGGGGAGGGGGTGGGGGAGGGGGGGGGCAGCGTGCACAGGGACGAAAGGGGAAAGCACATGTGGGAGACAAGGAAAGGGTGATGAGGGGAGGGATGGAGGTGGGAAAGTGACACAAAAGGAACAGAGTAGGGAAAAATGAGCTGGGTATCATAAAAGGACTCGGCTGGGGAGGAATGGGGTGAGGAAGCAAGATGGTTCTTGCTTCCATTCTGGCTGACAACTCCGGGGCCTGTCCTTCTCCGGAGGCATGCAAGCAGCCACTTTGGAGGGTCCTTAAACAAAGGGAACGCCTGGAGTGCAGGGGTTCGACCACCAGGTAAGTATGGTTGATCCCGCAGGAGCGTGGGGTCAATTCCGACACCCCAGTGAGAAGGAATCCTCATTCTTTTCACTGGTCCACAAATAGACTTCTTTGCAGTGTGGAAAGCGATGCTTCCAGGAATAGTAAGAGCGGAATATTCCATGATAGTTATCTCCGACCATGCTCCACATTACATGGGTGTGAAGTTGGAGATGGGCCGTGCCCAGTGCCCACGTGGAGGTTAGACATGGACCTACTGACCGATAAGGGCTTCTGCCAAAAACTATCACAAGCCAGAGGCGAGTATGTTACAAATATCCGGAACAGGGAAGTCTCATATTCCATCTTCTGGAAGGCACTGAAGGAGGTGAGCAGGGGAGAGATTATAGCCTAGGCACAAACTGCTCAACGCCATCTTGGAGGTCAATAGCAAATACTCCAAGGCCCCAACAGTAGAGCTTCTGGCGGAGAGAAAAAAGCTACAAATGGACTTAACCCTACCATCCATCAGGAAAGCAGTGTACCAAATCCACCAGACATGGGGGGCCTTTTATAAGCACAGGGAAAAGGCTGGCGCCTACTGGCTCACCAGCTGAGACAGACGGCACCCACGAGGGAGATACAGCAGGTAAAGGATAGCAGAGGCAGACTGGTAATCGAGCAAAAACAGGTCAACCGACCATTTGAGACCTTCTACCAAGGACTGTACACCTCCGAACCCCCCGATGGGGATGCGGAGATTAAACGGTTCCTCGATGGATTGGACATGCCAGTCGTGGGGGACGATAGGCGGTGGTGGGGGGGGGGGGGGGGGGGGGGGGGGGAGAGCTGGAAGCACTAACGGGAGAAAATCGAGAACCTGGAGGAAACCCACGCGAACACGGAGAGACCGTGCAAACTCTGCTCAGACTGCCACCCAAGGCCGATTAGAACCTGAGTCCCTGGCGCTGTGAGTCAGCAGTGCTCGCTACTGTGCCGGCCTGGTCAATAAGGGATGGGCAGTAAATGCTGGCATAGCGACGTGCATATCCCATGAAAGAATGATGGATCAGTGCTGCTAATCAGCTCGCTGGACATTTGGAGGATTCACTAGCCAGCTAGCAGCTGACAGAGGCAGACGGTTCACCTCTGAGAGGTTCCATCGCCCTTGCAGATGTGAGTGGGATTGGCTGTGACACTTCAACCTGTGCAGGAGAGATCACAGAGGTTTGGCTGCCACATAGCTCAATGGGCAACATAAAATGCTCCCATGCTACACTGTGCCTCTGTAGCAGCCAATCACACTTGTACAATTGACCGTTTAATGAAGGCATCACTATGGCACTCATTGATGCATTCCAATTGACTGCAACAGGATCAGTATTAGAACATTTTGACAGTACATTGATCAGTCAGTTATCTGACTCCTCGCCAAATGAGATTATTTGTTCCCTGGGCAATTTGTATGACAGGGTGAAGGTTTGTTCCCGTTGAATTGATTTCATCATTGTGCTTGGATTCAGAAGCTAGCCTCATAGGCTGTGGATTGGTTAATTAACCAAGCTAAAAGTTATAATGAGGTTTTGCTGTTCAAATAATATGCATAATCAGAGTGGGTGGATTCTCAGCATTTAAAATTGGGTATAATAGGTGAGGCAATTAAGTGACTCACTGTTTTGTAGACTATATACAATGCTTGGGCTCTTAAATTAATCTACTACCCGAATTTAGATTTCATTGTTATCTTGCTCAAGAGAAATGGAAGGAAAATAAATATTTGCATTTATATAGCACCATTCACACCTCAGGATGGACCAAAGCATTTTATCAACAGTGGACTACTTTGGAAGTGTAATTGTTGTTGGGAAATAGTAATCTTTATTAGTGTCACAATATGGCACAGTAACAGTGGATAGAACTGTTGCTTCACAGCTCCAGGGTCCCAGGTTCGATTCCTGGCTTGGGTCACTGTCTGCACGTTCTCCCTGGATCTGTGTGGGTATTCTCCGGATGCTCTGGTTTCCTCCCACGAATCCCAGAAGACGTGCTGTTAGGTAATTTGGACATTCTGAATTCTCCCTCTGTGTACCTGAACAGGTGTTGGAATGTGGCGACTATGGGCTGTTCACAGTAACTTCATTGCAGTGTAAGGCTACCTGTGACAATAAAGATAATTAATTAATTAAGTAGGTTTACATTAACAGTGCAATGAAGTTACCGTGAACATCTTTCGGGAATTGTGGGAGGAAATCGGTGCACCCGGAGGAAACCCACGCAGACACGGGGAGAACGTGCAGACTCCACATAAACAGTGACCCAAGCCAGGAATTGAACCTGGGTCCCTGGCACTGTGAAGCAACAGTGCTCACCACTGTGCTCCTGGATGGATTGCAGATAATGGCAACATAGCTGGTTACCTGTCTGTGCACTGTGGGGATAATCAGGCCCTGTCTTTGCTGAAAATGGAAGTTTATTAGCTCTTTGGAAATACACATTTGCCCACCCTGAGCTTTAACAGGTTGATCATTCCTGTGCCAATTGATTAACGTGAACTCCCAGCATGACAATGTGCTCTTGCTAGGAATTTAATATCAGTTTTTATCCTTTAGTTAAGCAATTCCTTGCCTCCTGCTCCAAAAGCAGCAAACGTTTGTAAGGTGTTCTGTACTTTACAATTTGCAAATCTTTCATAGCTTTATGCTGCCTTCTTTTAATCCACTTGTTAGGTGCTAAAATTAAAATAGTCTCCCAGTGAGATGCTCTGACTTTGTAGCTGTGCGTTGACAGAATTTGTAATGGAAGCTTGTTACCTGAAATGGTTGATGGAATGATTAACTTCAGGGTCATGAAATATCCTGGAACCAATTACATCAGGAAAAAACAGCAGGTACCTTATTTAATTTTTAACCAGTTGTTAACATTTCCAACACTCCTCACTTGTTCTGTTCATTGTTAATACGGTTTGTTCCAAGCTGTTTTATACACTACCAGGTGGTAAAAATAATTAATTTTCAATTCTTTTTTTAATAATCTTAATTGTCACAAGTAGGCTTACATTAACACTGCAATGAAGTTACTGGGTAAAGCCCCGAGTCGCCACATTCCGGCGCCTGTTCGGGTACACGGGGGGAGAATTCAGAATGTCCAAATTACCTTTTGGGACTTGTGGGAGAAAACTAGAGCACCCGGAGGAAACCCACGCAGACATGGGGAGAACGTGCAGACTCCGCACAGAGAGTGATGGATGGAATTGTGAGACCAGCTAAGATGAAAAAGGAAGCATACATAAGATCGAGGCGACTCAAAACTGATGAAGCTTTGGAGGAATATCGGGAAAGCAGGACAAATCTCAAATGTGCAATAAAGAGGGTTAAAAGGGGTCATGAAATATCTTTGGCTAACAGGGTTAAGGAAAATCCCAAAGCCTTTTATTCGTATATAAGGAGCAAGAGGGTAACTAGAGAAAGGATTGGCCCACTCAAAGACAAAAGAGGGAATTTATGTGTGGAGTCAGAGGAAATGGGTGAGATTCTTTGCATCGGTATTCACCAAGGAGAGGGACATGACGGATGTTGAGGTTAGGGATGGATGTTTAAATACTCTAGGTCAAGTCGGAATAAGGAAGGGGGAAGTTTTGGGTATTCTAAAAGGCATTAAGGTGGACAAGTCCCCAGGTCCAGATGGGATCTATCCCAGGTTACTGAGGGAAGCGAGTGACAAAATAGCTGGGCCTTAACAGATATCTTTGCAGCATCCTTGAGCACGGGTGAGGTCCCGGAGGACTGGAGAATTGCTAATGTTGTCCCTTTGTTTAAGAAGGATAGCAGGGATAATCCAGGGAATTATGGACCTGTGACCTTGACTTCAGTGGTAGGCGAAGATACTGAGGGATAGGATCTATTCACATCTGGAAGAAAATAGACTTATCAGTGATAGGCAGCATGGTTTTGTGCAGGGAAGGTCATGTCTTACAAACCTAATAGAATTCTTTGAGGAAGTGACAAAGTTAATTGATGAGGGAAGGGCTGTAGATGTCATATGCATGGACTTCAGTAAGGCGTTTGATAAAGTTTCCCATGGCAGGTTGATGGAAAAAGTGAAGTCGCATGGGGTTCAGGGTGTACTAGCTAGATGGATAAAGAACTGGCTGGGTAACAGGAGACAGAGAGTAGTGGTGGAAGGGAGTGTCTCAAAATGGAGAAAGGTGACTAGTGGTGTTCCGCAGGGATCCGTGCGCGGATAGATTGGAGAGTTGGGCAGAGAAATGGCAGATGGAGTTTGATCCAGGCAAATGTGAGGTGATGCATTTTGGAACATCCAATTCAAGAGCGGACTATAGGGTCAATTGAAGAGTCCTGGGGAAAATTGACGTACAGAGCGATCTGGGAGTTCAGGTCCATTGTACCCTGAAGGTGGCAACGCAGGTCGATAGAGTGGTCAAGAAGGCATACAGCATACTTGCCTTCATCGGACGGGGTATTGAATACAAGAGTCGGCAGGTCATGTTACAGTAGTATAGGACTTTGGTTGGGCCACATTTGGAATACTGCGTGCAGTTCTGGTCGCCACATTACCAGAAGGATGTGGATGTTAGAGAGGGTGCAGAGGAGGTTCGCCAGGATGTTGCATGGTATGGAGGGTGCTAGCTGTGAAGAAAGTTTGAGTAGATTAGGATTGTTTTCATTGGAAAGACGGAGGTTGAGGGGGGACCTGATTGAGGTCTACAAAATTATGAGAGGTATGGACAGGGTGGATAGCAACAAGCTTTTTCCAAGAGTGGGGATGTCAAATACAAGGGGTCACGATTTCAAGGTGAGAGTGGGAAAGTTTAAGGGAGATGTGCGTGGAAAGTTTTTTTACGCAGAGGGTGGTGGGTGCCTGGAACACTTTGCCAGCGGAGGTGATAGAGAGTGGCACAATAGCATCATTTAAGATGCATCTGGACAGATATATGAACGGGCGGGGAACAGAGGGAAGTAGATCCGTGGAAAATAGGCAACAGGTTCAGATAAAGGATCTGGATCGACGCAGGCTGGGAGGGCCGAAGGGCCTGTTCCTGTGCTGTAATTTTCTTTGTTCTTAGTATGATTCGATCTCTGTATATTGTTCGCATTGTATTTACAATATAATATTTATATCTGTTGTGGAAAGCAGCAGTGAAACTCAAAATTGGTTTTGCCATTGGGAAGATGGGTTGGTTTGATACTGAGCATTACAGAGCAAGAAGGCCAGGGGTTTGATTTCTGATCTGGTAGATCCAGCAGTTCTCAGCAGCGGTACCCAAACAGTCTGAAGGAGACAAAGCAGTCCTGGTTTCTACTGCTTTTGAAAACCTGCATCCATTCTGAAAGGAATGTTTTGAGAATGCTGTTTTATTGAAGGACTCTTGTTCTTGCTGACCTACATTGACTCCCAATCTTGCAACACCTCAATTTAGTGGGTCGGATCCTGAACAACAATGAGTCAGAATACAGGAGGGAGATAGAGAACCTAGTGGTATGGTGTAATGACAACAATCTCTCCCTCAACATCAGCAAAACTAAAGAGCTGGTCATTGACTTCAGGAAGTGAAGTATCGTACACACCCCTGTCTGCATCAACGGGGCCGAGGTGGAGATGGTTGACAGCTTCAAATTCCTAGGTGTGCACATCGCCAACAATCTATCCTGGTCCACCCAGTGCCTATACTTCCTCAGGAAACTAACGAAATTCAGCATGTCCACATTGACTCTTATCAATTTTTACAGATGCACCATAGAAAGTATCCTATCTGGCTGAATCACAGCCCGGTATGGCAACTGCTCGGCCCAAGACTGTAAGAAACTACAGAGAGTCGTGAACAAAGCCCAGTTCATCATTTGAAACCGCCTCCCATCCATTGACTTTGTCTGCACCTCTCGCTGCCTTGGGAAAGCGGGCAGCATAATCAAAGACTTCCACCCGGGTTATTCACTCTTCCAACTTCTTCCATCGGGCAGGAGATACAAAAATCTAAAAACACGCACTTACAGATTCAAAAGCAGCTTCATCCCCATTGTTACAGACTCCTGAATGATTCTCTTATGGACTGGACTGCTGTCTTCACACATCCTCTCTCCTGAGTAGGAATGCACTCCGAGGCAGCACGGTGGCACAACGGTTAGCATTGCTGCCTACGGCGCTGAGGACCCGGGTTCGAATCCCGGCCCTGGGTCACTGTCTGTGTGGAGTTTGCACATTCTCCCCGTGTCTGTGTGGGTTTCGCCCCCACAACCCAAAAGATGTGCAGGATAGGTGGATTGGCCACGCTAAATTGCCCCTTAATTGGAAAAAATAACTCTAAATTTACTTTTTAAAAAAGGAATGCATTCCATATGCTTCACCCGCTGCCTGTGACTATGTAGTTACAGTGTGTATCTACCGGACGTGCTATGTTTTTTCACGGATGGAATGATCTGTCTGGACTGTACGCAGAACAATACTTTTCACTGTACCTCGTTACGCGTGACAATAAATCAAATTCAATCCCGTTTTGGATTCTCATCCTTGTTTTCAAATACCCCCAAGGCCTCACCCATCACTATTCCTGCCTACCGCTGGGATTGTCCAGTCCTGTTCCAAGCCACCGGCTATTTAGCTGGCCCACTGCATCTTCTGTGGCGGATCCCATTACGGCGGGGCCGGAATATCTCGAGCTCAGAAGTTTATTTCATTTTTCATTATGAAGGGAGATCCAGGCCGGGATTTTCTCTTCCAGGGGCTAAGGCACCACGTCGGCGGGAAAACCGGTGCCGACGGGCCCCCAAGCTGAGGAATTCTCACCTGTCTCAGGGGCTAGGTGGATGCTAGAGGGGTTGGCGCTTTTCCATCCGGCGCTGAAGGGATTGTATGATCTTGCACTTGCACGGAACCGCCGGCCATGGCGGAGCCCTACAGGGGCCGGCGCAGAAGGAAGGAGTGCCCCCACGGCACAGACCCGCCCGCAGGTGGGTCCTGATGGTGGGCCAGGCCACCGTGGGCCCCCCCCGGGGTCAGATCCCCCCCCCCCCCCCCCCCCCAGAGGACCACCCCAGCCGACCTACCTGCCAGGTCCCGCCGTGTGGGACCATGCGTAACCCATGCCAGCGGGACTGGCCAAAAACAGACGTCCGATCGGGGCCCGGAGAATTGCTGGGGGGAGGGAGGAAGTGGGGGGGGGGGCGGTGCCATCGGCCTCCAACCAGCGTGGCGTGAAACCCGTCCACGCCCAAAAAACAGCGCTGGAAAATACTGCAGCCGGCGGCGGGGCGGGACTTGCCCCCCCCCCCCCCCCCCCCCGGCCCCAGGATTCTCTGACCCGGCGGGAATTGGATAATTCCACCCCCAGAGTTTAGGGCCGAGGTATTGAAGGTATGGTCACCAGTGTCATCAACATCACTGTTTAGCTCACTGGGCTAAATCGCTGGCTTTGACAGCAGACCAAGACAAGCTAGCAGCACGGTTTGATTCCTGTAACAGCCTCCCCGAACAGGCGCCGGAATGTGGCGACTAGGGACTTTTCACAGTAACTTCATTTGAAGCCTACTCGTGACAATAAGCGATTTTCAATTCATTTTTCAAAAACAGATTGTCTGGTCATCATCACCTTGCTGTTGTAGGAGATTGCTGTGTGCAAATTGGTTGCCCCATTACAACAATGGTTACACTTCAAAAGTACTTAATTGGCCATATAGCACTTTGGGTTGACTGCCATTTGTGAAAAGTGCTCTGTGAGTGCCAGTCTGTATTTTTCATTTTCATAGAATTTTTCATAGAATTTACAGTGCAGAAGGAGGCCATTCAGCCCATCGAGTCTGCACTGGCTCTTGGAAAGAGCACCCTACCCAAGCCCATACCTCCACCCTGTCCCCATAACCCAGTAACCCCACCTAACACTAAGGGCAATTTGGACCCTGAGGGCAATTTATCATGGCCAATCCACCTAACCTGCACATCTTTGGACTGTGGGAGGAAACCGGAGCACCCGGAGGAAACCCACGCACACACGGGGAGAACGTGCAGACTCCACACAGACAGTGACCATAGCCGGGATTCGAACCTGGGACCCTGGAGCTGTGAAGCATTTGTGCTATCCACTTTATTTCTTACTTTTGTTTGGCAAACTCTGAAACAAATGATAAAACTGTGACAAATAGTACCAGCAAAAACAAAAAGGTAGAAACTGCTACCTTTAACTTAATTGATCCCAGGTGAGAAAGCTGGTACAGCAAGTAGGAGTTCCACCTTCACTCTTCCATCTATTGTATCACGCAGCGGTTTTGGAGGATGTGTTTGAGTGGATAATGCGGTGTCCAGGAAACAACAACTGATGTTCAAGGTTCAGGATTCAGCTCTCTGACTTGTGAACTATTCGTGATCCAAGCAATTCTGTTTTGCTTCCAGCGATCAGCACGAAGAAACAAATCCCAACTAAAGTGAAATGCCTGTCTGCTGTGGCACAGTGCGTTCAGCTTAATGAATCCATTTCATTATTGATGTTCAAAGACAATGTAATTGATGAATGAAGTCTTTTAAAATATTAGCATGGTATTTAATGGCTTTTCAATAATAAATGGCTTATAAACTGGGTTTGGTGGAGTGGGTACCAACAAATTGGTTGAGATAATACTGGACTCACCAAGGTCTGGAGCTGATGGCATACAGCCCATACATTGGGAGCAGGAGGCAATAGCATTCTATCAATCCAATATAAAAGCAGCCATTACTTTCTTTAAAATTTAGAGTATCCAATTCTTTTTTTCCCAATTAAGGGGCAATTTAGCGTGGCCAATCCACCTACCGTGCACATATTTTTGGGTTGTGTGAGTGATATCCACGCAGACACGGGAGAATGTGCAAACTCCACACAAACAGTGACCCGGGCCGGGATTGAACCTGGGTCCTCGGCGCCGTGAGGCAGCAGTGCTAACCACTGCGTCGCCATGCTGCCCCTAAAGCAGCCATACCTGGCATTCTTTAGCTGTATAGAAAGCTACCTTCTGAAAATAGAATTTCCACTTAAGCTGTGCTATGATGGATGAGTTATACTTGAAATTGCCCGGAATAACTCATCACCAATATTATCAACATTAGAGTGTCATTCCATGAATACAGTCGGTGAAATTTTCCGCATCGTGCCACCAGTAGTGGAATTCCCGATGTGGCGGAGAATCCGCGTGTGAAGGAGAATGGGTTCAGAACCCAATGCTCTGGCCCCCCACTGGCAGCGGAATCGAGGTTCCCGCCCCGCGTCAGCGGGAGGAAGCAAATAGTCATTAAGACCCATTTGCATCTACTTAGCGGGCCGCCCACCATATTCTCCGGGTCCGCTTGATACCCCAGTCCTCTGGGCTGGGGGTGACGTGGGCCACAATCACTACTGGCCTTGACAATCGTGGCCCTGGTGCGGTGGGCCTCTCAGTGGGACAAAGGAGTAACACTTTAAGGCAGTGGCCCTCAAAACCCATCCGAGGATCACCCCCTCCATAAATAGATGGAAAGACCTACCCACCCCCCTCCCACCAGACCCCCCCACCAGAGACCCCTTAAATAAACAAGCCGCCCTCAGGAGACCCCCTAAATAATGAGACCCCGTACAGACACCTCCTAAATAAGAAATCCTTCCCAGAGACCCTGTAACTAAAGAGACCCCATAACTAAAGAGACGACCTCTCAGAGACCCTATAACGAAAGAGACCCCCCCAGAGACACCCTAAATAAGGAACCCCCCCCAGAGACCCTGTAAATAAAGAGACCCCCCACAGAGACACCCAAAATAAGGACACCCCCCCCCCCCCCCCCCCCCCCCCCACACAACAGACCCTGTCGTAAACCCCTCAGAAGAGAAACTCCGGACTGGAAACTAGAGAACAGTCCAGACAGAGGCAGCAAAAAGATTGCCAGCCGAAATTCTCCGCTGTTGGGATTCTCTGTTCCCACCGGCAGCGGCCCCCGCCCGCGGGTTTCCGGTGGGCCGGCTACAATGGGAAATCCCAGTGACAAGCAGCGAGAACAAAGAATCTCACCTCCAGCGAACCACGTGCCTCTGAGAAACATGTGGCTCAGGGGCCACAGAATCCAGCCCACTGCCCACGACCTGGGCAATGGATCTGCTGGCTCAGAAGCAGGAAACAGTACCTGCCCAATCCTGGAAAGAGAAAAACAATCAGCTGTGTTTAAATCTCCTCAGATCTTTGAGCTGCAAGCTATTCATTCATTTCTCTTAGATATTGATTTCACTAGGCTGTGATTGACAGCTTCCACACACACACACAGATGCCAGCCTTGTTCCATTCACCTCCCTTCATGGTTGAGTGGCTCTCAAGTGCTCTAACTGCAATGTTAGGGGGCAGCATTGGGGGGTGGGGAGGTGAATTGCGATGCACGGGGAAAGGGAGATGGCCAGCCACAGGAACTCGCTTCCGGACCACCCGACTGACCAACTTGACTGTCGCTGGATGAAAATCTTGGAGCTCACTTCCTAACAGAACCATGGGTGTACCGGATCTGGATCGGCGCAGGCTGGGAGGGCCGAAGGGTCTGTTCCTGTGCTGTAAATTTCTTTGTTCTTTGTACACAACATAAGCTGCAGCAGTTCCACCACCTTCACAAGAGCAATTAGGGATGAGTAATAAAAATGCTGGCCTTGGCAGTGACCTCCCATGTTGCGTGAAAGAATAAAAAAGCATTTAATTGCTTGTCATCCAGATGATTCAATGCGCAAAACTGCTATCAGTTGCTACCTGATGACCATGTTGGCAAAAGAAAATAGGACTATGGTCAGAAATCTGTTTCATGTCCATAATTTATTCTCACTGTAGCACTCCCTACCACCACTCTGATAAATATTGGCAAACGTAACTCAGGGCATTGGTTAAATCTGGGACATAGGAGTCATGGAATAGTTACAGCACAGAAGGAGGCTTTTTTGGCCCATTGGACCTACACCACCTCACTGTAAAAGCAATTTAATCCCACTGCAGCACGGCACAACTCCAGGCAGTGTGTCTTTTTAAATTCCTTTACAGCATCGCTGGTTAGGCTAGTATTTATACGCCCATCCGTGATTTCCTTGAAGAGATCGGAAACAGATAATTGAATATATTAATCAAGAGCCTAATGAAGGACCCCGTTACAAAATTGGGTATGGATGCATTTTGTGTGGGGAGGTGCGGGTGGGGGGGGGGGTGCTAATTTACTTCTTTTTGTCGAAGAAAGCACTTTTCTGGGAGATGCCGTCCTCCCCCCAATACCTATTGACACTGGAGTCCCAATGCCATCCACTCCCAAGAATTCCCCTGGGATTTACACAGTCACTGTTGGCAACTTGAAATTTTACTTCCTTCCTGAGGTGAGTTGCCTGAGTGTAGGCTCAGTAGGTGAGGCGGCCGGGGGGCCATTTTGAGGACAGCCAGGGTGTGCAGTTCTTGCACAGCATCAATTCTGGACTGAAGGACAGGGTGGTTTCTATCTCTCACACCTGTTTTTCTCCAGTTTGGACATTTCCAGGTTCGTTTATTGCTCCTTCTCCGCTCGTGTTTGCACATCATGTCAGTACTCAGGCAATGTTGTGCTGGCTTAAGGTCAAGGAGGCCCCAGTTGATCGCTTAGATTATCTGGAACTGGTGCTGTACTTCTGTTGAGAGGCTGCATCATTTTCCGCTGGAGTGTTCTCCATCCGCCTGTCAACACACATTTCAGAGAGAGTGTGATCAACGTTGGTTGGAATGGAATGCCCCGTAGAAATAGCCTTAACCTGTATGACAATGACATTTTCATTTCAACTATCGTAATGCCCTTTTCTCATTTGTGAAGTAGGTCTGAGCCTTGTCAACTCAAGCAACTGGCTGGGATGATTGCCGATTCTTTTAGGGCTAAGACTGCACTGATTATCAGTGGCTGTTCAGAGACTATTTCATATCTCTGAGCTACACTTGAACCCAAATCCTTGAGATAAAAGGCACCGATTTTTTTTCTCCAAATTGGTTCTCCACCTTTCACCAGCCTTTAAATTAGTAGCTCAGTGCGATGGACAGTGATAGCACGCAAAAGATAAACAGGAGCCAGCAGTACGTCAGTTTATCTGTGCAATGGTGGTAATCAGAGCTTAGGTACACGCGACTAACTTTTAAAAAAGAATCTCCCGCTCCTCGCAAAATCTGTTCAGTGAGTTGTGAGATAATTAAGCCAAGTTGAAAAATTTGCTCCACAAATCTCAATGCAACAGCCTCGTTTTTCCGCTCCTGAGTATATCTCTGAATTTGCAGCCTGGTGCTCAATATTCCCTGGGACAGTACACTTCCCAAGGGACACTTTGACGTGCAAAGGCTGGTCGCAGTTTGGAACTCTCTTCCGCCATTGCAGTTCGGTTAGCCATGCGGCAACTGTTAGCTTGGAATCTGAGATTGTAGTTTTTTGTTAACCAAAGGTATTGATGAATATGGGACAACGTTCTCTCCGACTTCAGTTTGCTGTGCGTGGCTGGTTTCACTGCACATTTCTTGTAAGACTGGGGAGTGTCCATGTATCTCAAAGGGAAGGTTGCTGGCACGCAGCCTGTCTGTTCCCAGAGTGGCACATTCCCAACCTGCTGCACAGGCAGGCTGCTTACAGAGAGTATTGATATGTGGTAAAAGCAGGTTTATGGAATGAGGTTACAGATCAACCATCATCTCACTGAATGGAACAAGCTGTGCCACGAACGTATGACTGAGTTCATTGGCGTTTCCCTGAGTTCTGCGCTGTGCTCGCTGCTCCCTGATGCTGCATTGTTCTGATCTTTATTGATGTTTCTGTGTGGCAACCACACCACCAACTAACTCCCCAGTGTTTTCCTGCACTGCTTTCTTCCCGTGATTCACTCTGCTGCCTACTCGCAAATATTGTGCTTCATTGGCCCCGACATTTACTCGAAAGCCATGAAGAATTAGGAAAGTAAGGGGGGGTTGAGAGGCGATTGATTTTTGTCCTTTATTATAAATTTAGAATACCCGACTCTTTTTTTTTCCAATTAAGGGGAAATTTAGCGTGGCCAATTCACCTACCCTGCGCATCTTTTTGGGTTGTGGGAGTGGGGCCCATGCAGACACCAGGACAGTGTGGAAACTTCACACAGACAGTGAGACGGGGCTGGGATCGAACCTGGCTTCTCGGCGCTGTGAGACAGCAGTGCTAACCCACGTAATCAGTTTTTGTGCAGGAAACCGCGAATGTCCTGCAGATAATTGCTCACTCCCGCTCTTTTCTAATTCCAGTGACCATTTCCAACGGCCCCGGACTAACTGCTGCCTTTCACCCCGCGCTTTTCCGCGCAGCAACAAGCCAGCCTGTAAATGAATGTAAACATTTCGAACGACACTCTGCCATTACTCGGGCATTTTCTGGTTATCTCGCCCCGCTCCCTCTCGGTAAATAGAGAGACGATTACTTGAACGGAAACAATATGCAGAGGTGCGGGGAAAAGGCAGGGGAATGGCACCAAGTCATGACGCTCGTTTGGACAGCCAGTGCAGACACGATGGGCCAAATGGCCTCCTTCTGCACCATTGCATTGCTGTGATTCTGTGATATCTGGATACACGTGTTTGCTGTCTTGCCCCGAAGAAGAGTCATATTGGACTCGAAACGTTAACTCAGTTCATCCTTCCACTGATGCTGCTGGATCTGGGGGCAGGAGGGGGGGGGGGGGGGCTGATATTTGTGGGAGTGGTGGGGCAGGGTGGGAGGGGTTTGCCTTGATGCTTTTAAGAGGGGTCACCCCGATGCTTGTGGAGGGGTCCTGCATGGGTCCCCCATCGGCGATATGGAGGGGGGGGGGAGTTTTTTTCAAACACAGATCGGCTCACCCTTTAAAGATTGGACTGGATTGGGTTGGGTTGGGTTGGATTGGTTTATTGTCACGTGGTACAATGAAAAGTATTTTTCTGCGAGTAGTTCAACAGATCATTAAGTACATGAAAAGAAAAGAAAAAGAAAATACATAATAGGGCAACACAAGGTACACAATGTAACTACATAAACACCGGCATCGGGTGAAGCATACAGGGGTGTATTGTTAATGAGGTCAGTCCATAAGAGGGTCATTTAAGAGTCTGGTAACAGTGGGGAAGAAGCTGCTTTTGAGACTGTTCATGTGTGATCTCATCTTTTGTATCTCCTGCCCGATGGAAGAAGTTGGAAGAGTGAGTAAGCCGGGTGGGAGGCATCTTTGATTATGCTACTCACTTTCTCGTGGCAGCAGGATGTGTAGATGGAGTCAGTGGATGGGATGTGAAATGCAGTGGATCAAGGCGTTCTGGGAGTATGGAGTTGAGGCACTTCATGACCAACCCCTCGAAGCACTTCATTACGACTGAAGTCAGGGCCTCCGGCTACCTCAATGATGCTCCGATCTCTGGGGAGCTGCTGTTGCCGTAAGACTGATGGTGCAAACCATGTCCCCCGCATCTCCGTGCACAGAGTGCCCGAGAATCTGGAGAGAAAGTTCGGCTGTGCAGCTGGAGAGCAAGACGCCAGTTTCCGTGCTGAAACTGACACTCTGACAAATTGTGGGAAGATTTTGCCCTTGGTGCTTCACATGCGGTATGGAACAGCACTTGACACCGAGTGACATCGGGAAATGTCGCAACAGTTGGCCAAAGTCTCGGCCAAGGAGGATATTTTAAGGAATGTCATAAAGGAGGGAAGGAGAAAATGGAGAGATTTAGGGAGAGAATTAGAACATAGAACAGTACAGCACAGAACAGGCCCTTCGGCCCTCGATGTTGTGCCGAGCAATGATCACCCTACTCAAACCCACGTATCCACCCTATACCCGTAACCCAACAACCCCCCCCCCCATCTTACTTTTTTTAAGGACACTACGGGCAATTTAGCATGGCCAATCCACCTAACCCGCACATCTTTGGACTGTGGGAGGAAACCGGAGCACCCGGAGGAAACCCACGCACACACGGGGAGGACGTGCAGACGCCGCACAGACAGTGACCCAGCCGGGAATCGAACCTGGGACCCTGGAGCTGTGAAGCATTTATGCTAACCACCATGCTACCGTGCTGCCCACTTGTGGAGCTTCAGACCTCAGTAACTGAAGGTACCGCTGCCAGTGGTTCAGTGATCAAAAATAGTGTTGAGGATTGTAAAACTGAAATGTTCCGCGTCTGGGAGGAACATAAGTCAGCAAGCACAGGATGAACGGGACATGGGTGGGAGTTCAAGCAGCAGTTTTGGATGAGATACAGTTTAGGTCGGGGGCAAGCTGTAGGAGGCCAGCCTTGACATGCAGCTGTGAATTGTGTGAGTAAAGGGGTTGGCTCTAAACCTGCCCCCCTGTCCACCCCTACTGCCCCTGTCTCATGCTGCAAATGGTAAAAGATGGATTTGTGACACGGGAAGGAAATGAGGAAGTTCGCCGTTGACTGAGAAATGCATCCACGGATGGTCGGTCGAATACTGAACTGGGTGTACTGTGTTGCAAAGCTGTAACTTCAAATGACGAGGGACCGGGGGGTTGGTTTCTTTCAACTGTACCGTGCCGTTGAGAGTGAGCAGATGATGAAAAGAATAATTTGCTCTGACTGATTGTTGAAGTCGGATTTAAAATGAGCTGCACCAGCTGCACTTTCATGCTGTGTGTATGCAGCTTCAGCAACAGGGCACAAGGAACAAAAGGAAGTTCAGGGCAGCCAGAAATGTTTCATTCTCAACGCAGTCAACTGTGCAATGAGCACAAAGGTACTTTAACATGCAGTAGCAAACAGAGAGTAAATCATTTCAACAGACTGATTCTCTCACGAATCCAGAGATGCAGCAAGAGGTTCCATAACCGGGAAATATATTTAGCATCAGGTTATATATTGCAGTGTAACTTCGAAGAATTGTCTTTGAATACTTGGTTCTCGTTTGTTGGGAGAAGTGACATTTATTTTTGTTCTTTCCCAGGGTGTGGGCATCTTTACCCACCCCTAATTGCCCTTCACAAGGTGGTGGTGAGCTGCTTTCTTGAACCACTGCTGTCTGTGTGATGTAGGTACAGCCGCAGTGCAGTTAGGGAGGGAGATTCCAGGATTTTGCCCCAGCGAAGGAACGGCGATATATTTCCAAATCAGGATGGTGTGTGACTTGGGAGGGGATCTTTCAGGAGGCGGCGTTCCCAGGTTGCTACTGGTCTTGCCACTAATCTCGGTAGAAGTCACAGGTTTGGAAGGTGCTGTTGAAAGAGCCTGGGTGAGTTGCTGCAGTGCATCTTGTGGGTGGCACACACTGCTGCCATTGTTGGATAATAGGCAGAATTTAACACCCTCCTTGGAAGCGAGGCTGGCACGGGGTGGTATTTCATTGGGTGGGAGGGTGGTGGAGGGGAACCCGCTGCATTCCTGGCCCTGCCCCGATTAAGTCTGGGGCTGTAAAGCTCATGCATGGCCTTCCCACCTCCCTGCAAATTGAGGCCCTTAATTGGTTAATTAATGCCCACTTAGGGGTTTCATTGTATTGCCACTGGCATCCAGGCGGTGGCAGGCATGGGAGGCGGTCTGCAGGAAGTCCATAAAGCAAAACACTAATAAGCTTGCTTGCAGTTTCCTGTGCCACGGGGGTGGGTCCCTCATTTAAATTTAATTGAGGGATGGAGCATTGGGAGGGGGCGGTCCCTTTGAAAGCCACCTCCTGCCCTTTCTTCTGGTCCCCCCCTGTAACACCCATGGCACAACTCCTGCCCCGCCCCTCCCATCCTGCCCTCACTCAACTGTGGCTTGGGTCACTGGGCAGTTCTGGGTGCGTAGCTGGCAGCTTCAATACCTCCCAATGGCACTGTCTGCAATGCACCTCTCAGTGGGCTGGGAGGAGGGATGCATGACCGTCACCCCCAGGACCATTGATCTGAGAAAAGCCCACCACCGATTCATTAGTTGTTGGACCTCTCAGCTCCATCTGTTGCATGGTGATCCCGCTGTTTGCCATGCAAGTAAGTAAAGTACCTGCAGCCTTCATTAAACTTCATAGTTGTTTCAAGCAAGGGCAAATGAGTTACATTATGAGCCTGAGCGAGAATTTTAAATTGGTTGCTAGTGTAGTTCTTCACACACTCAGGATTTTTCAGCAAGTACTGTCCAATCGCAGAACCACATCTAATATTTGAAACTATGTTCTGAGTTTTGCAAACACAGGTTGGTTGGGTATGAATCAGTATTCTGCCTTTTACACACAGTAGGATGGACATGCTACGAACATATGGAAGAGGAACAGAAGTGGGGCATTCAGCCCCGTGAGTCAGCTCCGCCTATAAGATCATGGCTGATCTGTTTGTGTTTCTAATTCTACATTCCCAAGTACTCCCCATAACCTTCAGCCCCTTTGCTTAAAAAGATTCTATCTGCCTCCACTGTAAAAATATTCAAAGACCCTACCTCCACTACTTTCTGCGATAGGGAGCTCCAAAGTCGCACAAGCCCCTGAGAGAAAACAATTCTCCTCATCTCTCTCCTAAAAGGTCGACCCCTAATTTTTAAAGCCGTGCCCCCTAGTTCTGGACTCACCCACGAGAGGAAACATCCTTTCCAATGTCCACTTGTTTTATACAACCCGCCAGTCATTGGGACGTACAACCTAATACGACATCACACTGGCACTGAAATTCCCATACTGTCTAGTTAATTTGCGTGGTAGGCACAGGACCTTTTTTGCTTGACAGCAGCATCCTACCAGTGGAAAGTATTACTTACGTTGCCAACGCATCTTAACAGTGCGAAACAGCGAGTTTCATCTGTAACGCAGATTACCCTGATAGTTTAAGGGATTGGATTGGATTGGATTTGTTTATTGTCACGTGTACCGAGGTACAGTGAAAAGTATTTTTCTGCAAGGAGCTCAACAGATCATTCAGTACATGGAAGAAAAGGGAATTAAACAAAATTCAAGGAAATACAAGAAAATACATCAGAATACATAATAGGGCAACACAAGATAAACAATGTAACTACATAAGCATTGGCATCGGTTGAAGCATACAGGGTGTAGTGTTAATGAGGTCAGTCAATAAGAGGGTCATTTAGGAGTCTGGTGACAGTGGGGAAGAAGCTGTTTTTGAGTCTGTTCGTGCTTGTTCTCAGACTTCTGTATCTCCTGCCCGATGGAAGAAGTTGGAAAAGTGAGTAAGCCGGGTGGGAGGGATCCTTGATTATGCTGCCTGCTTTCCCCCGACAGCGGGAGGTGTAGATGGAATCAATGGATGGGAGGCAGGTTCGTGTGATGCACTGGGCGGTATTCACGACTCTCTGAAGTTCCTTGCGGTCCTGGGCCGAGCAGTTGCCATACCAGGCTGTGATGCAGGCAGATAGGATGCTCTCTATAGTGCATCTGTAAAAGTTGGTAAGGGTTAATGTGGACATGCCGAATTTCCTTAGTTTCCTGAGGAAGTATAGGCGCTGTTGTGCTTTCTTGGTGATAGCGTCGACGTGAGTGGACCAGGACAGATTTTTGGTGATGTGCACCCCGAGGAATTTGAAACTGCTAACCATCTCCACCTCGGCCCCGTTGATGTTGACAGGGGTGTGTACAGTACTTTGCTTCCTGAAGTCGATGACCAGCTCTTTAGTTTTGCTGTCATTGAGGGAGAGATTGCTGTCGTTACACCACTTCGCTAGGTTCTCTATCTCCCTCCTGTATTCGGACTCGTCATTATTCGAGATCCGGCCCACTATGGTTGTATCGTCAGCAAACTTGTAGATGGAGTTGGAACCAAGTTTTACCACGCAGTCGTGTGTGTACAGGGAGTAGAGTGCGGGGCTAAGTACGCAGCCTTGCGGGGCACCGGTATTGAGGACTATTGTGGAGGAGGTGTTGGTGTTCATTCTTACTGATTGTGGTCTGTTGGTCAGAAAGTCAAGGATCCAGTTGCAGAGTGGAGAGCCAAGTCCTAGGTTTTGGAGCTTTGATATTGGCTTGGCTGGGATTATGGTGTTGAAGGCGGAGCTGTAGTCAATAAATAGGAGTCTGATGTAGGAGTCCTTGTTTTCGAGATGCTCTAGGGATGAGTGTAGGGCCAGGGAAATGGCGTCTGATGTGGACCGGTTGTGACGGTATGCGAATTGAAGTGGGTCAAGGCGTTCCGGGAGTATGGAGGTGATACGCTTCATGATCAGCCTCTCAAAGCACTTCATTACAACTGACGTCAGGGCCACTGGGCGGTAGTCATTGAGGCATGTTGCCTGGTTCTTCTTTGATACCGGTATGATGGTGGTCTTCTTGAAGCAGGTGGGAACCTCGAAGAGGAGTAGGGGTAGGTTAAAGATGTCTGTGAATACCTCTGCCAGCTGGTATGCGCAGGCTCTGAGTGCATGACCAGGGATCCCGTCCGGGCCCGTCGCCTTCCGTGGGTTCACTTTCAGGAAGGCCGATCTGACTTCGGAAACTGTGATGGTGGGTATGGGTGAATTATGGGCTGCTGGGGCACTCAACAGCGGATTGTTGGTTACCTGCTCAAACCGAGCATAGAATGCATTAAGTTCATCAGGGAGGGGTGCGCTGCTGCCAGAGATACTGCTCGGCTTCGCTTTGTAGCCCGTTATGTTGTTTAGAACATAGAACATAGAACAGTACAGCACAGAACAGGCCCTTCGGCCCTCAATGTTGTGCCGAGCCATGATCACCCTACTCAAACCCACGTATTCACCCTATACCCGTAACCCAACAACCCCCCCCTTAACCTTACTTTTTATTAGGACACTACGGGCAATTTAGCATGGCCAATCCACCTAACCCGCACATCTTTGGACTGTGGGAGGAAACCGGAGCACCCGGAGGAAACCCACGCACACAGGGGGAGGACGTGCAGACTCCACACAGACAGTGACCCAGCCGGGAATCGAACCTGGGACCCTGGAGCTGTGAAGCATTTATGCTAACCACCATGCTACCCTGCTGCCCCAGGGTTTAGTCCTTGCAACAACCACCGAGAGTCTGTCTGTGACTCTAGCTTAGTTTGATATTCTCTCTTGGCATCTCGGATGGCTTTGCGGAGGTCGTACCTGGATTTCTTGTATAGGACAGGGTCGCCTGCCTTGAACGCCTCAGATCTGTCCTTCAGTAGGGAGTCAATCTCGCGTTTGAGCCATGGTTTCCAGTTGGGGAACGTACGCACTGCTTTCTTTGGCACGCAGTCGTCCACACATTTGCTGATGAAGTCTGTGACGGTGGTGGCATACTCATTTAAGTTAGTCGCTGAGTTCTTAAATATGGACCAGTCCACTGTCTCTAAGCAGTCACGTAAGAGCTCTTCTGTCCCCTCGGACCAGCACTGCACAACCTTCTTAGCTAGATTCTCCCGCTTGAGTTTCTGCTTGTAAGCCGGGAGAAGGAGCACAGTCTTATGGTCTGATTTCCCAAAATGCGGTCGGGGGATGGAACGGTAGGCGCCCTTGATTTTTGAGTAGCAGTGGTGAAGAGTGTTGTCGCCCCTGGTGGTACAGGAGATGTGCTGGTGGAATTTTGGCAGTACACTCTTGAGGTTGGCTTTGTTGAAGTCTCTGGCCACAATGAACAAGGCCTCGGGGTGTTCTGTTTCATAGTTGTTTATGACTGTGTACAGTTCATCCAGCGCTTTCCTCACTTCTGCCTGGGGTGGGATGTAGACCGCTGTGATAATGGCTGAAGTGAACTCACGCGGAAGATAGTATGGGCGGCACTTTGCGGTCAAGTATTCCAGGTCTGGGGAGCAGTAGGTCGCCAGGGTCACCACATCCAAGCACCAGGAGGAGTTGATGAGGAGGCAAACCCCTCCACCCTTTGCTTTGCCTGAAGATGCCGTGCGGTCCGCCCGGTGAATAGAGAAGCCTTCAGGTTGTATGGCACAGTCCGGTGAGGCGGGGGTGAGCCAGTCTCTTACTGTGCACTCTCAGAAACGAGCCATTTCACACTGCCACTATGCACCGGTTGAGGATTGTTGAAGAATTTTGATTAAAGTTAAAGGAGAAGGGAAAATTCCTGTGATTGGTGAGTCAGTGCGAAGAGTTCCCCAATTTAAAATTCTACCTGAGCCCCTCTCGCCAATCCCACCAAAGTCGGGCCCGCGCGATGGATTCCCCCGGGGGGACGGGGGGCAGGCACGAAGGGTTGTGGGGGTGGGGTGAGGTGAGACGAAGAACCCCGGCCTAGGGGTGATAAGAGAGATTTGATAAACTTTCTTTATGCTGCGGTTAATTGAAGAATGAACTGCTTTGCCCCAGGCGAAGACCATTGCAATTTTTCAGATAAATTGAATAAATGTTTGAAATAGAGAAAGATGGAATCTATGGGAAAAGCACGGGCAGTGAAATAAGTTGTGGATTGCTTTACTTTAAATTTAAGAGTACCCAATCATTTTTTTCCCAATTAAGGGGTAATTTAGCGTGGCCAATCCACCTACCCTGCACGTCTTTGGGTTGTGGGGGCAAGACGCACGCAGATGCGGAGAGAATGTGCAAACTCCACACGGATAGTGACCCGGGGCCGGGATAGAACCTGGGCCCTAAGCACCGTGAGGCAGCAGTGCTAACCCCTGAGCCACCGTGCCGCCCTTGCTCACAGATATGATGGCTTCCGTCTGTACTGTGAACTTCAATAGTTCTAAGAAAGTTGTTCAATTGATTTACCCCTTGTTGAATTGCACATGCTTTGTTGCTTTGCCACATCAGGTTGAAATATTTCAAAGTGGGCGAAGAGAGAAGTGACCACTGAATGGTCAAAAATGGCAACCATTCAGTAGCAGCAATGGCCCACAACCAATATAGGAAGAGCCAACCTGTTTAATTGACGGTGTTTGAAAAGTTAGGAATGTTGGCTAGGACGGCAAGAGAGCTGCTCCTCAAGTAATTGTAGGCGTTCTTCAAGGACTCTGTGACCCAGTGGAGTAAACAGGGGGACCTCAGTTTAATACCTCAGCCAAAAAATGGATGTCTTTGAATCTTCCAATTGGGGAATCAAACCCTGTAACCTGACTTGAAATGCAAAGGTTGTTGCCACTATATAGTATCAAGGACATAATTCTTGGGTGTTTCCAATTCAAAATTTAGCTCCGAAAATATTTTTTTGAAATTTGAAGTTAGTGGGGGCCCATTAAGATTGATCACACAGAGAATTCAGAATCGGCATTTAGTTTGAGTTCTATGGGCAGAATGTGGTTTCACTCTTGGTTCTTCTGCACAGGATCCGAAAGCCAGGCTGGGATTGTGAAATTTTACGGTTAATTTAACCTTAATTCATAATGATGGAATTAAAAGTGGGTTTGGTGTTGGTTTGGGCAGGGGATGGTAGGGAAAACTTCCTTGGTTTGCACACCTTCCTTGTCTATTCTGCGATGGAGAGTGTTTCACTGGTGCGAATGTAATCTACTTTTCTGCAGTTTGTGAACATTTCTGATTTCCTCTTCCATTGTAACCTTGTGACATGATGTATCTGTATTTCCATTTTACTTAAATCACTTCAAAAATCCAATGCTGCTGTGAGGTCGCTCTGTTCCCTGAATAATGACCCATTAAATTTCTGCCCTGCTAGGGTGCTCATTTTTACAAACATCATTTTGATTAAAAGAAATGTATCTTGGATGTTCACAAAAGCCTTGAAGTTTGCCCTTTTGATCATTTTAGTGAAAGCATTGAAGTACGAAATGGAGTTTTCTTCCAGCCCTACCACCCTCCCAGGATTTCTGTGCTCCTCCAATTCTGACCCCTTGAAGAACCCCGATTTGAATCGCTCCACCATTGGCCGCTAGACTCCCGACTCTGACACTCGCTTCACAAATTCCTCCTTTCCACCTTTTCCCCTTTGTGTGACGCTCCTTAAATAGGGAGAAAGGGCTGAGTGAGGCAGCATTCAAGGTCGGGGCCAAGTCTTGATTACACCCCACAATGAGGACCCATGCCCCCAGATGAAAACAAGCGGGTTAGATTCGAGCCACTCATCAACCATCATATGAGTCCCGAGGAAGAGTCACGCTGGTCTCAAATTGTTAAATCTGTTTCTATCTCCGCAGATGCTGCCAGACCTGCTGAGCTTTTCCAGCACTTTCTGTTTCTATTTGAAAACCAGGAGTGCCGAGTTTAACTGGTAGGCATAGACCAGAGTACAGGATCTAACCCGCTGGGACTAGATTAATCTGGACCATGAAACGAATGTTGTAAAAGCTCGCCTGGTTCACTAATGCCCGTTCGGGAAGGCAATCTGCCGTCTGACAGACACACAGCGATGTGGTTGACTCTTAACTGCCCAGCAAGTCACTCATGCTGTAATATAAAAGCAAAATACTGCAGATGCTGGAAATCTGAAATAAAAGCGAAAAATGCTGGATAAACTCAGCAGATCTGGCAGTATCTGTGGAGAGAAACAAATGTTTCGGATTGAAACGATCCCCTGCAGAAGTGAACGACAGGGTTGTACTACGATGAGAGGCTGAATAAATCGGGAGCGCGATTCTCCACTGCCCACGACGGGTCGGAGAATAGCGGGAGGGCGTCCCCGACATTTTTCACGCCCTCCCACTCTTCTTCTTCTTCCCCCCCCCCCCCCCCACCCCCCCCCACCGCGGCCGCCCCACGACACGAATCGCTGCTCGCCGTTTTTTACGGCGAACAGCGATTCTCCCCAGGCCGATGGGCCAAGTTCCCAGGCCTTTACGGCCGTTTTTATGGCAGCAAACACACCTGCTTGCCGTAATGGACGCACTCTTTCTCCCTCCGCCGCCCCGCAGGATCAGTCCGCGGGGCGGCCGAGGGAGATGACGGCCCTGCGCATGCGCGGGTTGGAGCCGTCCAACCCGCGCATGCGCGGCTGACGTCATCGTGCGCGTCAGCTGGCGTGACGCTTGGCGCGCGGACTTAGCGACGGTTGCTAAGGCCGCGATGCCGTGCTTCATGGGGCCCCGCTGCTAGCCTCGCCCGGGGGGGGGGGGGGGGGGGGGGGGGAGAGAATCGGGTCCCGGGAGGGGGCGCGGAGGTTGCCGTGAAACACGGCCAGTCTCACGGCAGCCTTTACGATTCGCCGCATTTGCGGAGAATCGCGCCCCGGGTCTATCTTCTCTGGAGTTCAGAAGAATGAGGTGACCTCATTGAAAGAAACAAGATTCTGAAGGGGCTTCATGGGCTGAACACTGAGCGGGCAATTGCCCTTGCTGGGGAATCTAAAACACAGGGCGCAGGTGGTGGCGTGGTGCTATTGTCACTCAACTTGCAATCCAGAGGCAGATTGCCTTCCCGAACGGGCAGTAGTGAACCAGGTAGGCTGTTTAGCACACTGAGCTAAACTGCTGGCTTAGAAAGCAGATCAAGGCAGGCCAGCAGCACGGTTCGATTCCTGTAACAGCCTCCCCGAACAGGTGCCGGAATGTGATGACTAGGGGCTTTTCACAGTAACTTCATTGAAGCCTACTCGTGACGATAAGCAATTTTCATTTCATTTCATTTCAGAGGCCCAAGGTAATGTTCTGGGGACCCGGGTTCAAATCCCAGATGGCAAAATTTGAATTCAATAAAAATCTGTAATTAATAGCCTGATGATGACCATGAAACGATTTTTGTAAAAGCCCACCTGGTTCACTAATATAATAATAATCGCTTATTGTCACAAGTAGGCTTCAATTAAGTTACTGTGAAAAGCCCCAAGTCGTATGTGAATTGAACCCGCGCTGCTGGCATTGTTCTGCATTACAAGCCAGCTGTTTAGCCCTCTGTGCTAAACCAGCCCCGAGAATGTCCATGAGGGAAGCAAATCTGCATTCGACATGTGACTCCAGACCCAGAGCGATGTGGCTGACTCTTAACTGCCTGGAACGTAACTCATGCTGTAATATAAAAGCAAAATACTGCAGATGCTGGAAATCTGAAATTAAAGCGGAAAATGCTGGATAAACTCAGCAGGTCTGGCAGCATCTGTGGAGAAAAACAAACGTTTTGGTTTGAAATGATCCTCGACAGAACCCCTTGTTCAGTTCAATAGAAGCACCATTTAGATTGGAAACGTTGACACGTTTCTCCAGGTGCTGCGGACCTGCTCAGTTTACCCAGCACTGTCTCTTTTTACCTCATGATGTACTGAATGGCTCAAGGGGCTCCACAGGAGATTCGTGCTCCTATTTATTATGTCCTGACATGCAGCTGATTGAGTTATGAGTGGGAGTTGTGTACTTGGGTGAAGGTTTATCTTTGCCTTCACGTATTTGTATTTACATTTGTAAGTAACAGGTTCAAGTTTATTTTTGTGTGATATAGATAGCGCTGTTGTCCTTGAGAGCCTTCTGCCTTCAGCAGAGATACCACTGCATCAAACCAGCTGCCTCATGTTCACATCAGAGCCGTGTGAAAGTTTATCCCACCAGAGTGAAACAGTGTCTGTGAAAGCAGCACTCATCAACAACATGAGTTTTGCCCCGCTCTCTCCTCCATTGAAGGTGCTGACCTGAGCTAATTTATAGATCACAGCAGCACTCTCATATCTCACTGCAGCTATTTAATCAGGAGCGGCTTTCTCACAGGGCAGTTCTTCAATGTGGTTCTTTTCTGTCAGAATCAGTGGAACAAACTCAGAAAAGATCTTGACTCAACTGGTCATTTTTAGTTTTGGGCTCACCTGGGCAGTGATCATTGGCAACTTTCACACGGCTCTGATGTGAACATGAGGCAGCTGGCTTGATGCAGTGGTATCTCTGCTGAAGGCCAGAAGGCAGTGGTGTCGGTGGCCTCCCCATGCAAAGCATCTTTCAACAACAGCCCATTTCCTGTCCTGCTTGAGATTAGTGTTTGGTAGTATTTCCACAAAGATTACATAAGAAGAGCTCAGATGACAGCCCATCATATTTATCCTCCCTTGGAAATCCAGGCCTCGAGCTTTCTGCAGTTGGAGAGTGAAGAAAGTCCCATTTCTGTGTGGTGGGGCCAAGAAGTTCGGTTGGACCAGGACTGTATCCCAATGGCACAGGCCCTTTACATTGCAGTGGGGTAGCATGAGATCTTCTTACTACTCCCACAGTCCAGGGGTGCACTAGCCAGGAATTTACTGGTCCACCTGGTAATGCTCATCTTTACAGCTTCTGTAAGTCCCAGTTATACTGTGGGAAAGTAATGGATCTCAAAGGTGATTGGTTCCCATCCAAAAGAGGCCCACTCTCCATTTGGAGGAAGGGAACTGAAGAGGAACATCTTTTCTGGGGCTGTACGAGGGTTCCCTCATGACAGCGTGCTGCTTTGATGTTATCGCTGGCAGTTCCAGATGTGCTGACTTGAACACCCTATCTATGCACATCACAAAGGGTTTGAGATTTGGGATAGCGGTATCAGTTTGGGATTATAGGTGGAACGGGTCTTCTGAAAACTAGCGGAGTGAATATTCCAGGTTTTATGGGATCCCAGGATCCCCATCTCAGTATCCAGCCGTACATGGAATGATTTTGCCTCCATTAGTTACATGAAGAGGGTGGTATGGTGGCACAGCGCAATTGCCAGGGTTCAATTCAGGCCTTGGGTGACTGTGTAGAGTTTGTACATTCTCCCTGTGCCTGCTTGGGCTTTATCCGGGTGCTCCGATTCCTTCCACAGTCCAAAGATGTGCACGTTAGGTAGATTGGCCATGCTAAATTGTCGCTTAGTTTCCAAGGACGTGTAGGTTAGGTGGGGTTATGGGGACAGGGTGGGGGAATGGGGCTAGGCGGGGGCTCTTTCGGAGGGCTGGTGCAGATTCAATGGAACAAATGGCCTCTTTCTGCACTGTAAGAATTCTGTGTCACTGATATCAGTGCTAAATTTGCCATTGGCCAATTTGACTCTATTCGATGATCCCATGCTCCTGGTGGAAAAGCCACGGCTGCAGATTGTGCGGGACGGAGGTAGTGTTATAGTCGTTTTGTGATGCGGCTTTTCAGTTATTCCCTCTTCTCCCTCAGTCATGAAATAATGTTTAGGATTAACTTATTTTATTGCACTCATGGTATATATTTCTATAAAGTCCTGTCATATTCACCGTTCCAGAGGTAGTAAGTCAATGGCAATTGGTTTCCTGGCTTCCAAACCATTCAGCTGAGTGATCGACGGCTCTGGGAGGGAAAACAATGGGTTATCAGAACTTCCACATTGGACGGCAATAGAAATCTCCAGGGCAAAGCTGCCAACTGGACGAAAGCCCATGGCCAGCCACCAGAGCTCTTTCTGTACCTCCAGGGCCTGACGGGATCTTTGTGATTCAAGCTGGACATAGAACCCATGGTGTGGCCTGACCAGAGCACCGTGCAGCTCTCTTTGTGATGGTTTCAGATTTAAACTCCACTGATTTAGCAGTGTACAACAACAACTGCAACAACTTCCATTGGCTTGGCACCTTTAACATAGTGAAATGTCCCAAGGTGCTTCACAGAAGCATTATGAAACAAAATAAGAGGTTTAAGGAGATGATCAGGTTATATGGCGAACAGCTTGATCAAAGAGCTAGGATTTAAGATAAAGGAGGCCGAGAGGCAGAGAGGTGAAAAGGTGTGGGAGGCCCTGAAATCGGCAGGTGTGAATTTAAAGTGAAATCTTCTGCTGGTGCCCACCATGGTGGATAGCAAAACCCACCAGAGGTCAGTGTGAACCTCACTTGCATCCCGTTAATGGGATGCAGTTGAAGACTGCCAGATTCTCCATTGTTCCTGCAGGAAATCACACTGGTATGAACATACATCGGGAACAAAGTGACGTGTAAATGTTGGGACTCACCGGAACAATGCCTGGGGCTGCTTCCGGAGTTCAGGATGGAGGCCATCAGCAGTTCTGGACCTTAGAACACTACAGCGTTGGGTCATGGCGACATCTCCAGGTGCGCCTTCCCGATTCAGTGTCCTGGAGGGGGTCCATCTTCCAGCCTCAGAGTGTTCCTGGAGATCCATCTTCGTTCTCTGGAGGTCCACCTTCAAGTCTCAGAGTGGTCCTGGAGATCTGTCTTCAGTAGTGGGTCAGTGATGTGGGGCGCCTTTTCAATACAGCACCCGGACGCGGCAACGTCATCCAGGCTTGCCCCACCACTGAATACGGCCTGAAACACCAAGGTGCATAATTAACAAGGTCAGGCCTGGAAGAATTGCCGTGTTTTCCTGTTATCCTCCGCAATGGGAAATACTCCACGTTCCCGCACCCGTCACAGGACTTAGTCTCAAAATAGGAGAATTCCGCCTGAGGTATATCGCAGAGTGGATCCTCAGACTAATCTCGCGCACCTCGCACTGGTGAATTATATAGCGGCACCCATAGACAATTGAACACGATCATCTCAGCTAGAATGACATTAGGTACAATATGGGGAGTGGTGGCATTGTGGTAGTCCGGAGGCCCTGACTACGTCTCTTTGGTTACGACAGCAGCTGATGGAATTTAAATGCAGTTAATGAAATCTGGAAAATTAATTCAGTCAGCAATGCTAATATGAAACTATCGTCAATAAAAACACACCCGGTTCACTAATGTCCTGTGAGGGAAGGAAATCTGCCACCCTTACCCAGTCTGGCCTACATGTGGCTCCAAAGTACCGTAGTGAACCACCCTCTGAAATAGCCGAGCAAGTTGCTCAGTTCAGGGGCAATAAGAGATGGGCTTCAAATGCTGGCCCAGCCAACAAGGGCCACACCCATGAAATAATACGGGCGCAATTCTCTGACACCCACGCCAGGTGGGAGAATCGCGGGAGTGCCGGGCGATTCCCGCCACGCCGCCCTGGCACCCGCACGCGATTCTCCCACCCCTCCAAAATGGCGTGCCCCGTTGCACGACAGGCCACTCAGAGAATCGACGCTCGCCGTTTGTAGCAGGCGAGCGTCGATTCTCCGGCCCGGATGGGCCGAGCGGCCTGCCCAATCCGACGGGTTCACACCGGCGCCAACCACACCTGGTCCCTGCCGGCGTGAACAGCGCGCGAACGCTGCATGTGCGGCCTGTGTGGGGGGGGAGGGAGGATCGAGCACTCAGCAGGGGCGTGGCCCGCCATCGGTGCCCACCGATCGGCGGGCCGGCGTCTTTAAAGGACGCACTCTTTTCCTCCGCCGCCCTGCAAGATCAATCCTCCATGTCTTGCGGGGCGCCCGTGGGGAGGACGGCAACCACGCATGCGCGGGTGACGTCATTTGAGCGGCGCCGGCCGCGTAATTTACGCGGCGCCAAGGCCCGGTGCGCGTAATTGACACGGCGCCGTTCCTAGCCCCCTGGGGGTGGGAGAATAGGGGGCGAGGAGCGGCCTCCAACGCCGGAGTAAAACACTCCGGTTTTCACTCCGGCGTCGGCACTTAGGATGCGATTCTCCGCCCCCCACGACGGGTCGGAGAATAGCGGGAGGGCCTTCCCGACATTTTTTCCCGACCTCCCGCTGTTCTCCCCCCCCCCCCCCCCCCCCCCCCCCACGCCCGCCCCACGACACGACAGCGATTCTTCCCTATCCGATGGGCCGATTTCCCAGGCCTTTACGGCCGTTTTCACAAATTTAAACACACCTGCTATCACGGTTCGTGAAAACGGCCGCAAAGTGCCGTTCTGCACAACCATGCCACCGGTTGGCACGGCCGCACCACGGCCGTGCCAAAGGTGGCATGGGCCCGTGATCGGTGCCCACCGATCGCGGGCAGCGGGTCCGATTCCCGCGCACTCTTTGTCCCTCCGCCGCCCCACAGGATCAGTCCGCGGGGCGGCTGAGGGGCATGACGGACCGCGCATGCGCGGGTTTGACGCATATGCGCGATGACGTCATCCGCGGGTTGGAGCCGTCATCGTCATCGTGCGCGTCAGCCGCCGTGAGTCTTGGCGGCCGGGCTTAGCGAACGTGAAACACGGCCAGTTTCACGGCAGCCTTTACGACTCTCCGCATTTGCGGAGAATCGCGCCCTTAGTCTCCCGATGGGAGAATTTCGCCCAACATCTTTGAAAAAAATATAACCCAAGTAGATTACTTAGCATAAAAATTAAAATGCAAGTTACGAATAATTTTGTGGGGAGGGAATGCAATTCAGGTGTATTTCTTGGAACGAGCTGCTTGGTAGATAATGGGAAGCTGAGTGGCACTGGCTCTTTGCTGCTGGTTCCTTGGCTTCTGCTAGCAACCAGTGTTGAGGGCAGAGGTCACTGGCATTTGTAAACAAAGCTCCTGTTTCAGGATCTTAGCCTCGACTGCAAACATTTCAGAAATGCCTTGAAGCGGATTGGATTTCAAATGACATTTTGGGCAAGTTAAATGCCTTCAGTGACGGGACATAAGTCAAAGCCTTTTTGATGGCCATTCTTCACTTGAATGCTTCATCACAGAAACTATTTCCTGTAAATGTATTGGCAACCAGCGAGAGAGCGAGAGAGAGAGCATCTGAGCCAATGATCGATCAAACACATTTATATCATCTCCTAAACTGAAATTGCTGCATTAGGTCATTCTTACACAAAGATGTGCAATCGATTTACTTTATATTCCCCTAACAATTCCGTATGAAATTTTTGTGGTCAGTTGTGCAAAATTCCAGTTCCAGTTTTCTGGAACTATTCTGATTGGATTTGGGATTCCATTAGAGAGAAGGAAGAAGGCCTCGTCCACTCACCCGCACCCTCTCTGACTCACACTCGGCAACTCTCACAAACCCTCACCTATCCCCAACCCACTCCAACCCACTTTTAATCTTACCGTCACCCACTCTCACTCTCACCCACTCTCACTCACTCCCACTCTTGGCCAACCACATCCTCATCCACTCACATCCTCATCTACTTTCATCCTCACCCACCCACCTTCACCCACTCTCGCTCTCACTCACCTGACCCACTCAGAGCCTCATCTACATTCATCTTCACCCACCCTCACCCACTCACGCTCTCACTCACCTCACCTACTTTCGGCCTCACCCGCTCTCATCTTCACCCACTCTCATCTTCACTCACTCTCACACCCACTCACACCTTCACCCACTCACTCTCACCCACCTCACCCACACTAGCCGTCACCCACCATCACTTACACACTCTCACCCTCACATACTCTTACCCTAATCCAATCTCACCTTCATCCAGCCATCCACTCTCATACACCCACTCACCCATCCATCCACTCTCATACACCCACTCACCCATCCATCCACTCTCATACACCCACTCAGCCTTCTTTTGGGCCAAGCCTCTCCTCAGGCCCCTCCGCCCTTGGCTCCTCTTGCCCCCCCCCCCCAGCAGTACTCTTTCAGATGGTCGGTGTCGGCATGATGGGATGAATGGCCTTCTGTAGGGATTCTGTGATTCTATGAAAACTTATTAGACTTGGTGTTTGACTCCACACGCCACCAACGGAATGTCGCCCCTGCCTTGGGAAATCCCACCAAAAAGGTGGGGGGGGGGGGGGAAAGAGTGCTGTGGTTGGAAAATTACGGCCTAACTGTTGCAGCTGTTTCCCTGACCCCCCCACTGACCAGATGATCAGTCCTGTTCCCTGGGGTAGCTGGAAGATGGAAGATTAAATAATTCTGCCTTTTCCCTTTCCCCGGGTAATTTTCGGAGGTCGTGCCCCTGAGCTGTAGCAGTCAATAGGCCCCATTGTCAATGGCTCCTGTTTCCTAGCCTGCCACCTGAAGCAAGACCCAGGACAGGAAACCCACGGCTCCTGGGGATGGATAGGCCTGGCTGGTGTATGTCAGGTATGATGGACCTCCTCAGTGCCTAACTAGGGGGTACCCAGTCAGCCCTAGTGTTTTTCTTTCTTTAAATTGAGGCTGGGAAGGATTTCCAATGTTTTAATTGAACTAAATTGTACATCACCGTCCCAATTATATAATAAATACATATGTATATAAATGATACAGTTGCATGCCACCCCTGAGATTTGTTTATTGTGTTTGAGAAAGCAACCACCTAGTTGAAAGAAACGTTCGAATGTTAAAGCTACATGTGTTGTTAATTTTCTTTTTTGTTGCATTTTGCAAGTCTTTCTGAAAATGTCAAAAAAGAGTTTCCTGTCTTTTTGTTGTTAAAAAAAACTGCAGACTAAACGGGACCTGGTTGATTTCAGTCAAGAATTTGTTGTGTGTTCCACACCGTAATGTGTATAATTGTTTGGTCATAACGCGCTCTCGTATAACCCGAATGTACGTTTCATCTGAACAGATAGATAATTGCGGGGTGGTGTTCTTTCCAATTAATTCCATCGCACATTTACTTTTGTGTGGCTCTGGCGATCCTTTATTAAAACATGTTGGTTGAATAACTTGCAGCTGTTCCAGATGAAGCCAACAAATGTTAATCAGGAATTATTGTTCTACACGGCCCCCTTTCATTGCAGGGGGGGGGGGGGGGGGGGGGGGGAACCAATGGCGGCCAGATGTTTTGTATTTATAAAAGAGCTACGACATGTTTAATTTGCAAGTTTTCCCCTCTTTTCTTCAGGTCTTTCAAGTCGCCTATGTTATCATTAAGGCAGCAAATTCACCTCGGCCTGGAAACTGGGTCTTGGAGCGTTCCACTGATGGCATTGAATTTACACCTTGGCAGTACTACGCCACAAGTGCCACTGAGTGCCTGACTCGCTACAACATCGCACCCAGAATCGGACCTCCGACCTACAAGAGGGACGATGAAGTGATCTGCACATCTTACTATTCGAAACTCGTCCCGCTGGAGCACGGAGAGGTAAATTAATCCACAAAAAGCAATGCAAGAATTTGTTTCTCGCACCTACAGTTTAGAGTTGTTGATAGATTAACTAGTCAACTTGGGGAAGAAGACAATCAGAAAAAGTCACAGCGCAGAGAGAACAATGGTCACTAACAATTACACTGAACAGCAAATGCAAGGTGGACTCCGTCAATGCACGAATGTTAAACATGAACACAACAACCCCATTACAGAGAGGTAGGACGTGATTGAACAGCCGACAGAATTGTGTCTTCTTAATACAAGAGATAAAGAAACATGAGCTGAGGCCATTATTCAGAGTGTGAACACTAATTAAGGTTGCATTACGTGTCAGTGAAGTAGCCCTGAGATCGATCTGTTCCTCTTTTAGTGTCAATTCAGAACTTGAGAGAAATTTGAGTTTAGTAAACAGAGTGTGGATTTCTTGATAAGTAAAACTTCAACTCATATAATCCCTATAGGAGGCCATTCAGCCCATCAGGTCTGCACCGACCCTCAGAAGAAGCAGCTCAGCCAGGCCCACCCTATCCCCGTAACCCCACCTAACCTTTTTTTTTACACTATGGGGCAAATCAGGTTGGCCAATGCACATAACCCGCATATCTTTGGACTGTGGGGGGAAACCGGAACAGCTGGAGGAAACCTACTCAGACACAGGGAGAACATTCAAACTCCACGCAGACAGTTACCTGAGGTCGGAATTGAACCCGGGTCCCTGGTATTGTGAGGCAGCAGTGCTAACCACTGTGCCACCGTGCCATCTCAAAGATGAGTTTCCACTTACCTTTCCAATAAGGGGATCAGGGTTTATGGGGAGAAGGCAGGAGAATGGGGATGAGAAAAATATCAGCCATGATTGAATGGCAAAGCGTACTCGATGGGCCGAGTGGCCTAATTCTGAATCTATGTCTTATGGCCTTAATAGTCTGTGCAATGCAGGTAGCCTGAAAGTTACAGTAGTAGTCACTATAAAATGTATCAGACATTCTCTATTAAATAAATCTCCCAATTTTAGTGTATAAAATAGTACATCTCAAAAAGAAGGCGATATTTAATTCCAAATGCAGAACAGTCCTGAAAAACACTTGCGGGCGATTTTGGACACACCCTCTCCCTTCCATAAGAAATTTCACTGAATATTAGAATCACTACAGTGCAGAAGGAGGTCATTCAGCCCATCGAGTCTGCACCTACCCACTGAAAGTGCACTCCACCCAAGCCCAATTACCCGCCCTATCTCCATCACCCCACCTCACATCCCTGGACACTAAAGGGCTAAACACTAAACATGGTTAATCCATCTAGCCTGCACATCTTTGGACTGTGGGAGGAAACCGGAGCACCCGGAGGAAACCCACGCAGACACGGGAGAACGTGCAGACTCAGTACAGAAAGTCACCCAATGCCGGAATTCAACCCAAGTCCCTGCCGCTCTGAGACAGCAGTGCTAACCACTGTGCCACCCATCTTGGCGCAGGCTCAAAATCCAGAGAATCGAAAAACGCGATTCTCTCTGGCTTGATTACATTTTGGAATGTCCACCCCCTGAATCTCCGCTCCAGTGGAATATTGATAATCGCACCGTGGGAGCCCGGGAATCTAATTTTCATACATTAGCATGTCATTATCAAGCACTCTCTCCAGAGCGTCTCCCCTCACAGAAAATTCACCAGACGCTGGTGTGGTGTTACGCCGGTGTCATTTAGAACATAGAACAGTACAGCACAGAACAGGCCCTTCGGCCCTCAATGTTGTGCCGAGCCATGATCACCCTACTCAAACCCACGTATCCACCCTACACCCGTACCCCAACAGCCCCCCCTTAACCTTACTTTTATTAGGACACTACGGGCAATTTAGCATGGCCAATCCACCTAACCCGCACATCTTTGGACTGTGGGAGGAAACCGGAGCACCCGGAGGAAACCCAGCACACAGGGGGAGGACGTGCAGACTCCACACAGACAGTGACCCAGCCGGGAATCAAACCTGGGACCCTGGAGCTGTGAAGCATTTATGCTAACCACCATGCTACCCTCTAGGCAATTGAGGGAATCCCTCCGGGAGCTCAGAGGTAAGTTGTGATTGTGGCACGATGTCCGTTCATCCGTTGCCGCAGCGTCTGCATGTTAGCTCAGTGGGCTAGACAGCTGGGGTGGGATTCTGGGATGGGATTCTCTCGGGGCGGGCTGTACCGGCGCTGAGGAGTGGCGTGAATCCTCCGCACCTTCAGGGGCTAGGTTGGCGGCGGCGGGGTTGGTGGCCGCCATTCGGCGCGGAAGGGCCTGGCATCGCGCCAATCGGTGCGGAAGTGCACCAAACAGCACCAAAGGGCCTCTGTCGGCAGGCGTGAAAAGCACATGCTTGCGTCATCGCAGTGCATGTGCGGGGGGGGGGGGGGGGGGGGGGGTTCTTCTCTGCGCCGGCCATGGTGGAGGAAAAGAGTGCCCCCACGGCACAGGCCTGCTCGCAGACCGGTGGGCGCCGATCGCGGGCCAGACCACCAGATCCCCCTACATCCTCCGAGGACTCCGCAGGCCCCCCGTGGAGCCAAGTCCCGCCTGTATAGACCTGGTTTGATTTAAGCCAGCGGGACTGACCGAAAACGGGCGGCCGCTCGGCCCATCGCGGGGCGGAGAATCGCGGCCGCCGACCGGCCCCCGCCAAAACCCCGGCTCCGGAGAATTCGGCAGTCGGTGGCGGGGCGGGATTCACGCCCCCCCTCCCCCCCCCCGGCGATTCTCCGACCCGGCAGGCGGGGTCGGAGAATCCCGCCCCAGGTTTGGGATGCGCTGGTTCAATTCCCGTACCAGCTGAGAATTCTGAATTCTCCCTCTGTGTACCCGAACAGGCGCCAGAATGTGGCGACTAGGAGCTTTTCACAGTATCTTCGTTGCAGTGTTAATGTAAGCCTACTTGTGACAATAAAATAATTTTAAAAACTGAACCATGCCTCGGGTCATCCATACGCTGCAGGAAAGGATGTTACGAGGCACTGTACATTGGCGAAACCATGCTCCCTCATGGATGAACGGACATCGCGTGACAATCACCATGCAGGAATGTTCCATTCCAGTCGGGGAACACTTTCGCAGTCAAGGGCATTCAGCCTCTGATCTCCGAGTTAGCGTTCTCCAAGGCGGCCTTCAGGACATGCGACAACGCAGAATCGCCGAGCAGAAACTGATAGTCAAATTCCGCACACATGAGTGCGGCCTCAACCGGAATCTTGATTCATGTCTCACTACATTTAACCCCCCACTACCTGGCCTGGGCATGCAAAATCCTACCAACTGTCCTGGTTTGAGACAATTCATATCTCTTTAACCTGGGATTACCCCTCTCTCCCGTCGCACCATATGGAATTGTAAAGACTTAATTACCTGCAAAGACTCGCATTCAAAGTATCGTCTTGCATCATTGGCTTTGTTCATATATGCTGTGTTTGTGTAACCTACATCTTCACTCACCTGAGGAAGGAGCAGTGCTCCGAAAGCTAGTGATTCCAAATAAACCTGTTGGACTTTAACCTGGTGTTGTAAGACTTCTTACTTCTTACAATGGCATCTCCACACCATGAATAGGATGGGAATGGAGGAATACGGACAGCGGAAGAGCAGAAGATAGGCATCATGATTGGCTCAAGCTTAGAGGACCGAATGGCCTGTTACTGTGCTGTACCATTCTTTGTATCTTTGTATGTCGTTGGGATCTGTCTGCAATTTTAACTCGGCAGTCTGAGTGGGAAACCCCATTGAATTTCCTGTCAAGCCAACCCAGCGGGAAAATCGATCAAGGCTGGAAGAAGTTCAAAGAAATTTAAGTTTTATTTTTTGCTTTTCATGTTGTTAGGAGCGGAGCCTCCTCGGGGCTCCTTGAAGAAAGCTTGGCCCTCCACTGTTGCGGACTTGCACCCTCTTCCTAGTCGCAAAGCACCCCACTCTCTCAGCTGATCCCACCACTGCCTCCAGTCTTCATTACATTTTGCTGTTTCCCACTAATTCCTGTGTGGAGTGAGTGCAAAGTCGAGCGGTTGGATTTAAATAAGGCCGCAGAGTTATAATATTCCAGGACTCAGGGTCAGCTCCTAACTCTTTTAAAAAAAATTTAGTGTGCCCAATTCACGTTTTCCAATTAAGGGGCAATTTAGCATGGCCAATCCACCTAACCTGCACGTCTTTGGGTTGTGGGGACGAAACCCACACCGACACGGGGAGAATGTGCAAACTCCACACGGACAGTAACCCAGAGCCGGGATCAAACCTGGGACCTCGGCGCCGTGAGGCAACAGGGCTAACCCACCGTGCCACCGTGCTGCCCTAGCTCCTAACTCTACCCACTCACCGAAAACTGGCCTGGAGTTAAAATTGGGGTCCATATTTTCATTTATTTGTCGATCATGATCAAACAGTTCCCAACTCAGCTTCACAAAGCCAGGAATGTTAGCGGAAGGACTGTACACAGCTGGAATCCCGAGGAGATAATTTTTGGCATCCAGATCTGTAATTAAAGTACTCATTGTCTGTGTTCCCAGTTGATTGTCCCTTGTTTAACTGAGTCTATTCATGTTGCTTCTTACTTGTTCATGAAAGGCAGACTCATAATGTGATGTTTTATTAAAATTACCAATGGGTCTGGATGAAATGCCAGCCTCTCTTTTGTAAATGTGGGAGATTATTCCAGCCAAGCACGTCGACACTTCATTTTCTAATTGCATATATGTGAGGCAAAAATGAAAGTTGAGTAAATTGACACACAAATTAGTACCTAAGAATAAGATCATCTATATCTCTGTAAAAATGATGGATGACCTGTTATAAGCCTATCTGGATGACATAGTTAACGAGAAGGTATATTTGCTTACATTCACTAATGTAACTTTGAATATAAAAGGTGAATCATTATGTTATGCTAACAAAATTCAGGAAGCAGAGGGACATACAGGGCGAAATCTGGTGGCTACATCTATGCAGATAGGCAGGGAGGACTGCCAAAGCCACCCTTGAATGCAAGTCTCCTACCGAGTGCCACATCCAGGCAGCTGGCCTAATACTTGACATGTTGGGGCGGCATAAGCCAACTAGAAAATTCCAGTCACCATCAGAATATTGGCTCAAACGTACTTTAAGCGGCTACCTGCCACTTGTGGGTGGGTAGACCTTCTGTCCTCATTCCCTCCTTGGGGCAAATGACCCGTTTAGAGGGTAGTGATGGCACGGGGTATGATGTATTAAGAGCGAGTCCCAAAATGGCTTCCATGCCGGCGGGATTTCCCCACTTGATTGTTCCCGCACTCCACCAATGATGTAATGGGGTTTCCTCCATAGAAGGTCGGGACCCCATTACCATTGTTGCGATCCCAGTTGATGTCAAAACTGGACGGGAAGATTCAAAAGGCAGTTACCTACTTATTTTAATGTAAAGCATGGAGGAACAGTCACATGATTAGTTTTAACAACAAGAAATAACATTTATTAATCCTGAAAAATTGAATTAAAAATAAATAAATTCAGAGTGCCCAATTCTTTTTTTCTAATTAAGGGGCAATTTAGCGTGGCCAATCCACCTACCCTTCACATCTTTGGGTTGTGGGGGTGAGATACACGCAAACACAGGGAGAATGTGCAAACAAAAAATTAAATTATAATACAATTCTCCTTTATTCGTCCTTTAGCTTAACAATTACACACAAGTGTTAAAATTGACACAGATTACAAAATACATCTTAAGCTACAATGGTCTTATTAACACTTCAAGCACACAAATTGACTGAGAGAAAATGCACACTCCGCACTGAACCCAAGTTATTCTCTGTGGATTTCTCCTCACATTACCCCCCCCCCCCCCCCCCCCCCCCCCCCCCCCAGAAATAGTTTCCAAACTCTATTCCCAAAGACAGGCTTTAAAATCTTCTCTCATAATAAATGTTTTTGCTTAGTGGTTTGCATTCTGAAATCAAGTTCAGGCTTTACATATGACTCTTTTGAATAAAACTTCCACTCCACTTTTAATAGCAAATCCAGTCCAGGATATTACACCAACCACTTTAGGATATGTTTGTCTTGACTTCTGTGCAAATTGCTCACAATTGCTTTAATTCTCGATTCCCAGACTGTATTAAAATGGCATCAGACATTTGATTTACTTTTGAAGTCTACCGTCCCACTTTAAATCTGGTTACTGCAATTGTCTCTTTCACTCAGAACACTTTGTTTACTCTTCCTTGAATTCTTCTGAACCATACTTAGTCTCTGTTCTCTTAACTTCAGATGTCTTAAATATTCTTCCTGTCACAATTCGCTGGTTATCTGGAATCTATTTTGTTCCTTAGAAAACTTCCATCTTTGCAACTGTCTTGGCCTGGCCAGCTTCCACTTGCAGAGTTGAGAATTTTTCACTCCCCAGTGTCCTGCCTCAAACTTCCACAAACTCTGTTAAAACTAAACTTAAAAGTTTTTTTTTTTACCATACAAGGGTTGCTAAGCAACACCCACATGCATATGCCTTTTATTTATTCTTCACGCCGTAGGCCTCTTTAAGCACACTTCAAAAACACACTTGGAACTTTTTTTCCCTAAATTTAGAGTACCTAATTATTTGTTTCCAATCAAGGGGCAATTTAGCTTGGCCAATCCACCTAACCTGCACATCTTTGGGTTGTGGGGGTGAAACCCACGTAGACATGGGGAGAATATGCAAACTCCACACAGACGGTGATCCGGGGCCGGGATCGAATCCGGGTCCTCAGCGCGTCGTCGGCAGCAGTGCTAACCACTGTTCCACTGTGCCACCCCTAACAGACTTGGAACTTAACCAACCCCCCATCTTTGTCCAGCATGAATCTAACTTCAGGTGTTACCCTTCCAGGCACAGAAACATTAAATTAAACCCACTTAAAACTGTACCTTATTTCTAATGTTTACCAATACAGATATGAATCCCTTAGAATTACTTTAGTTTTCATAATACCATAGATGACCTTATACATAGCTGGCCTCTGCCCTGCGTCTCTCCCTGGCGGCCACCTTGGTGGGGGGCGGGGGATGGAGCACCGAGTCGGGGGGGGGGTGGGGATTATGGGCAGCTGGGGCAGCGATAGGGCCGGAAGGGTCCTCAGGCGTGTGGCCATTCGGGGGGGGCCTAGTTTGTTGGTGTTGGTCCGTGGTCCGAATCCACCATGGCGTTTGGCAGGGCCGCTGGAGACCGCCGCCATGCGCATGCGCGGACCCGGAACCGGAAGTATGCGGGCCCGTATCCGCAGCCAAAGCTGCATGAAGCACTGTGGGTCCCTGCTAGCCCCCTGAAGGTAAGTGAATCGGGTTATTTTTTTTCTAGGAACCTCGGGAGTGCAACGCCCGTGTTTTTACGCTGACGTGGGGACATAGCCCCATTTTTGGAGAATCCAGCCCCTCATTTTTGTTATTGCTGAGATCAGCTATCAAGGCAGTCGAGACAAAACTGGGGAGATTAGAAGAAGAATTCTTCAGTTATTCCAGTGTGAAGTGCTTTTCACACGTGCTGATCAGTGGTAAATTGATTACAGTATTCAGAAAGCTATCGAGCCATTCCTTACAGAAGGTCTGTATAAAAAGATATAGGGTGGGATTCTCCATCGGCCAAAGCCAGAATCGGGAAACAGGATTGTGCGGAGAATTCAGCATCAGCCTGAAAATCGAGCTTGACGCCAAGCGGAATGCAATGCTCCAGTCCCTTGATAGCGACGTGAATGCGATCCAAGCTGCACGCCGGCATGGGCATGCAACTTGTACAGTAAAAGCCATTTGGCATACCATTAATGGGACCGACCCATCGTTTTCTGTGCCTTCTGCGATTCTCCGCCTCCGCCAAGAGGGATTACCGACGGCAAAGTTCACTTGTGGTATTTCAAATCAGGAAACAGGCGTTGTGGCTGCTGAGGGTGCAGGAGGGGGTACAAACAGTGTCAAACATCACTATAGTGTGCTGACAGGTGTGCTGCTGGCAGGGGGCGTGCTAATGCTGGGGGCAGTAGTGGGGGGGTGGCTAGGAGGTAGGCCATGGGGTTGGGGTGGCTGGCACGGACCACCATTGCCGCAGCCTGCAAGGCAGCCATGCGACTGCGCACAACACTGACTGTCCACTGGGAACTTGGCACCATGGTTCATATGGATGTCCCCGCAAGCCACACCCTAGATACCCTCTGGCCCCAGCTGACCCATCAATGGGATTGGCGTGCTCCAGTGCCATCATCCTGGCTGAGATACCGGTCTGCCTGCATTGCGCGAGTTCTAAGTGGCGCTGTTGTTAGCCCATTAAGGGGACCTGAGTCACTCTGGGATTGGCACTGCTTTCGTCCACGTAGAACACGCGCATTTCAGTCCCGGCGTCAGCACCTAGTCTCCCAAATGGAGAATTTGCCTCATGGAAAAGAATTTGGATTGGTTTAGGGGCAAAAGCAGGACATTGAAATGGCACAATGTAAGCCCCTGCAACAAGAGGTATCTGCCTACCGGAGACATGAATGTGGTTAATCTTGACGATGCTATATGCAGTGGGATTTGCCAAAATCCACATTTTGCATCTAACACACTAAATACTCTTGCATGCAGCATGTCTGAGGTGACCTGTTCCACTGTCTTCATGTGGCGATGTGGCCCGAGTACCACTTTGTTTAAATCTAAAGATTCAATACATATCCTGACTGCATCATCCTTTTCCACCGCAGCTACCGTTGTCAAAATCTGTGGCCCCTTCCACTCAGGTAAATGCACGCATTCCTATCATTCGATGCAGCTAACAGATCACCTTTTGCTTCATCGCAATCGGTATCCTTCTTGGCGCACATATTGTTGGCGTGACAGTCATCTAATCTCATATGATATATAACAGGTAGCTTGCCGATTTTGACAGTCTAAAATGTTACTGTACCGTGTCACTTCCGAGGCTTGAAGTTGCACTGGCTGGACTTCTGGGCCAAGTTGAATGATCATAGATCCCCTGTAGTGCAGGAGAAGGCCATTCGGCCCAGGAAGCCTGGACTGACCATCCAAAAGAGCACTCCACCTCGGCCCACTCCCTCATCGTATCCGCACATTGATCGTTCCCAGTCTTCCTGTGCAGGATACAGCACCCATCTCCAGCTGCAGCCTTCCTAGACCTCATGTGGAGCACGAACCAGTTTGCCCACTGCCCTGATGCCCACGTGACGCCAGGACGGTGACGACACCCAAACTGGCAAAATTCTTAATGCTAACTAACCGCCCCGTCCCCGACCTGGGATGGGCTGCTACCTCTTGAACTTCAGGGTGCTAATCCCTTTGATCTGTGAACAATAATAACAATAATAATAATAATCGCTTATTGTCACAAGTAGGTTTCAATGAAGTTACTGTGAAAAGCCACTAGTCGCCACATTCCAGCACCTGTTTGGGGAGGCTGGTATGGGAATTGAACCCGCGCTGCTGGCCTTGTTCTGCATTACAAGCCAGCTGTTTAGCCCACTGTGCTAAACCAGCCCCATTAGAGAATGAGCGCTTACCTCGTTAAACATTTTTGGCAACCCCGATTCCCTCCTGGATGTCCTCACCTGCCCTCAGCTGGTCTGAGGCAGAAATTTGTTTGCAGTCCAGAAAGATTAAATACAATTGCCAGAAACTGGGCTTAAACAACTTCAATTTTCCTGTTTAGGAGGGCAGGGGAATTTGGAGACCCACGCTTTCCACAGTCCCAAATAACAAATCCAGAGATTTCAAGTTGAACATGACGTAGCAGAATCAAAACAAGGCTCCATAAGAAAGTAAAGTTAATGGCAGCTATGACAACCGTATGCAGAAGGCAGTGTCCAGGCTTATCACCATAAACATGGGGGCACGATAGCAAAATTGCCTATTAAGTTTCACATATTAATGCATTGATTGAGGAGCAAACGTTTCATGTCTAGGTCATTGTGTCTGTAATCTGGAAGAGGATTCACTAATGGTTCCTCATGGTTTGGAAGCACTGTTGCTTCACAGCACCAGGGACCTGGGTTCGATTCCCGGCTTGGGTCACTGTCTGTGTGGAGTCTGCACGTTCCTCCCGTGTCTGCGTGGGTTTCCTCCCACAAGTCTTGAAAGACGTGCTTGTTCGGTGAATTGGACATTCTGAATTCTCCCTCAGTGTACAGGTGCCGGAGTGTGGCTACGAGGGGATTTTCACAATAATTTAATTGCAGTGTTAATGTAAACCTACTTGTGACACTAAAGTCCTGGAGCCCACGCATCAAAACATTGGCTGCCTTGCAGCTAATTTTCGTTCAGTGGAAGGTTAATTGGTTCAGGGTCAGACATCTACCACCATCTAGGGAGGACGGCCTGCTCTCAAGAGTTATCAGCCAGTCCAATTGGCCTGTAGTTCTGTAGTCCAAGCAGGACTTGGTTCTAGGACTACAGCCACTACCTGAAGGAAGCAATGGAGCCAGACATCAAGGTAAGTGTGGGGTATTCGTGGGGTCTGACTGGCAGAACGCAGCGAAGGTAATGAGGCGGGGAAGGGGGGGCAGGTTTGAGAGGCTGGGGGGAGAGTTAAAGGGGAGGTAGGATTTTGGAGGGGGGAGTTGCCTCCATTAGGCAAAGACCTCTTATCTAGCCCCTTATTGCCTCCAGTTTTTCTTTCCCCAACTCGTTGACGTTCCTCTGACTTCGAGGGCACAAGGTTGATACCATCTAATAACGAGTTTAAAATGAGCCTTGCAATCTTTATTCCACTTCACAGAGTTCTTCTTTGTTTCTCAGCTCAAAAAGTAGAAAATCGAGCGGGTGGAGGCGGCTTCGTGCAGGGGCTCCAGTTTGGAAGCCCTGGTCACGGCTCCTCTACCGCTGCCGCCGGCCAAGTACACCACCAGCCCGGTAGTGGTGGCGACCCTGCGGATATGGGGCCAGTGGAGGAGGCATGTGGGGGAGATGGGGGCGTCTGTCTGGGCGCCAATCTGCGACAACCATCGGTTTGCCCCCGGCAGTATGGATGGGGGGTTCCGAGTATGGCGGCGAGCAGGGGCGGGAAGGGTGGGTGATATGTTCCTGGAAGGGAGCTTCGCGAGTTTGAGGAGCTTGGAGGAGAAATTTGGGGTGGTAAGGGGAAATGATTTTAGATACCTACAGTTGCGGGACTTTGTTCGTAGACAGGTCCCATCTTTCCCGCGCCTCCCGCCAATGGGGATCCTAGACAGAATAGTCTCTGGGAGGGATGAAGGGGAGGGTAGAGTCTCGGGTATTTATAAGGTGCTCATGAGGGAGGAAGGGTCCCAGACAGAGGAACTGAAACTTAAATGGGAGGAGGAGCTAGGCGGGGAAATGGAGGATGGGCTGTGGGCAGAGGCCCTGAGTAGGGTAAACTCGACCGCGACATGTGCTAGGCTCGGGCTGATCCAATTTAAGGTCGTTCACCGGGCCCATATGACGGTGGCTCGGATGAGCAAATTTTTCGGGATAGAGGACAAATGCGCTAGGTGCGCGGGAGGACCAGCGAACCATGTTCACATGTTTTGGGCATGCCCTGAGCTGAGGGGGTACTGGGAGGGAGTTGCGGGGGTCATGTCCCAGGTGCTAAAAACAAGGGTGGTGATGAGCCCAGGGGTGGCAATTTTTGGTGTTTCGGAAGACCCGGGCGTCCAGGGGGAGAAAGAGGCCGATGTGCTGGCCTTTGCTTCCCTGATAGCCCGGCGACGAATATTATTGGCGTGGAGGGACTCAAAGCCCCCGAAGACGGAGTGGTGGCTTGCGGACATGTCGAGTTTCCTGGGGATGGAAAAAATCAAGTTCGCCTTGAGGGGTTCTGTGCAGGGGTTCACCCGGAGGTGGCAACCATTTATTGACTTCTTTGAGGGAGAGTGAGCGTCAGCAGGGGGGGGTTAGAGTAGAGTAGGAGGGAAAATATGGCGGGTAGTACCGGTGGGAGGGGAGCGGGCTTGTGCAATATGTTACGGTGGAAGTATTGAAAGAACGTGGATGTTTGCACATTTTTGCCTTTTTTGCTTCCTTTCTGATGATGTCTGTAACTGTTTATAAAGCCAAAAACTACCTCAATAAAATTGTTTATTAAAAAAAAAAGTAGAAAATCGAAGCTCAGTAAAAGCACCAAGTGCACACTGGATCCACTTTCTGAGAAGGAGAGAGTTGAATGTCGAAGTGTTATTTTAATAATAACGTATTAAATGAAGCTGGAGTGTTCACGGTCACAATACCATCTTCTTCATCTGCAGATTCACACGTCCCTGATCAATGGCAGGCCCAGTGCCGATGACCCTTCCCCAACTTTGTTGGCATTTACCTCGGCTCGTTACATCCGCCTGCTCCTTCAGCGCATCAGAACACTCAACGCTGACCTCATGACCCTTGGCTTCCGTGACCCGAAGGAAGTTGATCCAATTGTTACTCGCAGGGTAAGGAAAGTGGGACCATTGAAGGCCATTTCTGGCATTTGTTTCTTTTCACGTTGACAGGAGTAGCTGGACCGCTTCACCTCATGAATAACGAGGATGCAACATTTTGTTCAAAGGATTTTCCTTGTTCTTTTGTTTTGCCGAAGCTTATAACTTGGTGAATACCTTGTGCTCTTTACCATGCATTTGAAAATTTGTACATTACGCTTTACCTTTCAAAGCAAGATCATTCTAACAGTACAAATTGACTTTTAAGGTAGCAAAACAGCAACAAAACGAGACTGTGAGTTTGTTGTTGTAACTAATTTTGAGGTGTGTTCATGCCGTAACCCAGTTTTTGTTTAAAATGCAACTAATTTTCGAATGCCTACATTTGTGTAAATGTAAAGCCCACACTTGTGTGTCCTGTGTATTTAGGAATTTAATGTGGCATTATGATCGCACTGAATACTCAAAGGTTTCAGTTTACATCTGGTTTATTTTTTTACACAGTACTACTACTCCATCAAGGATATCTCCGTTGGAGGCATGTGTATTTGTTACGGTCATGCACGCAGCTGTCCGTGGGATGAAGCACTAATGGTTCGTAACAGATTTAAGTCCATAGAAAATTAGTGCATGTGAGCATTGTGCAGTCATCATAATTTACCACAGTTTGAGGATGTGAAGGATGGTGAATGTGTGTGCCAAGTGTGTGTCATTTTAGGGCTGGCATTCTTGGTTTAATTGTTATCCTAAATCCTGTCGTAAATCTTGAATTATTCCTCTGTGAGCAATGTAATGAAGGTAGTTATAATCTGATTAGAGCTAATCCCATTGTGACCGTGCAGTCCAATTTCCTTGGGTTCGGGGTTCTTAGTTGTGCAGTTATACATCGTCAGCCCCATACAGGAGAGAGGGAGCTTGCTATTGGCCACCGAGGGAAATGCAGCAGAATTGCAACAGGGCACCCACTGCGGCTTCAGAAAGGGACCAACTTTAAAATGGGATAAAAACTGTAATGCCATTTTTATTTTAGGTCTCGGAGTGGAGTGAGCCGGTGCCTAAAAGTGGCCATCCCTGGGTGGGAAGTATTAGAGATTGCAGCCTGGAATGTCATTTCCCCACAACCCGTCTCATTCCAGTCATGTATTCCCTGCTGGGGCGGAAGGTAGTGCGAGCAGCAGGGGTGGGGGGGATCGAGGCTTTCCCACGTCACCATTTCAGGAAGTGGGATAGAGAAAAGAAAACAGCTCTTGAATCGCTCTTGTGGAGTATCACATTTAACAATGCAACAGTTACAGAGAACCGCTGTGATCAGTTACCCCGGGACATTTTACTCTGTTACTGGTGCTGTACAAATGCAAGCTGTCTCTCTATATTCCTTCTGCCAAAATGAATCACCTCACATTTCTCTGCATTATGTTAATCAATATCAAGCATCTCAGCTTGCTAATGTTCAAGTAAATGTTACCAACTGCAAGCGCGTCCATCAGGCTGTTATTTATTGTGCTGTCACAGGCAGATGTTAACAGTTTTCTGCAACTTAAATTTTGCAAAATGGTGAACTTTAAAGGCTGCCACTATTAAATGTCAAAATTATGAGCTCATGGTTAGTTGGGCTTCAGGCTGGGCGACGAGATTGCATACAGTAGAAGCCACGTTTGGCCGCCGCGAGCTCTTTCACCTGAAGTGTTTCGCTTTAAGCAGCAACAAAGACAAGAGCAGAAATGAAAACAGAAAATGCTGGGAAACCTCAACAGGTCAGGCAGCATCCGTGGAGAGAGCAACAGAGTTAGCTTTTCGAGTCTGCATGACTCTTCTTCAGAGCAGAGAAAAGGGCAGACCTCTCAACGACAAGCCATCAAACCCAGTAGCACAACGGCTCTCTGACAGACAGAAAATACTTTGCCACCCCTTTAACTAGTGGAGAAAACTGTGGATTCAGACAATCAATATGCAGTTTCTCCATGTGGAAAGGCTTCCACACAATTGCTTCGTGCAGAGAGGCAAAGAAAGAACGATTAGCTGTATATCCAAGACTTAAAAACATTTCAATCAGCGTTGCAACAGTGAGAGAATTGAGGAGCAGTCCTACCCATTGCACCCCCCGCCCCCTCTCTCTCCGCGACCCCCCACCCGCCAGTAATGGCTCTTAGTGTGTATTAGATTTAGTCGACCCCAAGTCCCAGCACACGCTGAAATAATAAAAATATATAATCTGAGTTCCAGAGAAACCTCTCAAGTATCGGACTGAGATGATTAAAGAAATACACGTTATTCAAAGTTGCTGTTGACTGAGACAGAGTTGGCAGCGTTTTAGAATTCCAGGTTTCTTTGAATTTAGCCACATTAATGATGTTTAACCTTGGTTCCATTCTGAACTTGGCCCTCTTGGATTGAATAAGCAGAGTAGAAATGCGTGTACTTAGCCCCCCCCCCCCCATCTCCATTCAGAGACTGGAGTGTGGACTCAGGCAAATCAGGACCAGCTGTTAGGAAAAACCTTTGTCCAATCAAGTGTTGGTCATTAGTCAGTGCTTGTGCGGCTGACCTTTGACCCATGTTGATCTCAGTAAAATTACCGAATTTGAGCTTAAGTGGATAGCATCAGGCTATTAAAAAATGTTTAAACTTTACCAACTAAGCGTCAATTTAGCGTGGCCAATCCACCTACCCTGCACATTTTTGGGTTATGGGGGTGAGACGCACGGACGCAGACGTGATGACTTTTTATAGATGAGCCAGGTTCCTGACCGAAGGTAATAAAGACTTATGAATACTCGGGAACACTTCAATTACATCATCAACGTACATCTTGCCTCATGCAATGAATTAAGAATGCCCTTTCCTCCCAGGTAACCTGAAATGCAGAACACTTTTGAGATTGCAAGACAGTAATGTTCCTTTTTTAAAAATTTGTATTTTAGAGATTGCAGTGCCAATGTGAGCACAACACCTGTGGGGAGAGCTGCAATGAGTGTTGCCCTGGTTACCATCAGAAACCATGGCGGTCTGGAACCTTTGCTTCTGACAATACTTGTGAGAGTAAGTAAATATTTCCAAGCGCATTTAATAAGAGGAAAATAGGTGACACAACGCCCATTTATGAGGTGGCGCCATGCCACCAATATGGTGGACAGGAAGCGCACAACTCACTACAAGCCAGATGTGCGCCACCCGCCATGTTGGTAAAGACAGAAAATCGCTAGGCGGTGCCCATGACTGGGACACATGTAAGGTCATTCGAATGTACAAACAAATGGATTAAAGCCCGTGTTAGCCTTCCCCCCCAACTCCCTCCAATCCATACTTGGTTGACAAAGCAGCCGGCAGTCCCCCATCAACATCCATTGCTCAAATGGTGACTTCCAAAAGGGAAGTGGACATGGCCGCCATTTTGCTGCATAACATGATTTGAAAATATATTTTAAATGAATTGTGTAGACTATTCAAAATCTAAAGCAGTGCTGCAGCAGCAATATCTATACAGCTAAGGGCAGGTTGTACCATGTTGGGAAAAATTGGGGGGGGGGGCGGGAGGGGCAGACATGTGGTTGCTTAATTAATGCTTTTTAATTAGTTCAGCAAGAAGCAGATAGACATCTACAAATGGGAGTAGAGCCAACTCACATTGCTATGATCTGGAAGGCATTGCCTGAAAGTGTTGTAGAAACAGATTCAGAAGGAACATTTAACAGGGAATTGGATAAATACTTGAAAAAGAAAATAATTGTGGGCTATCGGAGGGACTTGGGGGCTAATTGAATATCTCTCTTTCAAAGTGCTAGCATAGGCAGGATGGGCTGAATGATCTCCCGCTGTGCTCTATGATTCTATTGAACATTGACATGCAGGCTTTATGGGCGATTGAGGGCATACATGGACATTGGATGTTTTGCATGTGAATCAGGACGATTAGACGAGTTGGGTGGTAAATATCAACAAGAACAGAATCATAGAATGAGGAGGCCATTTGGCCCACCCTGTCCATGCTGGCCCACTGCAAGGGACCTCAACCTTGTCCCACTCCCCGCAATTTCCCCATCGCAAATAATTTTTCTCCTCAGATAATTAACCATTTCCCTTTTGAAAGCCATGATTGAATCTGCCTCCACCTCACCCTGAGGCACTGAGTCCATTCCACATCCTAACCACTCACTGCATATAAAAAAGTTTTTCCTTATGTTGCCTTTGGTGCTTTTGCCACTCACCATCAATTCTCTGGTTCTCAACACTTCTTCCAATGGTTGGGCCAAAAGTCCCCGCTTGTGTCTGTAATAACCGTCACGAGACCTACGGGGTGGTCTCGAGGATGTTGGCTATGAGGAGAGGTTGAATACACGAGGATTGTTTTCACTGGAAAGGCAGAGGCTGAGGGGAGACCTTATCGATGTCTGCAAAATTATGAGAGACATAGACAGGGTGGATAGTCAGAGGCTTTTTCCAAGGGTGGAAGTGTCAATTGCAAGGGGGCACAGGTTCAAGGTGCGAGGGGGAAAGTTTAAGGGAGATCGGCGGGATAGGTTTTTCACGCAGAGCAGTGAGTGCCTGGAACGTGCTGCCAGAGGATATGGTGGACGCAGGCACATTAGCAACATTTAAGAGGCATCTGGATGGGTACATGAATAGTGAGGAAATTGAGGGATATGGACCGAGTAAGGCAGAAGGTTTATTTTTGAAGCTAGGGCATCATGATCAGCACAGGCTTGGAGGGCTGAAGGGCCTGTTCCTGTGCTGTACTTTTCTTGATTCTTTTGTTCTTTGACAATTCAATTGATCCCCCAGTGGGCTCATGGAATACGAGCTGCCACGCTGATGGGCAGAGGCCTAGCAGCTGGTGCTCATGAAATTAGCACTTAAAAGCCGGCCTGGATTGGGGTCGGCATGATCAGTAGTCCTGGCTGGGACCTAAATACTGTATGCCGCGTTGTAGCCTTTACGTTTGCCTTAATAATGAACCTGTGTTTATATTACATTCTCGGGTCTCCTGGAGATTGTATAGTGTGGTACTTTCTAATTTGATGCAACAGGGGCTGTTTAGCACAGGGCTAAATCGCTGGCTTTGAAAGCAGACCGAGGCAGGCCAGCAGCATGGTTCAATTCTCAGACTAGCGTCCCCGAACAGGCGCCAGAATGTGGCGACTAGGGGTTTTTCACAATAACTTAATTGAAGCCTACTTGTGACAATAAGTGATTTTCATTTCATTTCATTTTTTTTACATGAAGGTTCAATTTGTTGCTGGCTCAATTCAATATAAAGTAGCTGTGCTCTTTCCCCCAATAAAAAAAGTATAGTTTTCCTTTATTTAACAGTAAAAATAAATATATTATGGTTTGAATGTGAAACGATGGCAGACTAATTAATACCTTCTACATGTGTGAGTCATAAAAAACATTTTTGAATTGTGTAACCAATATGTGGCCTGACGTTGTGTCAGGATTATGCGATTTAACAGGAAAAAAAAGAGTCCCGTTTTGGATGCGTTTAGCGGCGTGTTTCTCAGCCCCTGCAGTACCAAGAATGACCTCGCTATCAAACATAACTTTTTTTTGGCCTTGATGAGGAACTCCCTGCCGAGACCGCTCCGACCTCGATTTCCTGTACTGACAAGCTCAGATTGCCAGTGCAGGAAGAGATCGGTGCGCCACTTTTAAATGCACCCCTATCTCTCGACCCCCCCCACCGCAGCCTCCGGACTCGACTAACACCACAAGGGGATCCTCAAGCCCCCCCTCCTCACCCCACTTCATAAGGGCACCCCCAGGCACGATTCCCGGCACAGCCAACCTGGCACCCGAGCACCATGGCACTGCCAGCCTGGAACCTGGGCTGTGTCAGGGTGACACTGTCAGGGTGCCCAGGTGCACTGCCAAGGTGACAGGCTGGCAGTGCTAAGGTGTCCGACTGCCAGGGTACCACCCTGTCCAGAGCCCGACCACCTGAGGGCCTCCGATGGGCTGGGAGATCCTCTCCAGGTGTCTTTACGCCACGTTATGTGGACCAGTGCGAAATGGAGCCATGGTGGGGTCGCCCAAGTGCGGGCCTCGGGAGAATTCTCTGCCCAGTGAGTGCGGTATCCAGATCACAACCACCTGTGAGATAGAATCATAGAATCTCCACAGTGCAGAAGGAGGCCATTCGTCCCATCGAGTCTGCAACGACCCTCCGAAAGAACACACTCTCCAGGCCCATTCCCCATCCCCATAACCCCATCTAACATTCTTGGACAATAAGGGGCAATTTAGCATGGCCAATCCTCCTAACCTCGTTCGATCTCTCAAGGTGTCTCGAGCGTCACAAATCTCATGAGAGCCTCTCAAGAGATTTAAAGGCCTCATTACATACTTTTTGTCCACAGTGTACGCTCCCTTGGCCACAGAACAATACTTTTTGCTGTACTTCGGTATATGTGACAATAAATCAATCAATCAATCAACCAATCACCGGGTCGGGCGCGATGAGGCCGGACAGTCGCACCCGATAGTTACTATTTCTGTGTGTTTGGCGTGCATCTGTCCTGCTACACACACAATGGTCTGTGTGTTATTTTACACGTCTGGGTCAATGATGCTTTTGGTAGACACGTTGAGGCACTAAAATAGCCATCGGTTTGATTTGAGTCGAATAATGAAGGCGCTTCCCTCAATTTGTGCTCCATTCTTTTTCTAACCAGAGTGCAACTGCCATGGCAAAACAGAGGACTGTTACTACGACCAAACTGCGGCTGATCGTAACTTGAGTTTGAACACACTTGGCCAGTACATTGGTGGGGGTGTGTGCGTTAATTGCACCAACAATACTGCAGGCATCAACTGTGAGATGTGTATCGATGGCTTCTACAGACCGTACAAGGTTATTGTTGCGAGAAGCGGAATTCTTTAATCTCACTTTGTCAACTTTGTACTTCCAATTGCTGTCTTCTAAAACTGTTGTGATATTAAAGCTCTGCATTTCAGACTACAAATAGCATTATTTAAAATATGTTTTCTTAATATTTTAAAGATATTGGTAGATGTCTTTCCAATCAGAATTGTATGCAGTGTTATTGGCTGAATAGTGAAGAACCAAAATCAGAAGTTTGGTTTTCTTATAGTATTGATTTATTTGTAGGTCTCCCCGTTTGACCGCGATCCTTGCTTGCCATGTGATTGCTCCCTCGCAGGATCTATAAATACTACTTGTGTGAAGGATGAAAATCATGCAGTCAAAGAACTTGGTGAGTTGATTTCTCATTTTTCATTATTTCATGGGATGTGGGCTTTGCTGGCTGGGCCTGCATTTGTTGCCCATTCCTAATTGCCCTGAGAAGATGGTGGCAAGCCGTCTTCTTGAATCACTGCCGTCCATGTGGTGTAGGCACACCCACATTGCTGGAGTTTCTGCAATTTTGACCCAGTGACAGTGAAGGAGCAGCGATCATAGGATCGTCAAATCTTTGCACTGCAGAAGGAGGCCATTTGGCCCATCGCATCTGCACTGGCTCCCTGAAAGAGCATTCGGCCTAGTTTCACTCCCCTGCCATATCCCCCAAACCTTGTACATTCTTTCTTTTCAGATAGCAATCCAATTTTGAATACCTCGATCGAACCTTCCTCCACAACCCTCCCAGGAGGTTTGTTCCAGACTCCAACCACCCTCTGGGTCAAAGTTTTTTTCCTCACATCTTCTTTACTCCATATGCCATTTATTTTGAATCAGTACCCTCTAGTTTATGATGCGGTCTTGAGTGGTAATCATTTCTCACTATTTACCCTGTCCATGCCTGTCTTTTCTTTGTGGTAGCCGCAAAGAGAAAGAATCAGAGGTGGCACACGTTGAGTTGGTATAACATGGTGCAAGGCGTTTATTTACAAGATGCTGCTCAAACAGGGCACAATAGTGAACTTCACAAAAGCCTGTGAAACGCCCCATTGCGTGACATTGCATAACACGTGACATTACACCAGCCACTAGTGCTACTCTGATACATAACACCCTCCCCCTTTACTCCTTTAATGAGGCATTTTTACTTCATCAAACACTTTAACACAGATCCAACACATTATACCATAAGAAACCTTGTTATGTTACAACTACATATGTACATTAGTAAGACAGCCTCTTGGGTCTCATTTTGGCAAAATAAGACAATTGGGAAAATGGCTCTTTGGAGCACTGGGAGTGTCTTCCTGTACACTGGTCGGTGTTACATCTGGCAAAACCAACTCAGGAACTGAGTGTGGATGATTCTGTCATCCACCCTGAACCAACAGATGTAGCTTCTCGCCAACTCTTTCATTCTAACTACACCGGGATGGCCCTCTTGCAGCTGTTCCAGGATTCTACTTTGTAGACACAGCGCAATGATTACTCTTCATACCTCACAACAAAGCTCTATTTTGTATCATCAACTCAAGGTGCCTGGTAAGCTAGGGCTTAAGGCCTGGATTCTTTCTGTACCCTTGTGTTAGAGAGCCTTTTGAATCACATCCAACACCTTTCCCATCACCGGATTTGTTCAGGTAAATTTTCACACCTGAGAAGATGTTAACGGAACATTTTCCACATGAGACAGATAGAATATGTCATCGAAAAGTTCATCAGATTTGTGCTTATCTTTTTGATCTTGATCTTGCAGTGGCAGTCCAGACAATGCACCTGTGTTTGTGTGCTGTTAAGACCTACAATATTCAGTGACATATTTGTCTGCCGACAAGATTAATGCTCAACGTTGTCATTGACCAGCAGTGAACGAAGGGATCCCCTTATGCAGTCCAACAATTGTTGTTAAGGGACAATGGTCAGTCAATCATAGACTTTACAGTGCAGATGGAGGCCATTCGGCCCATCGAGTCTGCACCGGCCCTAAGAAAGATCACCCTACCTAAGCCCACACCTCCACCCTATTCCCTAATAGAGTAAATTGATGGCCAAATAAGTAATGATGGAACCTTCGAATATCAAAATAATGCTGAGAGCCTCTTTCTCAAGTTGAGCATAGGTGGACTCAGTGCTAGTCAACATCCTGGAAGCAAATGCTATTGGCCGCTCTTCACCTGAAGGCATTATATGAGAGACAACTGCTCCAACCCCATAGGGGTTCGGCAAGCAAGCTGTAGCTTCAGGTTTGGATTATAATGGACCAATAACTCAAGATTCCTGTCATTTTTTTTCTCATTTTGGTAAGCATCCTCATAATCTTTCGTCCAGAGCCAAGCTTGTTTGTTACAAAGCAACATGTGCAAACTTTTCAGTACGAACTTTGCATGATAATTTAATAATCCTAGAAATGGCCTTATTTGAGTCATGTTCTGCGGTTGAAGAGCATCCAGGATCTCCAACAACTTCTTAGGTTCTTTGTGAAGAACATCTTGGTCAATGATATGTTCAAGATAGTGAATAGGAGATCAAAAATATTCTCACATCTCTTTCTTGACCCTGCGATTGTGCAGTTGCAGCCTTGCAAGAGCAGCTTCTCGTTCCTTACATCATTTGAATGTATTGCCAAGTAGCATTACACACCCAATAGCCCACTCAAGATCTGCTCCATAAATCATTGGAAGAGAGCTTGTGCTGACGTTATCCTGAATGGAAGCCTCCGATACTGATACAGACCCTTGTGTGTTACCATGGTCAGTGATGGTTGTGATTCATTTGCAGATAGGCTTGGGAGAGATCAATTTTGCAACATTTTTGGCCACCTGGGAGGCCTAAAATAGATTTTCGGTAAGTGGTAGAGGGTACCGAGCAGCACATAATACAGGGTTGATAGTCGTTTTGAAATCCCCGGCATATTCATACTAAACCATCCTTCTGTGAGACTGGGACGATTGGAGTTGCCCAATTGCTGGTGGTAACAGGCTCCTATTATGATCCCAGATAAGATGCCTACAGTGGCTAGGATACTGGACAGTAGCCCTAATATTTTATTTAAATGTTGTAAGCCTGTGAGGAAAGGATATCTCACTCCAGAAGTGATAGGGGTATGACATATTAAAACAAACTTTATTACTAACACAGTATTAAAATCTTTAATATCACACCAGAAAGTAGCTGACAATTACCCCTTAAACAAGACCACTCAACACAGTGAATGCAATACCCTTAATTGCTATCTTTATTCCCACTTAAGCGACAAGAAAATAAACCATCTCAGCTCTTAATCCACCTTAAATACCAGTGGCACAGAGGAATACTTGCTTTACAGAGATATTCTTTGAGAAAGATCTCTTGACACAACTTTACAGAAAGGTTCTGACTCCTGTCAGAAATTCTGGCGGATTGTCTTCAAAAGCTGGCAGAATTCTCCACCTCGTGTTGCCACAAACGCGAACCTCGATTGAATCATAGAATTTACAGTGCAGAAGGAGGCCATTCGGCCCATCGGGTCTACATCGACCCCTGAAAGAGCACCCTACTTACGCCCACACCTCCCCCCTATCCCAGTAACCCAGCAACCACACCTAACTTTTGGACACGACAGGGCAATTTCCTTGGTACCTGGTGAGTCTTCAGTTGGATCACTTAACTGGTAAACTTGCCCTGTAGATTCTGCAGTATTTTTCTTGGTGCACTTCTTTTGTACTGATGAAGGTTGGCGTGACCACCATGTCTTGGCAATGTGGCCAGCTTTACCTCAATTTTTATATTTGCTGTCCTTGCTCCACCACTCTCCAGCCATACATCCCAGTTGGTTGCAGCGATGACATGGTCGGCTCTTGGTGGACCTGCTTCTTACAGTCTCCATCTATTGGACTTCAGCTCAAACTCCAATCAGTGAAGCTTCTCTCGCAGCACATTCCATAGACGTTGCGACTTCTCCAGCAGATTTTAGGGTTAATGCAGCTTCAGTCAACAATTTCCTTTGGTCGGCTTCATTCCTGAGGCTACAAACGAATCGGTCGTGAAGTGTATCATCCAAAGTCTGGTCAAATTCGCGGTACTTTGCTCGCTAGCTTTTGCAGTGATGCAGCAAATTGTGAAATGTTTCCCCCTTTATCCTGTGCACGACGGTGAAAATGAATCTTTCAGCTATTAATGGTGGACGGGGGAGATAAATTTCCTCACAAGACCGTCATTAACTCATCATGACTTGGCTCCAGGTTTAGATGGGTGTACTAAATTTTAGTTTTAAATTTTAAAGCAGCCAATTCTTTTTTTTCCCAATTAAGGGGCAATTTATCGTGGCCAATCCACCTACCCTGCAAGTCTTTGGGTTGTGGGGTGAGACCCCACAGACAGGGGGAGAATGTGCAAACTCTACACGGATAGTGTCCTGGGGCCGGGATCGAACTCGGGTCCTCGGAGCCGCGAGGCTGCAATGCTAACCACTGTGCCACCATGCCACCCTGCTGGGTATACTAAATTATGTTGCAATATGAATGTTTTCCTCTTAACTGAGCTGAGAAATGCCACAATATGCAGGACTGCTGGTGTCTGATTGGCTTTAAGGAACAATTGGAACCTTTCCTCATAAGAGTTCCATGTCTCCTCCTCCCCATCAAATGCGTCCATTGCGCCTTTTTTCCTGCCATTTTTTGGATTGCAGCTCCCTGATCTGTGTTAATCAGCCTTCAGCCTGTCTTTCCTGACATTTATTTTCTCACTGTTTAAAGCAGACAAACTCACAGCGCACTTGCAGACTAGCTTTTGTGTTTCGCTATCAATTCCCTGGCAATCGATTGCAGAATTGGCAGCTCCATATGTTTGGGTTCCCATGGCCCGTTTCAGTGCCTCCTGCACGGTCTCTGAAGCTCTACACACTATAATGGTAAATGCACTGAAAAATTCGATCCTCCGCTTGCAATAAGTCCCTAGTAATTCACAGTTTTCCTATATTCGGAGCGTTTCCCAGGCTTTTGTGTCGTTCATGCTGTATCCTGTTTGAGAAGCTTCTTATAACTTACCCCTGCACCATGCTACACGAACCAGGGGCGGAATTCTCCGACCCCCCACAGGGTCGGGGAATTGCCCGGGGCCGGCGTAATTCCCGCCCCCGCCGTGGCCGGAATTCTCCGCCACCCGGGAATCGGCGGGAGCCCCGCGGCGATTCTCCGGCCGGCGATGGGCCAAAGTCCCGCCGCTGTCAGGCCTCTCCCGCCGACGTGATTTAAACCACCTCTGTGCCGGTGGGATTGGCGGCGCGAACGGGCCCCCGGGGTCCTGGGGGTGGGGTGCGGGGCGTTCGGACCCCGGGGGTGCTCCCACAGTGGCCTGGCCCGCGATCGGGGCCCACCGATCGGCGGGTGGGCCAGTGCCGTGGGGGCACTCTTTTTTCTACCGCCGCCGCCATGGCCTCCACCATGGCGGAGGCGGAAGAGACCCCCACCACTGCGCGTGCGCCGGTGGTGTCGTCAGCGGCCGCTGTCGCTCCGCCGCATGCGTGGACTCACGCCGACCGGCGAAGGCCTTTCGGCCAGCACTGACTCCGATCGGCGTAGCGCCAAAGGCCGTTGACGCCAGCTTTGGTGCCAGTCGGCGGAGCGGGAGCCACTCTGGCGCGGGCCTAGCCCCTAAAGGTGCGGAGAATTCCGCACCTTTGGGGAGGCCTGACGCCGGAGTGGTTGGCGCCACTCTGCTATGCCGGGATCCCCCGCCCCGCCGGGTAGGGGAGAATTTCGCCCCAGGTGTGTGCCACCTCTGATTGTTTTCTCTCTGCAGCTGCAGCAAAAATATAATAAAAGATAAACTGGCGATGAGGATGGGATTGCGTAACACATGACATTACACCAGCCAATGGCATTACCCTGATACATAACCATACCCCTCAGGATGTTCAATACCTTTATCAAGTCTACTCTCAGCCTTTTAATCTCCGAGGAAAACAATCCCATCCTCTCCAATCTATTCTCATAGCTATAGTTCTTAAATCCTGGAATCATTCTTGTGAATCTCCTCTGAAGTCTCTCCAATGCCTTCACATCCTTCCTCATGATTGGATGCAGTACTCCAGATGAGGCATAATTAGCACCCTGCACAAGTTCAACATGACCTCCTTACTCCTGTACTCAACGCTCCTATGAATAAAGTATAAGATACTATGTGCTGTATTGACTGCTCTTTCAACATGCCGTGCTAGTTTCAATGATTTATGTACATATACACCAAGGTCCCTCTGTTCCTTTAGAGTTTCCCCCTGATTTTATATTTTCTCTCAATTTTCTTCTTGCCAAAATGAATCACCTCACACTTCTCTGCATTGAGCTTCATCTGCCACTTGTCTGCCCAGTCCACAAACGTTTCTATATCCTTTTGAAGTTCAAGGCTATCCTCATCACAGTTTACAATGTTTCCAATCTTTGTATCATTTGCAAATTTTAAAATCATGCCCTGCATATCAATATATATCAGGAAGAGCAAGTGTCCCACCACCGACTCCTGGGGAACTCCACTACAGACGTTCCTCAAATCAGAAAGATAATCATTTACAACTACTCTCTGTTTTGCTGCCAATTTCATATCCAAGTGCCGACTTTCTTTTTTATTTGATGAGCTAGACAACAGCATGTCTGTTGTGTGAAATTGTATCAAATGGCTTTTGAAAATCCATATGCACTATATCAACAGCATTGCTCTTTATTAACCCTCTCTGTTACCTTCTCCAGTAACTTAGTTAAACATGATTTTTGCTTAATGAATCCATGTGGGTTTTCCTTAATTATCCTGCACTTGATTTTGCCCTGTACAATAGAGGATGATGTGTAACTTGTGGGTGGCGGTGTTCCCATCCATCTGCAGCCCCTGTCCTTCTAGTTGTTAGAGGTCACAAGTTTGGAAGGTGGTGTGGAGTTGCCGCAGTGCATCTTGCCAATGGTACCCATTGCTGCCACTGTGCATCGGTGGTGGAGGGAGTGAATGTTTAAGCTTCTGGATGGGAAGTTGATTAAGTGGCCTAACTTAAATAGCAATATATTCACCAATAGATCTCTATATATGGGGAGACTTTGAAAAAGGCCAAATCCTATGGGTACATGAAAAAATCAAACAAATGAGGAAAGGACTGGCAAAAAAACTACAATTTGATTTGACTGGTACCAAAGTATAATAGCTTTCAATGGTCCAATCTCTCAAATATCTACCCAAAACTCCTGTCCGTTATTTCATGCCATTCGCATTCACTGATTCCATTCCACTCTCCCGCCAGCCACTGGGTAAATAATTACATTTAGAATGGATTGCTGTATGTTTTTCTTGCATTACGAAGCTTTAGTCTGATAGTGCTGCACATAAATATCCATTGACTGGCTGTCTCATTCTCTTTTTGCATTAGGTCTTTCCCCGGGTCAATGCCACTGCCGAGATGGTTATGCTGGGAAGACGTGTAACCGTTGTGCTTCGGGTTTCAAAGGCTTTCCCAGTTGTATGCGCTGTAATTGTAGCATTATCGGCAGCGTCGAAGATGACCCTTGTGCTGAGCCCTGCCAATGCAAGGTTTGTAGATGCCATGTGATTATGATATATCCTTTTTACTGAAAGCAGGTATTTCCTGGGAGCCAGGAATATTCACAAGGTGCTCTTTGACAGGTGCAAATGGGGAGAAAATCCATCTGTGCCCCTCCCTTTCCAGACAGAATTTCAAAGTCAAATTGAAAACTGGTCAATTATTGCACGCTGTCTCTCCGCTCCCCGGCCCTGTAACTTCTACTTACTCCCTCTGCCAGGATATCTGAGGGAATGATTTTTAAAAATTGGAACTGCTCAGATATCCCAGTGTTAGCTACACAGTGAAGCGGTTCAATGAAGAGTGAAGGAGGGCATGCCTGGAGCAGCATCAGGCACACCTAAAAATGAGGTGTCAACCTGGTGAAGCTACAACCCAGGATTACTTGTGTGCCAAACAACATAAGCAGCAAACAATAGACAGAACTAAGTGACTCCACAATGAACGCATCAGATCTGAGCTCTGCAGTCCTGCCACATCCAGCTGTGTATGGTGGACAATTAAACAACTCACTGGAGGAGGAGGCTCCACAAATATCCCCATCCTCAATGATGGAGGAGCTCAGTACATCAGTGCAATCGACAAGGCTGAAGCATTTGTAACAATCTTCAGCCTGAAGTGCCAGGTGGATGATCCACCTTAGTCTTCTCTGGAGGTCCCCAACATCTAAAATGTCCACCCTCAGCCAATTCGATTCGCTACACGAGATATCAAGAAATGGCTGAAGAATCATAGAATTTACAGTGCAGAAGGTGGCCATTCGAGTCTGCACCAGCCCTTACAAACAGCACCCTACTGAAGCCCACATATCTACCCGATCCCAGTAACCCCCACTTAACATTTTTCAGACACTAAGGGCAATTTATCATGGCCAATCCACCTAACCCGCATATCTTTGGACTGTGGGAGGAAACTGCAGCACCCGGAGGAAACCCACGCACACACGGGGAGGACGTGCAGACTCCGCATAGACAGTGACCAAGCCGGGAATCGAACCTGGGACCCTGGAGCTGTGAAGCAACTATGCTAACCACTATGCTACCGGCAATGATTATGGGCACTGACAATATTCCAATAATAGTACTGAAGGTTTTAGCTCCAGAACTTGTCACGCCCCTAGCCAAGCTGTTCCAGTACAGCTACAACACTGATATCTACCCGGCAATGTGGGAAATTGCCCAGGTGTATCCTGTACACAAGAAGCAGGACAAATCCAACCTAGCCAATTACCGCCCTTTCAGTCTACTCTCCATCAACAGCAAAGTGATGGAAGTAGTCAACAACAGTGTTATCAAGCAGCACTTACTCAGCAATAACGTGTTCATTAACTTTCAATTTGGATTCTGTCAGAAGCAATCGGCTCCTGACCTCATTACAACTTTGGTCCCAATATGGATAAAAGAGCTGAACTGCAGAGGTGAGTGAGAGGGACTGCCTTATAAATACTGTGGCAACGAGTGCAGGTCAGGGGCTTGGAATCCTGCAATGTGTAACTCATATGCTGATGCCCCAAAGCCTGTCCACCATTTACTTTAAAAAAAATAAATTTAGAGTATCCAATTCATCTTTTTTCCAATTAAGGGGCAATTAAGTATGGCCAATGCACCTACCCCGCACATCTTTGGGTAGTGGGGGTGAAACCCATGCAAACACGGGGAGAATGTGCAAACTCCACACGGACAGTGACCCAGGGCTGGTATTAAACCTGGGACCTCGGTGTTGTGAGGCAGCAATGCTAACCACTGCGCCGCCGTGCTGCCCCCCCCCCCGCCTACTGTCCACCATTTACAAGGCACAAGACAGGAGTGTGATGGAGTGTTCTCCGCATGCCTGGATGAGTGCATCAACACTGAAGAATCAACACCGTCCAGGACAAAAGAGTCCGCTTGATTGGCATCCCATCCACACCGTCAACATCCACTCCCTCACCACTGGCATACAGTGGCAGCAGTGTGTACTGTCTGCAAGATGCAATGCAGCAAATCACCAAAGTTCCTTCAACAGCACTTTCCAAACATGCTACCTGTACCTCCTGGTAGGACAAGGGCAGCAGATGCCTGGGAACATCACCACCTGCAAGTCACTCACCACCCTGACATGATGTTCCTTCTTTGTCACTGGTTCAAAATCTTTGAATTTCCTCCCTAGTAGCACTGTGGGTGTACCTACATCACATGGACTGCAGTAATTCTGAAGGTGGCTCACCACCATCCTCTCAAGGGCTGTAAAGAAAGGGGAATAAATGCAGCTCTAGCCAGCGACACTCACATCCTGTGAAAGAACAAATAGAAGAAAGTCTGGGCATCACGGAGGAGAAAGGATTAAAATGCTTATTTTCCAAAGGTTGGCCTCAGTTAATGTCAGGAGATTAAATTTATTTGCAAACAAATGTTTGTAGAATGTCACCACTCTAATGGCAATGAGCAATAAATCAGGAAATGTTAGAAATGCCCAGAGGTCAATCAATGCAATTTAATTATATGTCACCATCTCTTAAAAGGTTAGAGACTTAAAACTGGCGCATGGTTTGTGCCAACCTGCACACCTAACTCCAAGAGGCCCATGTATAGATGAATCGGTTTGAGGCACCCTTTTCAAATGAGTTACTATTGTGTTGGACAGGCATTGCTCAGGATCCTTCAGCGACCCTCGCAGAAAGTTAGTATTTACAAGTTTTGCCCTGTGGATTGGTCCATCCGGACTCCCTTCAGTGACGCACTGAAGCAGCTTTGACTCACTCTTGCTACTGAAGTTTGTGGGTTCAAGCCCTACCCCAGCAACTTTAGCAAAACATTGAGGCTGACACTGCAGTACAGTGCCAGGGAGTGTCGCACTGTCATAGGTGCTAACATTTTGATGAGACTTCAAATTGAGGCCCCATCCACTCTTGCAGGAGGATGTGGAAGATCCTTTGACAAAAGAACTGGGGAGTTATTCGTGGTATCTTGACCAGTATTTATATCTCAGCCATCAGATTGTAAAATGGCTGGTCATTACTTTAGAGGTATTTGTGGGAGCTTGCTGCGCTCTAATTGCTCCTGCATTTTCCCACAACAGCGACTGCCCTTAATTAGCTGTTGAGTGCTTTGGGATGTCCTGTGGTCTTGCAAGGATTTCTACAATTGGAAACGCTCCTTTGTCTGATGGTCACTGCCAGTCATGGAGCCCAGTAATGCTCATCCCTGTTGGTTGAGCTGCACATGGACACCTGAGCAGGACCAATGCCCACAGTCGCCCAGATAAGGCCTGAGGAAAACATTCTACTGATCCTTGTGCCTCTTGTTTTGAATGCACATTGAAAACTAGCTGAATTATATATCCTACACACTCCAATGTATAGAAGTTGCTGTCTGAAATATTAATGTAGTGATAGTTAACCCACTCATAACATCTCTGTCCATGGTTTTATTGGGTCTTGTTGGGTGCATTGTAAGAAGGAATGATGCTTGGTGGCTGTTGAGGTTGCAAATGATACGAGTAGTTACAAATATGGGTGATAAATTGTATAATGCACTGCCATCATTCATTCATTCTCAGATTCATAATAATACAATTCTGAATTCCAGAGCAATACGGAGGGAGAGAACTGTAACCAGTGTAAGTCAGGATTCTACAATCTGCAGGCAAGGAATCCTGAAGGGTGTACCGAATGCTTCTGCTTTGGGCTGTCTGGTGTTTGCGAAAGCATTTCCTGGTCTATTACACAGGTGAGTGTTACTCTGGCTTACGATGTGCCTGCTTCTGTTTTGTTTACATTTCCGAAATATTTCTCCCTGCGGAATTAAAACATGCAATGTTCCTTCTCATTTAATTGAAAAAAGATGAAGATGCGTGCTTTAGAAGCCAGTATTAGTCCAGCATAGACTGTGTACCAAGTGTCAGAAGGATAGTGCAAGAAGTAGTTTAGCTCCATGCTGCTTTTAAACATGGTCAGTGTGAATTTGTAAGCGGTCGCTCTGCTAGGTGTTGTTCACTCACCTCTGTGTTTATAGTTGTCAGTTGCTGCATTGCAAAATTGTTTTCCAAGGATATACAGTCTATTAACTTGCTCATTAAACTATGAAGCTTCACAGATTTTGTAACATTTTGGTGTCTTTACATTGTCTGGTAGTTGTCTTAATTTTGACCCTGGGATCTTGGCTTTATACATGGACAAGAATTTTTGGAGCAGGTTTTGGTCATGGGGCCGCGAGCAAGTCAGTACTTCCTCGCATGGTGGAATGAAGTACTGAGCTGTCAGGGCTCAGGACAGGAGAGTTTTCATCTTTTGACAGAGTAAGAATTGTCCCATTCAAGTGTACCTTAATATGGCTGGGTATTGGCTCTGGTTTGCTCATATATCAGCAATATGAGTGCCCTGCAAAGGTATTTATTTTTAAAATATCACTTTAAAATGAATAAACCTTGTCTCTCAAGCTAGAATTTGTAAATATAAATTTTTTAAAAATAAATTTAGAGTACCCAATTGTTTTCCAATTAAGGTGCAATTTAGCATGGCCAATCCACCTACCCTGCACATCCTTTTTGGGTTGAGGGTGTGAGATGCAGGCAGACACGGGGGGAATGTGCAAACTCCACACGGACAGTGACGGAGGGCCGGGATCGAACCTGATCCTCAGTGCTGTGAGGCCGCAGTGCTAACCGCTGCGCCACTGTGCCGCCGCTCCCGCTAAATCTTAATTACTGATGCAATTCTAAATCTTGTTTCACTACTTGAATAAAACTGATTACACCATCTCCAAATCTGACATGTTCCTTCGCAGGTCAGTGGAACTCTTTACTTTTCTGAGTCTTTCTATTGACCTTTCAGCACTTTACGCATCCAATGTATAGATGCTTAAAATTCGCTTTGTCACTCAGCAGCTCTAATTAGCTATAAGAATTATTGAATTGAAAGTGAAAAGGCTGAGGCTTGGCCTAATGGAGGCCTTTAAAACAATGAAAGGTTTTGATAGAGTGGATGTTTCCTCTTGTGAGGAAGAGCAAAATCAAAGGCCATAAGATAGTCACTGAGAAATCCAGGAGGGAATTCAGTAGAACCTTCCTGACCCAAAAACGACACAGGGAGCAGTTGTAGTGAACAGTATCGATGCATTTAATACAAAATTAGACACGCATATGAGGAAGAACGGAGTAGACGTTATTGATGGTAGACTTAAATGAGAAAAGATGGGACGAGGTTCAAGTGGATCATAAATATCAGCCTGTATTGATTGCGCCAAATAGCCTGTTCCCTGTATTGTGGATTCTTATCCTAGGATTCTCTGGGAAGCCAGGGAAGAGATTGCTGAGCCTTTGGCTTTGATTTTTATGTCATCATTGGCTACAGGAATAGTGCCAGAGGACTGGAGGATAGCAAATGTGGTCCCTTTGTTCAAGAAGGGGAGTAGAGATAACCCCGGTAACTATAGGCCGGTGAGCCTCACGTCTGTTGTGGGTAAAGTCTTGGAGAGGATTATAAGAGATACGATTTATAATCATCTAGATAGGAATAATATGATTAGGGATAGTCAGCATAGTTTTGTGAAGGGTAGGTCATGCCTCACAAACCTTATCGAGTTCTTTGAGAAGGTGACTGAACAGGTAGACGAGGGTAGAGCAGTTGATGTGGTGTATATGGATTTCAGTAAAGCGTTTGATAAGGTTCCCCACGGTCGGCTATTGCAGAAAATACGGAGGCTGGGGATTGAGGGTGATTTAGAGATGTGGATCAGAAATTGGCTAGTTGAAAGAAGACAGAGGGTGGTGGTTGATGGCAAATGTTCAGAATGGAGTTCAGTTACGAGTGGCGTACCACAAGGATCTGTTCTGGGGCCGTTGCTGTTTGTAATTTTTATAAATGACCTAGAGGAGGGCACAGAAGGTTGGGTGAGTAAATTTGCAGACGACACTAAAGTCGGTGGAGTTGTAGACAGTGTGGAAGGATGTTGCAGGTTACAGAGGGACATAGATAAGCTGCAGAGCTGGGCTGAGAGGTGGCAAATGGAGTTTAATGTAGAGAAGTGTGAGGTGATTCACTTTGGAAAGAATAACAGGAATGCGGAATATTTGGCTAATGGTAAAATTCTTGGCAGTGTGGATGAGCAGAGGGATCTTGGTGTCCATGTACATAGATCCCTGAAAGTTGCCACCCAGGTTGATAGGGTTGTGAAGAAGGCCTATGGTGTGTTGGCCTTTATTGGTAGAGGGATTGAGTTCCGGAGCCATGAGGTCATGTTGCAGGTGTACAAAACTCTGGTACGGCCGCATTTGGAGTATTGCGTACAGTTCTGGTCGCCTCATTATAGGAAGGACGTGGAAGCTTTGGAACGGGTGCAGAGGAGATTTACCAGGATGTTGCCTGGTATGGAGGGAAAATCGTATGAGGAAAGGCTGATGGACTTGAGGTTGTTTTCGTTAGAGAGAAGAAGGTTAAGAGGTGACTTAATAGAGGCATACAAAATGATCAGAGGGTTAGATAGGGTGGACAGTGAGAGCCTTCTCCCGCGGATGGAGGTGGCTAGCACGAGGGGACATAGCCTTAAATTGAGGGGTAATAGATATAGGACAGAGGTCAGAGGTGGGTTTTTTACGCAAAGAGTGGTGAGGCCGTGGAATGCCCTACCTGCAACAGTAGTGAACTCGCCAACATTGAGGGCATTTAAAAGTTTATTGGATAAGCATATGGATGATAATGGCATAGTGTAGGTTAGATGGCCTTTAGTTTTTGACTTCCCATGTCGGTGCAACATCGTGGGCCGAAGGGCCTGTACTGCACTGTATCGTTCTATTTTCTATGTTCTATGTGTGTCCTGTGTTTTTCTTTCCTTCTCCCAACGGATGTGGGCATCACTGGCTAGATCAGCATTCATTGCTCATTGCTAATTGCCCCTGAGAAGGTGATACTGAGCTACCTGCTTGAATCGCTGCAGTGCAGGTGGTGCAGATGCAGCCACAGTGCTGTTAATCCAGTGTAACAGATTTATCACCTCTTTGACTATTAGCGCACATGATAATGTCCTACCCTGTGATCTTGATCAAAATTTAGGGCGCGATTCAGCGGCTTCGTCATGCTCGGCTTGGTGTCTGGACGAGGCCGTTGAATCTCGCGAGAGTCCTCTCACGGGATTAGCGACGCTCGAGTAACAGCAGGATCTGGATCTTGCCTCACTGAACGTGGTCCAGATCAGCATATTTAAATGAGCCATGCAGGCCCATTCTTTGCTCCACCCATTTGTGCCCACATTTTGCTGTCAGTGTCTGACATTCGACAGAGGACTCCCCAGTTTGCATGTTGATGGAAATTCATGCCTGTTCCACAAAATAATTTCCCTCCAGACCACGGCCTTCAGCGCTTCCCAAAAAATGGCCATCGACACCTCCCCATTCTGATTCAACTGCACATATTCCTTAATCGCGTCCGCACCTTATCATAAAAACCTCCATCCGCCAACAATCCCGAGTCAAACCTCCACCCCGGCCTCTGCACTCCTCCCGGTCTAAGCCGAATCTCCAGCCAGTGGGGCGCATGGTCCGAAATAACTATTCGCACGCACTCTGTCCCCTCTACCCCAACCAAAATCCCCCGGCTCACTACAAAATAATCACTCCTCAAATACATCTTATAGATGTGTGAAAAGAAGGAATACTCCCTTCCCCCTGGGTTCTGAAAATGCCATGGATCCACCATACCCATCCTCTCCATAAACCCCCCAGCTCCCTTGCCATTCATACCCTACCCATCGACCTGGGGCTCGACCTATCCACCCTCGGCTCTAGGGCACAATTAAAATCTCTTCCCATGATCGACTGGCGTGTGGCCAAATGCGGGATTGCTGCCAGCAACATCCTCATAATAACCAGATCGTCCCAATTTGGTGCACACACGTTTAGCAACAGCAGCGGCGTCCCTTCCAATACCCCACTCGCAATCATGCACCCGGATCCCTTCGCACTCACAAATCCCATTTTCTTGCTCCTTATGCCTGTTCCAGGTAGCCACCCCGCTTGCCCAATTATGAACCCACATGAAATTTACATTGATCAGCTATTGGGTGTAAAGAACAATAGCAAAAACAACTTGTATTTATAGAGCACCGTTAGGCCCGAAAGTGCTTCACAGAATCACTTTGAACCAATGTATGGCATGGAGCTACACAAGGAGATGTTAGGTCAGATGATCAAAAGCTTGGTCAAAGAATTGGATTTTAATACGAGCTGTGAAGGATGAAAGCAAGGCTTAGAGATTGTTTCTTAAAATTCATTTATGGGATGTGGGCGTTGCTGGTTAGGCCAGCATTTATTGCCCATCCCTAGTTGCCCTTCAGAAGGTGGTGGTGAGCTGCCTTCTTGAACCGCCGCAGTCCTTGAGGTGTAGGCACTCCCACTGTGCTGTTAGGATGGGATTTCCAGGGTGTTGCCCCAGCGACAGTGAAGGAATGGTGATATATTTCCAAGTCAGGGTGGTGAGTGACTTGGAGGGAAACCTCCAGATGGTGGGGTTCCTGGTGTCTGCTGCATTTGTCCTTCGAGATGATAGTGGTTGTGGGTTTGGAAGGCGCTGTCTAAGGAACATTGGTGAGTTTACAGCAATGCACCTTGTCGATGGTACACACGCCTGCCACTGTTTGTCAGTGCTGGAGGGTTTGAATGTTTGTGGAAGGGGCAGCAGTCAAGCGGGCTGCTTTGTCCTGGATGGTGTCCAGTCAAGTGGAGAGTATTCCATTGCACTCCTGACGTGTGAATTGTAGATGGTGGACAAGCTTTTTTGGGAGGGGGGGGGGGGGGGGGCAGGAGGTGGGTTACTTGCCATAGGATTCCTAGCATTTGACCTGCCCTGGTAGCCACAGCATTAATATAGCTAGTCCATTTCAGTTTCTGATCAATGGCAACCCACAGGATGTTGATTGTGGGGGATTCAGCGATGTTAATGCCATTGAATGTCAACGGGTGGTGGTTAGATCCTCTTGTAGGAAATGGCCATTGCCTGGCACGAATGTAACTTGCCATTTGTCAGCCCAAACTGTAGGGAGGGATCTGCAGAGCCTTTGGTGTAGGCTACTGAAGGTATGGCCACCAATCGTGCAGCAGTTGTAGTTGGGAATGCGTAAGAAACCAGAATTTGAGGAAAACAGGTATCATGGAGGATTAGGGGGCTGCATGAGTTTATAGAGATAGGGAGGGGGTTTGAAAACAGCAATGAGAATTTTAATACTAGGACTTTGCTTGATCGTGAGTCAATGTATTTTCAGTGAGCACAGGGGATAGTGGAATGGAAGTGGAATGGACAGTCTGCGAGTTAAAACAGAGGCAACATTATTTTTGTTGGCTTCAAGTTTAGGAAGGAAAGGATGTGGGAGAGCAGCCTGGATTGAGCTGGAAGAGTTCCGAGATAACTAAAGCATAGATCAGGGTTTCAGCAGCAGATGATCCCGGGATCAGATTTAACACCAAGGTTGCAAAGTATCTGGCTTTATCTCAGATTGTTGCCAGAGAGAGGGATGAAGTAAATCGCCAAGGAATGGGGTTTTAAGCTTGGACCAACACAATGGTCTCTGTCTTCCCAATATTTATTTCAAAGATCAGGGGTTGGATTCTCCAAAAATCCCCACTGGCGTTTCACTCTGGACTTTCCTCAAGAAAGTCCAGAGTGATTCTCCCATCTGCAGGGGGCTAGCAGGGCCCCGGAGTACTCCTCACAGCTCTGGCTGCAGATACGGGGCCCTGCACTTCCGGTTGGGAGTCCGCGCATGCGCACGGCGGCGGCCTGCGGCGGATGCCCCGTGCGACGTGGCAGATTCAGCCGGCAGACCTGGACCAGGTCCATATTACTCGCCCTATCGCCCCACCGGCCGTCCATAAGGCCACTCCCCGGTACTTGATCCCCCCGCCCCCCACCAGGGCGGCCGCGGACTGTTAGAACCACGCCGTCCAGAGCTCGGCCAGTTGCCGGCGGAGAATCGCCGGGGAGGGGGTGGTGGGGGGTGGGGGGGGGGGGGCTCTGTCAATGACCTCTGATCTGCACCGCGAAGATCGCACACGTGCAACTCCCGAGTTATTCTCTGGGGACCGGAGAATCGCTTCAGCGGCACCGGGCATGATTTCCGTGCGAAGGCCCATTCTCCGCAGGCTCGGAGAATCCAGCCCATGATGCTCACTCTCTGCTCACCCATTTTGAATTGCTGGCGGTCCATTTTCCAGGTTCCAGACAGACAGCCTTGAGTTGAATTTCTCTTCCATTATGTATTTAAATGTTCAAAATGTTACTTTGACTTATGATCTAAATTCGTCATGCCTTCTGGAGGATTGCCTGTGTAAATCGAGCATTTTTCTGGGCATTCAAGTTAATGAGTAGAAGTTTCATGTCAGACTAATCCCAGTATACAATTTAAATCAAATCTCTCAGGAAACAGAGGTCAGTGACCTCCCTTATTTTAATTTACTTCCTTAATGATTGGGTTAGCCTTCTGCCTGCATATCTTAAGAATTAAGTGTATTTAATTTCAAATTAAAAAATATGTTGGAAAGAGAGACTCAAGCATGTTCCAGTTTTGAAAATTATTTTTTTTCCAAGTACATGAAAGTGATTATTCATGACACTCTCTAGCTAGTCTCTTATTTTTAATGCAGAGCCTTGTACTGTATTGAAGTCTTTTGTTGTAAATATGAATACTATAATGACAATCCAATATTAGTTATCATTTAATTTGTACATAATTTTAATCAGCATTTTTGACCTATGGGTGAATGGCATTAATTATATTTGTACTATGCAGCAACAGCTTAAACCTAATAATGCAAGGCAAATATTGCACCATTGACATTTTTATTTTGAAGGTCATGGACGTTAATAGATGGCAAGTGACTGATGGTCAGGGTATAAAGAGGATGCAACACTATCACGACCTGTTTGACGGCCCCAACGAAATGAGTACTAACAATACAGAAGCCAGAAAGTCTCTGCTGGCTTTGTATTCCTGGACAGCACCAAAATCATACTTGGGTAATAAGGTAAATCAATTTATTTTTTAAAAAGCTATTCTATTGAACTCCTCGGGCTGGAATATCTGGCTCTTCCCATTGGAAGGATCTTCCTCTCCCACAGAAGGTGATCATCTGTGGTGCGTTCCCAGGCAGCCCGGCTGGCGAGCAAGGCAAATGGCCATTGACTTCGGGACCGGAAGACCCCGCTGATGGCCAATGGTGAACCACCTTGGTTTGGGGGGCGGAATCCAGTGTTTAATTTATAAACAGCAAGAATTAACTTTGTCCAGAGGGACTGTTGAAGGATGTTCATCAGCTAATGCAATAAGTTTAGCAGTAAACATTTGAATACGCTTGCTTTTCGGGTAAGTGGGCTTGTGTATATTTACTTGAAATGAAATGAAAGCTGCCATAGTCCCTGAGAACCAGAGGCTGCTCTCCCCTTTTGAGAGAGAGCTGACTAGTGGCGATTTAACCTGAGGAGGCATCACCCCTCAGGCGAGGAGCAAGGTTGCGATGGCGGGGCCTTCATGGTTGACAGAGTATTTCCAATCCTCACCATTTTACAGTACAGCACTCCCCCACGCAGCCCCCCCCCCCCCCCCCCCCGAAATCCCCGAACAGCACTTACTTAAAAGAGGAAGCACCTCAGAGTTAATAGACCATGAAGCCAACTTTCCTTTGAAATAGCCTGGACTAGTCAATCAAGAGGCTTGTAAAACTTACTGGACTGTGAAATTGATTGTAAACATTGCAGTTCAAAGCTTTTAGTAGTCTCAGCAAGCCCAGAGCATTGAAAAGAGCGCCTCAAAAGTTTCCTGCACTTCAAAGGGAAGGCTTTTACCTTCATCTGACGAATCCTTGAACTTGGCATGCCGAGTGAAATGGCAACGGTATCACGACTACAGAGGGAAGACGTTTACCTGAATCTAACAGATCATTGAAATTGACATGTTGAAAATATGCTTGAAGGTTTTCAAGGCTATAGAGAGTAAACTTGTTACATGACCCCCATCCCAGTATAGACCCTCGGCCTGAGCTCCTCTAGCCAAATCAAGCCCCTCCGATTCCCACCTCGCCTGAAAGACCCTCCTTGGCATCCTGGAGGTAAGTGTAGAGAAGGTATTCATTCTCTGGCTCCCCATCGGTGTCCCTCACTCGACTAGTAATGATTTGCCTCCAGGAGACTTCCTGCTTGGGGAGGATACTGGGAGGCCGCTGCATTCAACTTTAATCTCCCTAATGAGATTAAAATGAATGCAAATGAGTTGCGATCAGTTTCTCACCACTTGCCAGTGGACGGGAGAATCAGAAGCTGATTTCGTATTGGGGCTCCCCTGCCATTTTCCTGACATAGTGGGATTTGTGCCGGGCCCAACTTGGGTGGAGAATTGTCCCGTTGAGTTTCCTACATTGGACTGCATTTCCAAAGTTCTTCACTCGAGTCACTGTCGTACTGACCTTGAATATTGCTGAAAAGAGGGACACTTGTTGCAACTTTTGGACTGACATTCATCAGGACAAACACAAGAATGCCAAATTTCAAAGGGCACAACTTATAATACCGCGGGAAAAAAGTGCTGATTGGTTGGCAAGTTAACACTGATTGGCCGAGGTGTTGCCATGCAGAAAACAGCAGGGAACGATATGTTCCCCAAACTCCCGGGCAATTCAAAAAGACGCAAGGTTTGAACATGTTCCTTTTCTTTTCAGAAGAATGACATACAATTATGCACAGGAACCCGTTCTCTGCAGACATAGTTCTCCATTGCTCTCTCCATGCGATGCTTTGGCCCAATCAGAGCTGACATGCAAACCAACCAGCAACCTTTTCTCCTGCCGTGCAGACTGATGTGATTGTTTAAAATTTGGCATTCCTGAGTTTGCCCTCATGGGTGTAAGACAAAAAACTTCAACGACATGTCTCTCCTTTCAGCAATCTTCACTTGCTGTTGTGAAAAGTGCTGTATAAATGCAAGTCCTCCTTTTCTTTTCCTTTCCAGTTGACTGCCTATGGAGGCTACTTGAAGTTCACCATGCTGTACGATTTTCCAATGGAAAGCACTGAGAATGAGCTGACCTCTAATATTGGTGTCATTATTGAGGTAAGGATGCTGGAAACAAAGACCGATTCAAATAAACTGCCTGTACAGTGAGACAAAGCCCAAACTTTAAGGGCAGCACGGTAGCACAGTGGTTTCACAGCGCCAGGGTCCCAAGGTCGATTCCCCGCTGGGTCACTGTCTGTGCGGAGTCTGCACATTCTCCCCCGTGTGTGCGTGGGTTTTTTCCGGGTGCTCCGGTTTCCTCCCACAGTCCAAAGACGTGCAGGTTAGGTGGATTAGCCATGATAAATTGCCCTTAGTGTCCAAAAAGGTTAGGAGGGGTTATTGGGTTCGGGGGATAAGGTGGAAGTGAGGGCTTAAGTTGGTTGGTGCAGACTCGATGGGCCAAATGGCCTCCGTGTGCACTGTATGTTCTATGTTACTATGAGGCTGGAGATGTGCGCACATTGTACACATTCTCACTGTGTGCATTTGAGCTGACAGACATTTAAAGGGTGACTCAGGACTCAAGATGGAGAGCCAGACTTGAATGTGTGTGGAGTGGAGATAGTTCTAAACCATAGCTCCAGGTCTCTGACCCACCTCTCTGGGAGCATGACTGTTTCCCACTTCCCCAGGAGCATGATAATAATCATGTAACATGAAGATAAGGGCAGCACGGTGGCCCAGTGGGTTAGCCCTGCTGCCTCACGGCGCCGAGGTCCCAGGTTCGATCCCGGCTCTGGTTCACTGTCCGTGTGGAGTTTGCACATTCTCCCTGTGTCTGCGTGGGTTTCGCCCCCACAATCCAAAGATGTGCAGGGTAGGTCAATTGGCCACACTAAATTACCCCTTAATTGGAGAAAATGAATTGGGTATTCTAAATTTATTTTAAAAATGTAAAAAAATGTTACATGAAGGTTCCAAATTTGTTTGCAGTTTGAGTTCATGTCAAACATTATTCCATCCGGGAAGAAGAATTGAACACAATTTGAAGTGTGATTTTTACTGTCACAGTAATTCATACACAGAATTATGTTATGAAGCAAATGTGAACCTATAGGAATGACATAGTTAATCATTGACAATAACAGCCTGGTTAATCCTGGTAAACTCTCATGTGGCGCATCACATTAACACCCCCTTTGTTGATGCTGGAAGGCTTCAGTGTCCTTTCGTAAGCATTATTGAACGTCAAATACTTGGAGCATACTGATAGCTAGCAGGGGCAGAAAAACTGCCTAAACACTGGAATTAGCAAAATAGCACAAAGATTGGTGTTTTGCAAGACTGTAATCTAATCTCTGGGATTAATTGTTGTAAATTGATTAAATTCCCCCTTGCGATTTATTGAATTGCAGCCCTTGATTAGGTTACATAGAGCATGCTGGCTAAACAGGAGTAATTACAGGAGCAGAGTCTCATCAAGGGGTTCAAATGATGGCATTAACCATGAAAGCAATTTGGTTTGTCACCTAATATACAAAATTCGATTATTTTCATTATAGCCGCTCACGTATGCTCATTCTTTCAGCCTGTTATGGGTTCCAACCCCGACGAAAATAATTCATGACAGAACCTAGGCTGGCACTCCTTCAATACTCGGGAGATTCTGAGTCAGAATCAGGCACACTGCTCCTCGCTCGGCTCTGTTTTGTTCCAGCCGTTTAGATGACTGAAAAATACGATAGCTCTTCCACTTGCTCTTTCTTTGCACTCTTTCAATTTGAGCTCCAGATTCAGTGGTGAGGAGGGTCGGAAAATAATTCACCTTTCGCTGAGGTCTGGGGCATCGCCAGTTCTCCTTCCCCTGACTTCCTTTGCAACCCCCCCCCTCTGTTAATAAGCAACGATTATATTGAAATAAGTCAGTCAGTTCCCCTAAGTTTGGGTGCTGTCATCCTATAGATTCTGAGGGGTGTGTGATTTTATCCAATTGGCATTGATTGAGGAGGAAAAAGGACAAAGAGTAAGATCAACAGGACATAATATGGCCAACTTTTCCATTTCCTCACGGGGTATGTTTTGTTTCATTTGCTCATTTTTTTTTTGGTTAAAATTTAGAGTACCCAATTATTTTTTTCCAATTGAGGGGCGATTTATCGTGGCCAATCCACCTACCCTGAAAATCTTTGGGTTGTGGGGGTGAGACCCACGCAGACATGGGGAGAACGTGCAAACTCCACACGGACAGTGACCCGGGGCCAGGATCGAATCTGGGTCCTCGGCGCCGTGAGGCAGCAGTGCTAACCACTGTGCCACCGCGCCGTCCTGACCCAACAAGACAAAGATTAAATTTAATCGGCCATTCATCTCCATGTTGCTCATGGGGGTCTTGCTGCATGGAAGATAGCTGCTACACTTGCACACATTACAAGAGTATGTTGCCGTTTTCCTCTTTGAAGCTTTAAATGATTGTATAATGATCCATGTAATCTCTGTTGCAATGACTGGCTTGCAATATTTTCCCATTGCTAACAGAAAATGTTCTCACTCATTTTATAAACTGACTATGTACATTTTGACCATTCAGGGCAATGGCCGAACACTGAGTACACGGTCCCAAGGCCTCCTGCTCCAACCGTACGAAGAACAATTGGTTGCAGTTCGATTTCTACCCGAGAACTTTGTGGACATGAATACAAATAATGCAATAGACCGAGATCGACTAATGATGGTTCTAGTAAATGTAACACGACTGCAGATCAGGGTCACAGAAAACATCGCCCAAAAGGCTATGTACAGGTGAGTGTGCACATCCATAAAGTGTGAAGGACTACAGAATGTCAAAAGGTGTGCGATAGAATCTTACAAGCCCTGGGTCTTGGAATCGGTGGTGCACGTCACACCAGTAAGTGGTTTAATGTGGTCTTCCATATACTGTGAAATTATGACCCTATTGCAAACATTTTGCTGTTACATAGCATAATCAAAGGCAGCAACAAACCTTGTAATTTGAACTCGGATGGTCGTGCCATTCACATGTCAATGTAAAGGTGGAAAACGTACCTGGTGAGATAAGGATTGCTGTGAATTCTTAAAGCTGCTGTCCTTCACAACAAATATATGTGAAGAGCAACACTTTTGATTGGAAAGATTACCAAAATAATGGACAGGCTGCATGTCCCTATTGTAGTGGGCCATTGTGCTTGATTTAAACAAAATAGCTTCGAACCCACTCCCTGCGTGTTCCTTTATAAAAATAGAGAAGTTTTACTACAGCTGCATAAAGCCTTGGTGAGCCATCTGGAGTACTGTGTACAGTTTTGGTCTCCTTATTTGAAATAAAATGCATAATCGCATCGGAAGCAACACAGAGAAGGTTAATTCTGCTCATTCCAGGAATGAGGGGCGATCTGATGATAACATTTTGAATAGGTTGGGTCTATATTCATTGGAGTGCAGATGAATGAGAGGTCACCTAATTGAAACTTAGGGCGGGATTCTCTCAGCCCGGGGCCGTGCCGGAGAATCGCTGCCACCGGCGCGAATCGCGCCACTCCGCCCCAACACCGGGACGTGATTCTCCACAGAGCGGAGAATCGTGACATTGGCACCGGCGTGGTCGGTACGGCGTCGGTCAGGGCCCGCTCTACGGGGCCCCTCTGGCGATTCTCGGCCCGGGATGGGCCGAGCGGCCATAACAAAAAACCCGAGTCCCGCCGGCGTCAGTCTAACCTGCTCTTAGCCGGCGGAACCTCGGCGTGGAAGGGTCCGGGGACGGCCTGTGGGGGGGGGGGGCTCCACTGTGGCCTCGCCTGGGTTCGGGGCCTCTCGGGCTGGGCACCTCCTTTCTCCTGCACCAGGCCCTGTAGCCCTACGCCATGTTGCGTCTGGGCCGGCGCAGAGAAGGGAGTCACTGTGCATATGCGCATTGGCGCCGGTGCCACTGCGCATGCGGTGGACCCCGCATCGCCCAGTTGACGGCATGATCGGCAGCTGGAGCGGCGTGGGTCACTCCAGTGCCATGCTGGCCCCAGCAGGGGCCAGAATTGCTGATCCTGAGGCCATGTTGACGCCGTCGGCAAACGTGATGGCGTTTACGATGGCGCCAACACTTAGCCTCAGGATCAGAGATTCCCGCCCATTAGATTCTGATAGGCTAGGTACCCCGAGGATGTTTCTTTTGGTAGGAGAAACATGGTTTGAGAAAAATAAGTCTTCCCGTTTAAGACGGAATGGAGGAGAATTTTCTTAGGGTGAGACAGATTTTTGAGAGACAAAGAAGCCAAGGGTATTGAGGGACAGACGGCAAAGTGGAGTTGGGACCACAACCAGATCAGCTATGATCATATTGAATGGCGGAGCAGGCTCGGAGGGCCGAATGGCCTGCTCCTGCTGCTAAGTCCTATGTTCCTTCTGGTCATGTTCTTGGAGCTTCAGATTTAACAAGGTCACTGCCATCATTGGCTTTGCTGGGCCCGATGGACTGCCTGTGTCTCTATCCCTGTTTTTATTTCAATCTTTCTTTATACACAGTCAGACGAAAAGGCTTCCCAATACAAAGTGTAAGTGATGAGCCAAACAAATGAGTTGTCTATTAGTCTGTGGGGAAAGAACATCAAAGCACATGATTGCTGGAATTCTCCGTCTGTTCACTAGCAGCGGGATTCTCCCGCCAGCAGCACACCCCCTCCTGTGGGTTTCCCGGTAGCCTGGGGTGGCTACAATGGGAATTCCCATTGACAGCGGTAGGAATAGCGAATGGGGTGGAGCCAAGAAACATGTGGCTAGGAGGCTGGAGACTCCCGCCCTATAGGCGCGATTCTCCTAGACAGGGAGAAATCGTAAGGCTGGCGTCAAATCCGGGCGGGTTTGACGCCAGCCTCCCCCTCCCCGACCGGGAACCGATTCTGGTCCCCGATCGGGGCTAGTATGCCGCGGCCGTGAACTCCGGCATCGCGGGGTTAACGAATTTCGTTAAGCCCGCTTGCCAGAGTTTGCGCCGGCTGACGCGTCACATGACGTCAGCCGCGCATGCGCAGATTGGAAGACTCTAACCCGCGCATGCGCGGATGACGTCATCGCGCATTTGCGCGAAACCCGCGCATGCGCGGGCCGGGATGCCCCTCAGCCGCCCCGCGAAGTGATACAGCGGGGCGGCGGAAGGACAAAGAGTGCGCGGGAATCGGACCCGCTGCCCGCGATCGGAGCCCACCGATTGCGGGCCCATGGCACCCTTGGCACGGCCGTGGTACTGCCGTGCCAATCGGTGCCATGGTTTTCAAAATCGGGACTTTACGGCCATTTTTACGAACGGCCAGACCAGGTGTGTTTGCCGTTCGTAAAAACAGCCGTAAAGGGCTGGGAACTCGGCCCATCGGCCAGCTGAGAATCGCTGCTCGCCGTAAAAAAAACGGCGGCAGAAATTCGTGTCGGGAGTCGGGCGTGGGGGGGGGGGGGGGGGGGAGAATAGCGGGAGGGCGTCAGACTAGCGTGGCTGTAAAAATTTACGAACCCCGCTATTCTCCGCACCGTCGTGAGTGCGGAGAATTGCGCCCTATGTCTTTTTCAACTTTCAACATTTAAAAGAATATAAGCGGGGATTCTCCGAGCCTCCGTGCTGCATTTGCGCTCGGCGCAGGGGCGGAGAATGGCCCGTCAGACCCGTGATCGGGTCTGACGCCTTCCCGCGATTCCCCGGGGACTGGAGAATCACCGCCAATCGCGCACGCCTGGTTGACGCAGTGCCGGTCAGGGGCCATTGAAAGAGGCCCCAGCGGCGATTCTCCGCTGACAACTGGCCGGGTTCCCGCCGGCGTGGTTCACTCATGGTTCCACCTGGCGGGAGCTCGGAGTGGCGGCTGTGGACCCAGTCCACTGCTTCCCTGGTTGGGGGGGGGATCCGTCACCGCAGGGGCCTCCAGGACCGCCAGGCTTGTTATCGGAGGCCATCAATCGATGGGCCCGCCCGATCTGGGGGGGGAGGAACTATATTGTCGGTGTGTGGGTCCGCCATGTTGTGCGGACCCGCGGCCGGAAGTGCAGCCGGAGAATCACTCTGGACTTTCTCCATAAAGTCCATTCTGATTCGCGCCTGTTTTCTCGCGGGCGTGAGGACATAGCCATTATCAGAGAATTCCACCCAGATATGTTCCTTTTGGCCAAAAATTCTAAATTATATTTTTACAATTTTCCTGATATCTAACAAATCAGGGAAGACCAGGGAATTGTTTGTGGCTGAACAATTTGCTGAGAAAATGTCAAAGTCAATGCTATCTTCAAAATATCAAGTTCTATTTGAAAGCTTACTCCAGTGTAAGGCAGTGAGTGTAATATTTTAACTAGCAACCCAGAGGCCATGAGATCAAATCCCACCACAGTACGTTGTGAAAAATCAGTGCAATAAATCGTGTGGCTTGGGGGATTACACGAGAAAAAATGTTTATGGGAGCTGCCACATTGTTGTAAAAACAGAACTGGCTTATTGAGACGTCACTCCTTCTCAATTTGGCCTAAGCAAGGCTTAATCCCATGCTATAACTCCTAATGAATGCTGGATGGTCCCAATATGAGACTCAGTTAAAGTAACAATAATTTCTCCAATACAAGGATCCATTACCAGCTTCTCAGGCTAAAGGGAGGAAATGTATTCTCTTTATTCAGTCAGTTTTTTCTGTTTTTCCATCTCCTCAGTTTATCCTGACACTCTCTCTCTCTCACAACTCGCTCTCCGTTCGTGCTGACCCTTCCCCCCCACCCCCACCGTAAAGTGAATTCCCCAACTTCTGTTCCCTCCTTCACGGTCATCCACTGACCGTTTTTTCTCTTTTGTCCACTCCTCCTCGCCACCCAACCCATTTCTCCCATCTCATATATTCTGCCCGTTCTCCCTTTCCATGCATTCTGGACCATTGAGCTCCAATCTCCACAATCAGCGTACATTCTATCCTCTTTGGAGTCTGACACATCCCCGTGACGTCATTTCTCCTTTTCCATTCCATTTAATAACAATAATGTTTATTATTGTCACAAGTAGGCTTACATTAACACTGCAATTAAGTTACTGCAGAAGTTCCCTAGTCGCCACACTCCGGCGCCTGTTCGGCTACACAGAGGGAGAATTCAGAATGTCCAATTCACCTAACAAGCTCATCTTTCGGGACTTGTAGGAGGAAACCGGAGGACCCGGAGGAAACCCACGCTGGCACAGGGAGAAGGTGCAAACTCTGCACAGACAGTGACCCAAGCGGGAATTCGAACCCGGACCCTGGCGCTGTGAAACAACAGTGCTAACCACTGTGCTACCGGGCTGCCCCTCAGCCCTCCACAAATCCAGCAGCCAACATCCCCAATGGGTCTCTCACGGTTTCTCCCACAGGCCAAGTTTCTGACTCTCCCAGATTGCAGGCAGGAACTCTTGATTTTGCAACATTCTGACCTACAGTGCACAGAGGCCTTAAGGCTGCCCATTAGTGTAGTGGGGAAGCGGAAACTGATTGATGGATTGGTTTATTGTCACATGTACCGAAGTACAGTGAAAAATATTTTTCTGCAGCCAAGGGAATGTACACAGTACACACACACAGTGGTCAAAAAGAATAATCGACAGAATACATTGACTTTTTGATTTGATTTGATTTATTATTGTCACATGTATTAGTATACAGTGAAGAGTATTGTTTCTTGCATGCTGTACAAACAATGCATACCGTACATAGGGAAGGAAGGAGAGACTGCAGAATATAATGTTACAGTTATAGCAAGGTGTAGAGAAAAGATCAACTTAATACGAGGTAGGTCCATTCAAAGGTCTGATGGCAGCAGGGAAGAAGCTGTTCTTGAGTCGGTTGGTACGTGACCTCAAACTTTGGTATCTTTTTCCTGCCGGAAGAAGGTGGAAGAGAGTATGTCCGGGGTGCATGGGGTCCTTAATTATGCTGGCTGCCTTTCTGAGGCAGCGGGAATTATAGATAGAGTCAATGGATGGGAGGCTGGTTTGCGTGATGGACTGGGCTACATTCACGGCCTTTTGTAGTTTCCTCCGGTCTTGGGTAGAGCAGGCTCCATACCAAGCTGTGATACAACCAGAAAGAATGCTTTCTATGTTGCATCTGTAGAAGTTGGTGAGGATCGTAGCTGACATGCCAAATTTCCTTAGTCTTCTGAGAAAGTAGAGTCGTTGGTGGGCTTTCTTAACTATAGTGTCGGGGACCAAGACAGGCTGTTGGTGATCTGTACACCTAAAAACTTGAAGCTCTCTACCCTTTCTAATTCGTTCCCATTGATGTAGACAGGGGCATGTTCTCCACCAGCTTGCTGAAGTCGATGATAATCTCCTTCGATGTACAAATAGTACATCGACAAATAGTGATTGGTTGCAGTGCGGAACAAGGGCCAAACAAACTAAATACGTGAGCAAGAGCAGCATAGGGCGTCGTGAATAGTGTTCTTACAGGGAACAGATCAGTAGCCACCAAACACAGAAGGAGTGCGTTGGCGAAGGAGTATGGGGAATGAAGATCGTAGATGCATTGATTAAGGTTATTCAGCAGTTTCTCTTTCTTACAGATGTTGTAGATAAAGAGAAACAATTATAATTCTACGTTCTTGTGGTTAAGCCAGTTAACTGCAGTGGGAGTTGTAATGATATGGATATAAGTATGCCAGTGAAGGGCTAATTATTACATCTCAGTGTAATCCAAACACTAGAGGGCACCACCAGTTCCCAGTATAAATATCAGAGCTCAGGGAATCTTGGGTAGTTAGGTGTTAACAGATGAGAAGTATTGATCACAGCACGAGGAGTAGTTTAGATTAGAGAGTGAGTTAGCACAAGGACATAATTAGTTGATACTAGATGATAGATTACTGTTTAACAGATTCAAACTTACTGAAATAGTAGTTCGAGCTCTGTAGAGTGTGCAAACTCTATTTAATTCCTTGTTATTCAATAAATCAGTTTTGCTTCAATCTAAAGATTGGTGGTTTCTTTATCATCAACTCATTGGACCATTCTGGATTATCAGGTAAAACATAATGACATATTATCGCAAAGTGTAATATAGCAGGAGTGATGAAGAGTGTTGATTTGGGGCCTCATTCGTATTTGTGGATTTGACACTGAGTTGTTACTTATTCCGCAGTCTCTTCTACAGAACCACAGTTGCTCAGTGGGGAATTATACATTTTCCATTTGTGCTTCAAGTATTTTCACATGCTGTGGTTTGGGTGGATGTGCTGGAGGGTGGCCTATGGGCTTCACTGAAAATCAGAGGCAGGGATCTTCTGCATTGGGTCACTTACGAGGAGCTTGTGTGTTTTCTTGTGAATTCCATTTGGTTTTCCAAGCTTCATCAGTTTTCCAACCTTCAACAACTCCTAATGCAGTTGGGAAGCACGGTGGCACAGTGGATAGCATTGTGGCTTCACAGCGCCAGGGCCCCAGGTTCGATTCCCCGCTGGGTCACTGTGCGGAGTCTGCACATTCTCTCCCTGTCTGCGTGGGTTCTCCGGTTTCCTCCCACAGTCCAAAGACACGCAGGTTAGGTGGATTGGGCATTGCTAAATTGCCCTTAATATCCAAAAAACGTTTAGGAGGGTTATTGGGGTTAGGGTGGAAGTGAGGGCTTAAGTGGGTCAGTGCAGACTCGATGGGCCGAATGGCCTCCTTCTGCACTGTATGTTCTATATATTCTATGTAATCTATGTAGTGTTAAAGTTGTTGTGTCGAAGGTTCAGTGCATGGGTCCAGAGGGGCTTGGAAAGGCAGTGGTGAGCGACACTGTTGAGGTCCTAGTGGATGTAGGGATGTTTGCTTTCCTCAATTCACTGGACTTCAGAGACGGTTTCAAATAACAAAAAAACAAAGAACAATACAGCACAGGCTCTTCGGCCCTCCAAGCCTGCACAGGCCATGACACCACCCTCGGCTAAAACCTCCAGCACCCCCCGTGCCGCATCCCTCCACACCCATCCCATCCATGCATCCATCGAAATGCCCTCCCGAATACTGTCAACGTATCTGCCTCCCCAACCTTCCCTGGCAACGCTCTCAACACCCCCTTGCATAAAACCTGCCTCGCACATCACCTCCAATCCCTGCCTAACGGACCCCAAACCCATCCCCCCGGTGACTGACCCCTCCACCCTGGGAAAGAGTGACTGCCCCTCACAATCCTGTAGACCTCAATCAGGCCACCCCTCAACCTCCGCTGCTCCAGTGAAACTGTCCGAGTCTATTCAGCCTCTCCGCATAGCCAACACTCTCCAAACGAGGCCGGCAATAAGGCGGGTAGATGGGGATAACGGTGCATGGAGTGCACCCGGAAGTCAAGGTGTTGACGTTGACCCGAGAGCTGTAGTGTTACATCACATTGGTACATCAACAGTTGGACATCAGCAAGTCGAGCGTGGCTACTTCTTGTCCATACCAGTGCACATCACGCAGTCATAGGGTACACAAGGGCCATCGCTGATGTCTGGAACACTGATACTGATACTCCCCAGCTTGTGCTCGCCAGTTTGACTCTTGTCTTTGTCTTGGTGTCCACTTTCTGCAGATGACCATGAAATATAGGGGCAGCACGGTAGCATGGTGGTTAGCATAAATGCTTCACAGCTCCAGGGTCCCAGGTTCGGTTCCCGGCTGGGTCACTGTCTGTGCGGAGTCTGCATGTCCTCCCCGTGTGTGCGTGGGTTTCCTCCGGGTGCTCCGGTTTCCTCCCACAGGCCAAAGACGTGCGGGTTAGGTGGATTGGCCATGCTAAATTGCCCGTAGTGTCCTTAAAAGTAAGGTTAAGGGAGGAGGGTTGTTGGGTTATGGGTATAGGGTGGATACGTGGGTTTGAGTAGGGTGATCATTGCTCGGCACAACATCGAGGGCCGAAGGGCCTGTTCTGTGCTGTACTGTTCTATGTTCTATGTTCTATGTTAGCGATTGGGCCAGCTTCACTGTTAGATAGGTGAGAGTGGAGCTCACAGCATAGCCAGAAGGCATGACGATCCTGTTATTAAAATGAAATGTGGTATGTGTAATTTTATAGGGGGAGAGGCATGTTGAGTATCTATTTCCAAAAACATTGTCCATGGCAGTTATGCAAATTTGCATGACTAACTTAGTGATGCATTATTCAGGGAGTCTTTAGAGAGACTCGACAGCCAAAATGTTATCGTCCTTGTTACGTCATCCTGGGCTCATGCGTGATCAACTCCTGCCCCACTTGATCCGGAGTCACAACACAAGTGAAATTAACAATTAATTCTCAGAAAATACCCAAGTCTTTGGCTGCCCAATAACTACAATCACCAGATTTGTAAATTTTAAACACAATTAATTTTCATTAATAACAATAACTACAATGAAATAGGCAGAAAATACAACTGGTTAACTCTGATCTAATTCCTAATCCCCTTTCTTTAACACACTCCACCCTCTACACACACGCAAGACAGACAAACACAGAGGGGAAAGAGGGGTGTGAACGTATATAACACAAAAATAAAAAGGATACAAGTCTCTGTTTCAGATGTACAGCTTCCAGTACATCTTTTAATCTGGGGCCTTCAGTTGAAGATTCTTGCATTCCGGCTGTAATGGTTTTCACTGTCGATTCATCCGGATCTCAAGACTTCACTGCAGATTCAGAAACCAGCAGGCAGGAAACCTTTTTGGAGAAAGAGAGAGAGAGAGAGAGAGCAACTCGTAGCTTCTTTCTCGGCATTCAGGAGAGTTCTGCTTCATGGATCCTCTGAAAACTCCCACCTGACTGAAGTCAGTCACTGTCTGTTGCCGGGCAGAGTTCGGTCTTTGGCCAATCCATTGGCCACCAGCCAACCAATCAAACCGAACCCCTCCCATCTCTCAGATGCCAGAAAGTCTGAGTTCTTCTGTTAAAAAATCTAAATCTTCAGAGCACAGTGTATTATTTTGCAACTTTTGAGTTCCTCAATTCCTCTGCACGACTTAAAAGGACATTAAATATCCATGGATCAAAAATGATAATGACAAAGTAAAAGAAATGGGAAATAAGGGAATCAACAGTAAGGGCCCTTACACTACGAAATGCGGACGGCTGGCGTGTATATAAATGTTTTGCCAGGAAATACATAAGGATATATTTTATGGGCCCGCCTGTCAAGGGAATCGTCGCAGGCGGGACGGAAAATATGACGGATCGTTTAAAGGTCCATTGACCTCAGACAGGAATTTCCGCTCTCGGAGCAGGTGTGACAGGAAAAAACTCGCCATAGGGTCGGCAAACATCCCTGATTAAACAACACCTGCAAACAATGCAGTTGGGTTGGCAGAACTGTTCAGAGTTTAGTGGTTGGGGATATTTTTATTTGACTAATCACAATGCTGATTTGTTTACCCATTGGATAAAAGCCAAACTTGAGTGAGACAGAATACGGGTCTTGTGCGGCACTCACAATAACCAACTGAGTTAGGCAGAGCTCAGTAGACATTGGTTATATTTAGTCTAAAATAAAAAGCCCACAATTGATCCCCGTCACTATGTTAAATGTTACAACGGGCATGAATTATCCAAATCTTTGTACTTTCAGGTTGAGTTCTGTCACCTTGGATGTCGCAAACCCCAATGCTATCGATGTTCTTCCTGCAGTGGATGTTGAACACTGTGAATGTCCACCAGGCTACTCTGGCATCTCCTGTGAGGTAATACAGAAAACTCTCATTATTTGATTGCATCCTCATACCGACATTGTTCACGTTAGTTCAATGATATTGTTATGGGCCAGGGCGTAGAAACTCCAAAGTGTATTATGAAGCTCACCTGACCTATAACTTTTATGTTGAATTTGGCTAGGATGAGCACAAGAGCCTTCACTTCAGGTGTGATTTATCAGACTTCCTAGACGCTTTTATTAAACCAAAGTTTATTATAAGACTGTAGTTAATGGGCTGGATTCTCCGATTTTGAGACGACTGACGCCGGCGTGGGAACAGGCGTTTTACGCCCCAAAAAACAGCGTATAAACTCCACCTTTCCTCTGTCGGGTGGGGGTTAGCAGACACGCAGCGTAAAGCCCCCAGCTCTAGCTGCGGATACGGCCAGAGAATTGCCAAATACTGCCTTCTTTTGGCCAGGCTCACCACTCCCCGGACCAACCCCCACCAGTGCCCTCAGCCCCACCTGTCCGCCGATCGGCTCCCCCGTGATTGGGACGGTGCTGGACTCAGTCCGCAGCCATCATGCCGGGTTCCCGAAAAATAACAGCATGAGTGACCCACGCCGTCGGGAACTTGGCCCATTGGGGGCGGACATTCGGGGAGGGCCTCAGGTGACATCCTGAGGTCTTCCACACGGCGTGCTGCAATCTCTGCGAGTACGACGTTTTGGAAGGGGCGGAGCATCGCGAAAGCAGTGCCACCCCCCGATTTTGTCATGAACGGGGATTCTCCGGCCGATCGCCGAACACGATTTCTGCGTCAGAGACCAGAGAAACCCGCCCAACATATATGAAACACGTAGCAACAATTTGATATCAATTACAAACATGTAAAAACACACAGCTACAGTAATTTATGTATATAACTCATGATGAATCCCCCTTAGTAGCTGTTCTAATTCAATGCAAAATCCAATAAACCAAGGGCATGGCCCAGCACACTGGAAACTCACTGGAATGGGATTGGTCCTTTCCCCGAGATCCAGCCTCCAACCAACAGATTCAGAATTCCACCCGGAAAGCAACTCTTCAAAGTTAAACTCTTTAACATTAAAGTTGCCAAGGCAGTTTGCCACACTCTATGTCAGGGGTGGGCAAACTTTTCCGTGCAAGGGCCACATTCAGAAATTCACAATTCACAAAGGGCCGCATAGTATATTAAGTAAAATAATTACTTCACCCGGTTATGATTCTGGGCGCCTCATATAGAACATAGAACAGTACAGCACAGAACAGGCCCTTCGGCCCTCGACGTTGTGCCGAGCAATGATCACCCTACTCAAGTCAACGTATCCACCCTATACCAGTAAGTAACCCAACAGCCCCCCCCCCCCATTAACCTTAAAAAAAAGTTTAAAAAAAAAATATATATATATTTTTTTTTAATGACTTGGTGGGCCGCAGAAATACCTTTGGCGGGCCGCATGCGGCCCGCGGGCCGTAGTTTGCCCACCCCTGCTCTATGTGCTTTCAGTTCACTGGAACAGCTTTTAACTAGAAACAGATGAAACAGGGAAACACTGCTCTTTTCTTCTGCAGTCCAAAGCAACAAACCAAAACTTAAACCTAAACACTAATCCCCCTCTCACCTGACAGCCACAGCCCTGCTCCACCCACAAATGACATCACTGAAGCCGTACTACAAGCCATGTGACCAAACCAAACCTTTCTTAAAGAGACACTCGCATAACAATAATAAAGAAAAATTGGGTCTTTTGTTGTAGACAATTTTTGCTTATGTTGTAACATTTAGGATTCATTGCCTTTTGGTTATGCAGAACTACCCATGCCCTCCCTTCCCAAGTGTACTGCAGATTATCAGCAACTAGACTGCAAACATGACAAGACACGAAGATAATAAGAATTTTTATTGTGAAGAGCTAGGAGTGACACACACTTGTATTTTTAAAATAAGTTTAGAGTACCCAATTATTTTTTTCCAATCAAGGGGCAATTTAGCATGACCAATCCACCTACCCTGCACATCTTTGGGTTGTGGGGTGAAACCCACAAAGACACGGGGAGAATGTGCAAACTCCACACGGATGGTGACCCAGAGCTGGGATAGAACCTGTGACCTTGGTGTCTTGAGGCTGCAGCACTAACCACTGTGCCACTGTGCAGCCCTCACACACTTGTATCTTATCTAAACAGTGAGAATTGCAGGATATTTGGGGAAAAGGTAGGGAAGTGGGGCATATTGGATAGCTCTTTAAAAGAACCAGAATAGGAATGAGGGGACCGATGCAACTTTCTCTGATTTTCTGATTGATTTTTCTGTACATTCCAAGTCTGACAATACATTTCTATCCAAGTCCAACAATACATTTCTTATCCTAATGAATCTTTGCATGAAAATTCTTCACCCCCTCCCCCTCTTATTTACTTCCAATTCCAGTCCTGCACTTACCCAACTTTTGATACGAGTTGGTTATCCAGTAACAATAACCGTTCACTACGTATTTCTTCAAATCGTTTCTTAATTACAAAATCTTGCATTTAGTTCCCGTAGCCTGTTCTAATTATTGCTGCCCTTGTGCTTCAAGTCTGTCATTTCACCCTGTGCATCATCGCAATCTACATTGCACCTCCATGATTCAAGTGAGCCAGAACTTGCTGAATAAAGCGGAATGACAGACTGTTGTTAAATATGCATGTTGTGCCAGCAAAATATGACCAGGAAGAGATATCAATGAATTGTGAATGGCCACAGGCCACTGAATAATTGGCACTGCTCCATTATTGGCTTCACAAAAATAGCATCTCACATTTAACTTCATTGTGAGTGTCATGACCAGTCACAGATGAGGTTTCCCAGAAGTTGTCGATCCGGGAGGGACCCCTCAATCTGTCACTGTTCGGCTGGAATACCCTGCCTCCCGCCAAATATCACAAACCCGAGTGAGAAGGGATGACTGGATCTGTGTCTTTAATCAACCCACACTCTGTTAGTCGCAACAAAGATTCAATGTAACAAGGTTCCCTTTTCCTTGGATATCTTTTCCAGACCCAGATTGGGCGGCACAGTGGTAAACATTGCTGCCTCACAGCGCCAGGGACCCGGGTTCGGTTGCGGCCTTAGGTGATTGTGGAGTTTGCACTTTCTACCCATGTCCGGTTTCCTCCCACAGTCCAAAGATGTGAATGTGTTGCACGTTTTACTTGAGTGTATTACGCGTTTTATTGGAGTGTATTAACACGCCTCTGTTTAAAGGCCGTGTGCTTAACACTACTACAGCTCTGTGTATGTAATTCTGCTCGGAGTCGCCAGGTGCCGTATTTAGACACCTCACAAGTATATCAAGGTCAGGTTCAAAGTAATAAATCTGTACACCGATTAGTAAGTTCAAACGATTGATATTTATTATAACAAATATAATAAATACACATGCATACGCTAAAGAGACTAAGTTACTTCTAAACTAAACGACTAAAATACTTATCTAAATAGGAACAGGCAAGGTCAGGGAGCGAGGCCTTCGTCCCGTTCTTGGTCTGCAACTCTCAAAGTGTTAAAGGTCGTCAGGGTCTAGCAAGTCTGGCTCACGTAGCGATCGTTGTGGTGAAACTTACAGTTCGATGGCTGGTGGCTCAACGGCTGGTGATGGAACTGGAGTCAGGATGCGATGTAGCAGCAAAGCGGAGCTGGAGCAAAACAGGAACCAACAGCAAGCCGGAGCTACAACAGCAGAGCCGGAGCCAACAGGAACCAACAGCAAGCCGGAGCAACAACAGCAGAGCCGGAGCCAACAGGAACCAACAGCAAGCCGGAGCAACAACAGCAGGGCCGGAGCCAACAGCAGAGACGGAGCCAAACAGCAGAGCCGGAGCCAACAGACCGGACCATGTGCGGGGTCTACTTTTATAGGTCCCCCCAAAGTCCGTGCCTCTTCGGGGCGGTCTCTACCTGCTGTATATCGATTGGGTCTTCTCCCTATCGATATTTTCCAAACCCCCCAATCTGAGGGTCGCTTCTCAATGGGTGGGGCGGTCTCTATGGTGCTTTGTGATGGATACTTATGGTGCCGTTTCGTCTGGGCGTCCACTCAAAGTATCCATTCAAACCTAAATGTTTCTATTGTGTGGGCCTAGATCTGGATCACCTCATTACTATGTAAATCGTTGTTGCCATTTACACCTTTAGCTGAGATTCTGCACCTGGCCATAAATTGGTTTCTGTCCGTGCAGAATGCTAATTAGCCTTCTGCAAACTGCTTGTCCTGGCTAAGACTGTTTTCTCCCTGCAGCCTTAGCAGTTCTCCATTTTGTAGCCCAGTGTCCATCTTAGGTGGCTACAAATGTTAGGTGGATTGCCGTGATAAATTGCCCCTTAGCGTCCAGGAATGTACTGGTTCAGTCAGGTTACGGGGACTGGACGGGGGAATTGGGCCTGGTTGGGGTCTTTCAAAGGGTCGGTGCAGACTCGCTGGGCTGAATGGCCTCCTTCTGCAGTGCAGGGATTCTATGATTCTACGAATAGTTATGCTTAAAAATGGGCCACTTTAACCAGGCTTTCCTGAGTTAAGATAGAGTAAGTTCATTAAATACTAAAGACATGAAGAGGAAGGGGGCATAACTATAAGGTTCAGGGTGGGAGATATAGGAGGGATGTCCGAGGTAGGTTCTTTACTCAGAGAGTGGTTAGGGTGTGGAATGGACTGCCTACTGTGATAGTGGAGTCGGACACTTTAGGAACTTTCAAGCGGTTATTGGACATGGAGCACACCAGAATGACAGGGAGTGGGATAGCTTGATCTTGTTTTCGGGCAATGCTCGGCACAACATCGAGGGCCGAAGGGCCTGTTCTGTGCTGTACTGTTCTATGTTCTATGAATGGTAAAACACATGCATCTACATTAATATGGATCAGAAGTAAGAATTAAATATCATGGTAAGTAAATATAAATAAAACGCTCTATGAAACAATCCTCGAATTTGAGGAGTAGATGACGAAGCGTTGCCATTGCAGCCATGACAAATTCATTCCAATATAGTTAAGTTCTCCAGGCGAGTAGCTGATTCTTCAATTCAGCTGTTCCATGGTTTGGTAGAGATAGTTCAGTTATTTGTTTTCCAGCTGTGATCCCTTTTTGCTGGCTGGTTGACTTCCACAGTCAGAGAGACAGTTTTCTTTCACATATTCCCTTTTTTGCAGGTGCACTGTTTCCGGTACTGTATCACACACCTTCAGTGTGGAAAACGTCCAGCTGCTTTACACACACACACATAGATTTGATATTTTAAAATCTTCTTCTTGCTTTTCCTTTCTGTCTTTTTTTTCCTACTTCTTTGACTCCTTTTATTTCTCCTTCTTCACCTGATTTAACACTGCATTCACTGATTCTAATTCAACCCTTTTAGTGTCTCTTTGTTCACCACGTCCCCAGATGCCCAGTTGCCCTCTCTGCGCTATTATCAGCTCACACTTCCAGTAACTCACGGGCAAGAAACTATTTTGAGCTGAAGGTTGCAGGAAAGAGACTTAACAAGCTGGGTTTGCCATGAGATGCCCTTCCCTAGCACATCCTGCCCTAATACCTTTCAAAGATAATAATCGCGTACTGGTATGCCTGTAACTCTGTTCCGTCGCTTCATTGAGCATGTTACCATTTACGCAATTTACTTTTCAAAAAGAGCCATTGTGACAAGACAAAAGTGCATGGAGTCACGCTGCTGTAATGATTTGCAAATTAAGTCTATGACCTCATTCGTGTCAATCTGCTAACTCGTTTAATTCTAATCCATGAACAAATGTTGGTTCTTGAGATTATTCTGACGAAGGAAAAGCTGTCAATTTTATTCAAAAAAGTCAGCATTAAGTGTGCAACTGAGATCCTGTTTTGTTCCTATACTGATTTTTTCACTGATGTTTTTGTTTGGAGAATTTTCATGGAGAATGGATTAGCTACTGTGCAAACATCAAAATTCAGAAATATGTTTTTCATGTGTTTGCAGCACCTGAATAGCAAATTGCCTCGTAACATGATGGTCATGCATTCCTTAATTACTCAGTGTCACACGTTTTGCCAAATGTTACCGCAACATGTGCCAGGCTCAGCCTGATCCAATTACCGCAACATGTGCCAGGCTTAGCCTGATCCAATTACCGCAACATGTGCCAGGCTTAGCCTGATCCAATTAGCGCAACATGTACCAGGCTCAGCCTGATCCAATTACCGCAACATGTGCCAGGCTTAGCCTGATCCAATTACCGCAACATGTGCCAGGCTTAGCCTGATCCAATTACCGCAACATGTGCCAGGCTTAGCCTGATCCAATTACCGCAACATGTGCCAGGCTTAGCCTGATCCAATTACCGCAACATGTGCCAGGCTTAGCCTGATCCAATTACCGCAACATGTGCCAGGCTCAGCCTAGAACATAGAACATAGAACAGTACAGCACAGAACAGGCCCTTCGGCCCTCGATGTCGTGCCGAGCAATGATCACCCTACTTAAACCCACGTAACCCGTATACCCGTAACCCAACAATCCCCCCATTAACCTTACACTACGGGCAATTTAGCATTGCCAATCCACCTAACCCGCACATCTTTGGACTGTGGGAGGAAACCGGAGCACCCGGAGGAAACCCACGCACACACGGGGAGGACGTGCAGACTCCACACAGACAGTGACCCAGCCGGGAATCGAACCTGGGACCCTGGAGCTGTGAAGCATTGATGCTAACCACCATGCTACCGTGAGCCTGATCCAATTACTGCAACATGTGCCAGGCTCAGCCTGATCCAATTACCGCAACATGTGCCAGGCTTAGCCTGATCCAATTACCGCAACATGTACCAGGCTTAGCCTGATCCAATTACCGCAACATGTACCAGGCTTAGCCTGATCCAATTACCGCAACATGTGCCAGGCTTAGCCTGATCCAATTACCGCAACATGTGCCAGGCTTAGCCTGATCCAATTACCGCAACATGTGCCAGGCTTAGCCTGATCCAATTACCGCAACATGTGCCAAGCTTAGCCTGATCCAATTACCGCAACATGTACCAGGCTTAGCCTGATCCAATTACCGCAACATGTGCCAGGCTTAGCCTGATCCAATTACCGCAACATGTGCCAGGCTTAGCCTGATCCAATTACCGCAACATGTACCAGGCTCAGCCTGATCCAATTACCGCAACATGTGCCAGGCTTAGCCTGATCCAATTAGCGCAACATGTACCAGGCTCAGCCTGATCCAATTACCGCAACATGTGCCAGGCTTAGCCTGATCCAATTACCGCAACATGTGCCAGGCTTAGCCTGATCCAATTACCGCAACATGTGCCAGGCTTAGCCTGATCCAATTACCGCAACATGTGCCAGGCTTAGCCTGATCCAATTACCGCAACATGTGCCAGGCTTAGCCTGATCCAATTACCGCAACATGTGCCAGGCTCATTGCTGGCCTGTTCTGTGCTGTACTGTTCTATGTTCTATGAATGGTAAAACACATGCATCTACATTAATATGGATCAGAAGTAAGAATTAAATATCATGGTAAGTAAATATAAATAAAACGCTCTATGAAACAATCCTCGAATTTGAGGAGTAGATGACGAAGCGTTGCCATTGCAGCCATGACAAATTCATTCCAATATAGTTAAGTTCTCCAGGCGAGTAGCTGATTCTTCAATTCAGCTGTTCCATGGTTTGGTAGAGATAGTTCAGTTATTTGTTTTCCAGCTGTGATCCCTTTTTGCTGGCTGGTTGACTTCCACAGTCAGAGAGACAGTTTTCTTTCACATATTCCCTTTTTTGCAGGTGCACTGTTTCCGGTACTGTATCACACACCTTCAGTGTGGAAAACGTCCAGCTGCTTTACACACACACACATAGATTTGATATTTTAAAATCTTCTTCTTGCTTTTCCTTTCTGTCTTTTTTTTCCTACTTCTTTTACTCCTTTTATTTCTCCTTCTTCACCTGATTTAACACTGCATTCACTGATTCTAATTCAACCCTTTTAGTGTCTCTTTGTTCACCACGTCCCCAGATGCCCAGTTGCCCTCTCTGCGCTATTATCAGCTCACACTTCCAGTAACTCACAGGCAAGAAACTATTTTGAGCTGAAGGTTGCAGGAAAGAGACTTAACAAGCTGGGTTTGCCATGAGATGCCCTTCCCTAGCACATCCTGCCCTAATACCTTTCAAAGATAATAATCGCGTACTGGTATGCCTGTAACTCTGTTCCGTCGCTTCATTGAGCATGTTACCATTTACGCAATTTACTTTTCAAAAGAGCCATTGTGACAAGACAAAAGTGCATGGAGTCACGCTGCTGTAATGATTTGCAAATTAAGTCTATGACCTCATTCGTGTCAATCTGCTAACTCGTTTAATTCTAATCCATGAACAAATGTTGGTTCTTGAGATTATTCTGACGAAGGAAAAGCTGTCAATTTTATTCAAAAAGTCAGCATTAAGTGTGCAACTGAGATCCTGTTTTGTTCCTATACTGATTTTTTCACTGATGTTTTTGTTTGGAGAATTTTCATGGAGAATGGATTAGCTACTGTGCAAACATCAAAATTCAGAAATATGTTTTTCATGTGTTTGCAGCACCTGAATAGCAAATTGCCTCGTAACATGATGGTCATGCATTCCTTAATTACTCAGTGTCACACGTTTTGCCAAATGTTACCGCAACATGTGCCAGGCTCAGCCTGATCCAATTACTGCAACATGTGCCAGGCTTAGCCTGATCCAATTACCGCAACATGTGCCAGGCTTAGCCTGATCCAATTAGCGCAACATGTACCAGGCTCAGCCTGATCCAATTACCGCAACATGTGCCAGGCTCAGCCTGATCCAATTACCGCAACATGTACCAGGCTTAGCCTGATCCAATTAGCGCAACATGTACCAGGCTCAGCCTGATCCAATTACCGCAACATGTGCCAGGCTTAGCCTGATCCAATTAGCGCAACATGTACCAGGCTTAGCCTGATCCAATTACCGCAACATGTGCCAGGCTCAGCCTGATCCAATTACCGCAACATGTGCCAGGCTCAGCCTGATCCAATTACCGCAACATGTACCAGGCTCAGCCTGATCCAATTACCGCAACATGTGCCAGGCTCAGCCTGATCCAATTACCGCAACATGTGCCAGGCTTAGCCTGATCCAATTACCGCAACATGTACCAGGCTCAGCCTGATCCAATTACCGCAACATGTACCAGGCTCAGCCTGATCCAATTACCGCAACATGTACCAGGCTTAGCCTGATCCAATTAGCGCAACATGTACCAGGCTCAGCCTGATCCAATTACCGCAACATGTGCCAGGCTTAGCCTGATCCAATTAGCGCAACATGTACCAGGCTTAGCCTGATCCAATTACCGCAACATGTGCCAGGCTCAGCCTGATCCAATTACCGCAACATGTGCCAGGCTCAGCCTGATCCAATTACCGCAACATGTACCAGGCTCAGCCTGATCCAATTACCGCAACATGTGCCAGGCTTAGCCTGATCCAATTAGCGCAACATGTGCCAGGCTCAGCCTGATCCAATTACCGCAACATGTACCAGGCTCAGCCTGATCCAATTACCGCAACATGTGCCAGGCTTAGCCTGATCCAATTAGCGCAACATGTGCCAGGCTTAGCCTGATCCAATTACCGCAACATGTGCCAGGCTCAGCCTGATCCAATTACCGCAACATGTGCCAGGCTCAGCCTGATCCAATTACCGCAACATGTACCAGGCTTAGCCTGATCCAATTACCGCAACATGTACCAGGCTTAGCCTGATCCAATTACCGCAACATGTACCAGGCTTAGCCTGATCCAATTACCGCAACATGTACCAGGCTCAGCCTGATCCAATTTGCGCAACATGTGTCAGGCTTAGCCTGATCCAATTACCGCAACATGTGCCAGGCTCAGCCTGATCCAATTACCGCAACATGTACCAGGCTTAGCCTGATCCAATTACCGCAACATGTACCAGGCTCAGCCTGATCCAATTTGCGCAACATGTGTCAGGCTTAGCCTGATCCAATTACCGCAACATGTGCCAGGCTTAGCCTGATCCAATTCAAGTTCGTTCACTGGGCCCACATTACAGCGGCCCGGATGACCAGATTCTTTGGGGTAGGGGACAGGTGCGTAAAATGTGCAGGGGGACCAGCGAACCATGTTCACATGTTCTGGACATGCCCGAAGTTTAGGGGATTACAGGTCATTCTGAAAATAACACTCATTTTTGGAAGTGCAAGGAGAAGAATGAATGTTCACACCCGCGCTACAGGTCCCCTTTGTGCTTCATACCCCCAACCTTAAAGGCCCCATACACAGTGCTGGTTGCTTGTCAAGTATTCTGACACCAAAAATGACTGGGGGGGGGGGGGGGGGGGCTCTCTCATTGATTCCACTGGATGGACAGATCGATCACTTAAAACATGTTCCTGCACCATTATCAATTTATTTGTGATTTGCAGAATTCACCCTTTCCGCATCAATGTGACTTCCCAAACTAATGCTGTGCTTTCTCTTTTAAAAGGGTGTTAGGCTTCGGGGGGCAGAGAGGGAAACCCATTCTGTGGCATTGCCTGTGGGAATATCGTGGGCTCTTCCAGATTTGAGAGGGGTGTAGTTTTCTCCTCCTCCCAACTTCTTCTGAAAAGTAGTCTGAATCCAAGTACAATCTTTGGAAATATCCCCTGAATTGCAGCGGAGGAGATTAGAGCACTACAGGATAACAGAAATCCCCTGCAGTGAGATTTTGGCACTCAATTATTCTTTTCAACAGTCTTGTATTCCAGGTTTTTATCGCGTTGATGGAATATTGTTTGGCGGCATCTGTCAACAGTGTGAATGCAACGGCCATGCCACAGAATGTGACACGAACGGCACTTGCCTGGTAAGTTACAGTTTATGTGAATGATCTGATGTGCAATCCGGTCCGAGGTGGAATCCTAAAAGCAGAACGTTGTTATTGTTTCGGTCCGGCTCGCTCCAGGACCGGAAATCCCTGCCCGCTGTCAGTAGGCCTTTTGCTTGTCCATCAAGTTACAGTCCTACCTGTGGAGGGCGTGACTGGAAGGTTTAGGCCGGGCGAGAGTGACGATACAGAACAGACAAGCATGAATTTTACTTTATCGCAAATAAATCATTGCATCAGATACACTTGCCAATTTGTCCCCTATTTGGTTCAGAAATATTGAGTTTTCCTCCTATGTTCTTCATAGTTTTTATTTTAGGCAAAATTCTGTCAGATTTATGAAGGTATACTTTTGTCAAACGCGTAAAGTACAAACGTTCTTTCGGTAAAAACGATTGCCAATCCCTGATCTTTGGCTGAAACCAGTGCAGTACTGAGGGAATGCTGCAATGTGGAATGTGCCGTCTTTTGGACAAGATGTTAAGCTCCTCCCAAATGCCTGTCCACTCAGGTGGATGTGAAAGATGCCATGGCATTATTTCCAGGAAATGCAACGGAGCAATGCGCTGTACCGTTCACTCGACAGCAGAAAATGAGATTGGCAGTTTTTTTGTTTCGCCGTGTTGTTGATTGTGGGAGTTTGAGGTGTGGACATTGGCTGCCATGTTTCCTATGTTAGAGCAGTGACCACGCCTCAAAAGTACTCACTGTCTGGAAAGTGCTTGGGGATGACCTGACGTGGCGAACGGTGCTACATTAATGCAAGTCTTTACTTTTTTCGCTAATTTCCAGGGCTGTCAACACAACACCACCGGCCCAAATTGCGATCGGTGCTTCCCTGGTTTATTTGGCAACCCCAGCAGAGGAACCACTGAGGATTGCCAGCCATGCGCTTGCCCACTGAACATTTCCTCTAACAAGTAAGCCTGTCGTGCTTTGGGAGGGTTATAAATGCTGTTGCTTAGTAACTAAAATCATAGGGCTAATGAGGATGTTCACTAGAAATTTGACAATAAGTACATCCTTTCTGCACAAGTATTTAAGGTGTCCTGCAGTGGTATAATAACATTTCACAGCACGGAATAAATTATTCTACAACCTAACTGTAGAATACTGTGACTTTCTACACCTAAGCATATTGTCCAGTCCTCAAATATAGCTACCATGTCAAAAGTCGCATTGTAGGTTAGATGATTGGGGTTTGAAGAGGAAATTCAAGCTTGGATTGTCATTTGGACACTAAACTGATTGATTAAAAAGTCATGTGTTAATTGAAGATAAATGATCTGTTTTGGAGCCATGTTTTGGATCCCTGGGAACGGTAGAAGTGAAAATAGAATAGTTGATTGGTAGTATAGATCTTGAATATTGCTGAAAAAAGAGGCTATCAAAACCTTTCAACTTGCACTCACCTGGATAGCTGGCAGAGGGGAACAACAATTTATACTGCATGATAAGAGAGTGCTGATTGGTTGGCAAGTGGTCGCTGAGAGGTGGAGGCGTTGCCATGGGGAATGCAGGATGGAACAGTTAACTGCTCAGCTTTATTCAAATTGTCTCTTTTTTGTAAGCAATACTGAAAATAGAATGCACCAACCATTGTGAATAAACAATTTCCCCACAGTCTTTTAATCTCCTGATGCCATTTCTATGGACAACCTGATGTTTTAAGAATTGAAGCCCTTCTGATGTTGTTTATTATTTCTCTAGTTTCAGCCCCACCTGCTACATAAATAAAACAGGAGGCATCATATGTGACCAGTGCCAGCCGGGCTATGCAGGAACCAGATGTGACAGGTAATAGATAAAACTGAGGGAACATCGGAAAATGTTTTTTGTTTAAGGTGTGAGTAACCCCTTGCCACCTACAATTTTGGTTTCTCTATAGTTTGATCAAGATATTAAGATGAGCAGATGAGGAGAAACTATTTCTGTTAGCTGCGATGTCCAGAACTAGGGCACACCATGGGCAATAAATGCTGGCCTAGCCAGTGATGTCCTAATCCCCTTAACGAACAAAACCCCCCCAAAAAATAAAAAATATGAGACACAGATGATTATGAGTTGAAGTAACATCATCACACAGAATTGGTACAGTGCACAAGGAGGCCATTCGGCCCATCGCGTCTGCACCCGCTCTCCAAATGCTCAATCCACCGAGTGCCATTCTCCCGCCTTCTCCCCTTAACCATGCAAATTAGAAAACTTTCCTTTGTGCAAAAAGGCTGGTCGAAGTTTGGAACTTATTTCCACAAAGGGCATTTAATTCCAGATCAATTAATTTTAAAACTGAGATCGATTAACTTTTGTTAAGCCCAGGTATAAAGGGTTACGAGGCAAAGGTAAATTTATGGAGTTAAGTCACAGGTCAGCCATGATCTCGTTGGAAAATGGAACTGGCCCAATTGCTAAGTTTGTACCCCGGTGGCTCGCTGAACTTTGACCCCTCCTCAGCTGGACACTACAGTCAATAATATTTACTTCATAGAAATTTGGTTATGAAATCCATTTGAACAGCAGGACATCAACCAGCTTGAAAGTAATAAAAGAGAAATAGAGATGGAGTAGAAGTAGGTGTTACTATTTGTAGGTTTTTATAGCCGTTTAGATTGAGGCAGGCAAGAGAGTGAGTGAGATGCTGGATCAAAATTAGTTGCTGTTTTTAAATGTTTTTTGACGGGTAAGGCCAGTACTGTGTGCAGTTCTGGTTGCCACATTGGAGGGAGGAAGTGGTTGCACTAGAGAGGGTGCAGAGGTGATTCACCAGGGTGTTGCCAGGGCTGCAGCGTTTCAGTATCAAGAGAGACTGGATAGGCAGGGGCTGTTTTCCTTGGCGCAGAGAAGGCTGAGGGGACACTTGATTGAAGTGTATAAAATTATACGGGCATAGATAGGGTAGATAGGAAAACAATGTTCCCCTTATCGGAGGGTCAATAACCAGGGGGCATAGATTTAAGGTAGGGGTCAGGAGATAGGATGTAAGGAAAAACATCACAGCCTGGTATGGCAACTGCTCGGCCCAGGACCGCAAAGAACTTCAGAGAGTCGTGAATACCGCCCAGTCCATCACACGAACCTGCCTCCCATCCATTGACTCCATCTACACCTCCCGCTGCCTGGGGAAAGCGGGCAGCATAATCAAAGATCTCTCCCACCCGGCTTACTCACTTTTACAACTTCTTCCATCGGGCAGGAAATACAGAAGTCTGAGAACACGCAGTAACCGGTTCAAAAACAGCTTCTTCCCCGCTGTTACCAGACTCCTAAATAACCCTCTTATGGACTGACCTCATTAACACTACATCCTATATGCTTCATCCGATGCCAGTGCTTATGTAGTTACATTGTATATCTTGTGTTGCCCTATTATGTATTTTCTTTTATTCCCTTTTCTTCCCATGTACTTAATGATCTGCTGAGCTGCTCGCAGAAAAATACTTTTCACTGTACCTTGGTACACGTGACAATAAACAAATCCAATCCAATCCAACTTTTAAGAAGTATTTAGATGAGCACCTGACATGCCATTGCATACAAGCTATGGGCCAAGTGCTGGAAAATGGGATGAGAGTAAATGGATGCTTGATGGTCGGCATGGACGCGATGGGCCAAAGGGCCTCTTTCTGTGCTGTAAAATTGTTTGAATAAAGGCAGAGATTCAAAATGAAAGCAGTGGTTTTATATTTTCGTTTTAAAATCTCTTGGGTGGCGTTTCAACTTGTGTGTTTTAACGGGCAGAAGGACACAAAGCTGATAAGCGCCGACATTGGATCTTTCTGGCCTCACTCTTGTGAAGAAAAATAAGCTAGAACGGTCACTCTTGAACCGTGTCAAATTACAAGAGTTTCAACATTCATTTGTAAATTCTCTCTCTGTCTAGGTGTGCTGATGGTTACCATGGAAACCCAACAGCACCCGGAGAGTCTTGTGTGCCATGCGACTGTAATGGCAACGTTGACCCATCGGTTCCAGGAAATTGTGACCCAGTGACGGGAGAATGTCTGCAATGCATCAGGAACACAGTAGGAAGATCATGTGAGCAGTGTGCGGACGGCTACTATGGCGATGCAGTCATCGCTAAAAACTGCCGCAGTAAGTAAGAAGTGAAATGTGGGGCAGAAGGGGAGAATTTTGAAAATCTTTTATTTTAATTTTTTATAAATTTGGGGGGGGGGGGGGGGTTTAGAGGACAAGTGCAGACCTTATGGCTGAAAGTAAATCTGCATCCGGCTACTAAGCCTCCAGCATTGCGTGGGAGGTCCGCGTGTAACCGTATCGTCTCCTTTCCTGAGGATCAAACTTCACAGCTTCAGTGCAGTCACCTGTTTCTGTCAGTGCAGAGCTGTTTAGTCCTGTACTAAGTTGGTTTTATTTGGGTCTACATGCTCCCAGTGGGAATGTTCCCAGGCAGAAGTCTGAGAGGCAAATCAATGGCCCTGACATGAACGGGAGAATAAAGAGAAATAAAGATGTCACCAAGAAAGACGTCAATAAAAAATATACACACATCTTCACTGAAGAAACTTGAGGTCAGAACAGCCTGTTCCCCTCTGCACGAAGAAAAATCATTATGAATCCATCTTGTATAGAGTTGAGCAAAATGCTGCAGGCCCTGTAATTCTGAAATACAGACAGAAAATGCTGGATGAACTCAGCAGATCAGGCAGCATCTGTGGAGTAAGGAGCAGAGTCAATGGGCTGGTCGGTCCCCACCCCTCAGGCATAAAAGCCGGGGGGTGAACCTGGCTGTGCGTGGCCGTCCAGCCCCGCAGCCATTTAGAGCCACAGATCTTTACAGCATGGTAACAGGTCCTTCGGCCCAGCTTGTCCCACTTACCCACATTTGGCCCACATCCCTCGAGACTCACCCTACCCATGTTACTGTCTAACATTTCTAAAAGGAAAAAATTGTACCCGCATCTACCACTGTCTCTGGCAGGTCATTGCAGATCCTCACTACCCTCTGTATGGAAAAATTTCCCCTCTGGTCTCCCCTCTCACCGTAAACCTATGCCCTCTAGTTCCAGACTCTGCTACCTTTGAGAAAAGGTATTTACTATCTACCTTATCTATGCTCCTCATTATTTTATAGAACTCTATGAGTTAACCCCTAAGTCTTCTATGCTCCAGGGAAAAAAAGCCTACCCAGCGTCTCCTTATAACTCAGACCATCAAGTCCTGGTAGCATCTCAGGAAATTTAATGGGTCCTTATTTGGCTTCAGGCAGTACTTGTACACTCTTCGGCGAGGACGTCCCTCCAGAAGGATTGGGGGTAATTGGTAGAACTGCAGAGAGTACCGAGCCCCACTAGAGTCTGGACTCGCCGTGAAAGCAGAGGCGGAATATTCAGCACTGCAACGTGGGGCCCTGACCAATGGGGAGGGGGCCCGTACGGAAAGGTGACTTGTGGGAACACCAATCAGAGCCTCGGTAGCTCAAAATTTGCTGATAGGTTCATTAAGCCTATCAGCAGGCAATATAAAACAACACTGGGCTCTGATTGGCGGACTTCCCTTTAGAGCGGGGAAAACAGTTTGCCAGATGACGAGACGTGGTGGAGATTTAGAGCAGTTGAGACATGGAATTGGTGTGAAGTTTCTGAACTTTTATTGAGTAAAGATGCAAAGTAGCAGCCATATTTCTGACATTCGGCCTGACGAGGAACCTGAGGCAAAAGTGAGGTCGCTGACCGAACATCGGATTGTGAGCCTGAAAAACCTTCAACGAGGTGAGGGCACTGGCCGATGGCCGTTGAAGGGAGCAGTGGGGCAACGCTTGACCTCTAGGCCAGTGCTGAGGAGGACGGATGAAAGGGCAGCCAATCATAAAGAACAGAGGCCACCCGGCCAGATAGCCAGCAGCAGCACCAGGCAGCCAGCCAGAAGCACATGCGGTTGTCGAAGTTAGAGGCCCTGCCACCTGAGCGAGAGCCGAGCAGAGTAGCAGTCGGGTAAGACGATGGAAGCCAGGCAGTGCTGATGCCATGTCTTGGGAAATTGGGGACAAGGCCAGCGGGAGCGAAGGGACTTAACCAGAGACAGAGGCCAGCCTGGCAGGGCAAGCGGGCTGGGCAGCAACTGAAATCTTTCTCCTTGTTATTTTTGCATGTTGAATTTACTGCCATTTATGGAGTCAGTCATTTCTCTCTCTGATTGATTGTATGATACCCAGCTGCCTTGACTCTTTATCGGCATCGCAGCTTTCCCCAAAATTATTGCCAGCAGTCAGTTACTATGGTAGGATTTTGGCAGTGAATTCAGGCTCACCACCAATTCTTTTCCCAATTCCCAAAGATTACCACCCCCTCACCAACTCATAAGCTTTGTTGAATTTGTCACTGCTTTTGAGCAGCCAAGACAATCAGCTGCTTTTACTTAAGGATGTCATTGGGGGTGGGGCTCGGTGTCTTAGGGGGTGGGGCTCGGTGTCATTGGGGGTGAGGCTTGGTGTCTTTGGGGGTGGGGCTCGATGTCATTGGGGGTTGGGCTTGGTGTCTTTGGGGGTGGGGCTCGGTGTCATTGGGGGCAGGGCTCAGTGTCATTGGGGGCAGGGCTCAGTGTCATTGGGGGCAGGGCTCAGTGTCATTGGGGGCAGGGCTTAGTGTCATTGGGGGCAGGGCTCAGTGTCATTGGGGGTGGGGCTCGGTGCCATTGGGGGCAGGGATTGGTGTCATTGGAGGTGGGGCTCCGTGCCATTGGGGGCAGGGATTGGTGTCATTGGAGGTGGGGCTCAGAGTCATTGGGGGCAGGGATTGGTGCCATTGGGGTGGGGCTCGGTGTCATTGGGGGCAGGGATTGGTGTGATTGGGGGTGGGGCTCGGTGTGATTGGGGGTGGGGCTTGGTGCCATTGGGGTGGGGCTCAGTGTCATTGGGGGCAGGGATTGGTGTCATTGGGAGTGGGGCTTGGTGTCATTGGGAGTGGGGCTCGGTGTGATTGGGAGTGAGGCTCGGTGTCATTGGGAGTGAGGCTCGGTGTCATTGGGAGTGAGGCTCGGTGTCATTGGGGTGGGGCTTGGTGCCATTGGGGTGGGGCTCGGTGTCATTGGGGGCAGGGATTGGTGTCATTGGGGGCAGGGCTCGGTGTTATTGGGGGCAGGGCCCGGTGTCATTGGGGGCAGGTATTGGTGTCATTGGGGGTGGGGCTCGGTGCCATTGGGGTTGGGGCTCAGTGTCATTGGGGTGGGGCTCGGTGCCATTGGGGTTGGGGCTCAGTGTCATTGGGGTGGGGCTTGGTGCCATTGGGGTGGGGCTTGGTGTCATTGGGGGCAGGGATTGGTGTGATTGGGGGTGGGGCTCGGTGTCATTGGGGGCAGGGATTGGTGTGATTGGGGGCAGGGCCCGGTGTCATTGGGGGCGGGGATTGGTGTCATTGGGGGCAGGGATTGGTATCATTGGGGGTGGGGCTCGGTGTCATTGGGGTGGGGCTCAGAGTCATTGGGGGTGGGGCTCGGTGTCATTGGGGTGGGGCTCAGAGTCATTGGGGGTGGGGCTCGGTGTCATTGGGGGTGAGGCTCGGTGCCATTGGGGTTGGGGCTCAGTGTCATTGGGGGCAGGGCTCGGTGTCACTGGGGGCAGGGCCCGGTGTCATTGGGGGCAGGGATTGGTGTCATTGGGGGAGGGGCTCGGTGTGATTGGGGGTGGGGCTTGGTGCCATTGGGGGTGGGGCTTGGTGCCATTGGGGGCAGGGATTGGTGTCATTGGGGTGGGGCTTGGTGCCATTGGGGGCAGGGATTGGTGTCATTGGGGGCAGGGATTGGTGTCATCGGGGGTGGGGCTCGGTGTCATTGGGGTGGGGCTCAGAGTCATTGGGGTGAGGCTCGGTGTCATTGGTGGCAGGGCTCAGTTTCATTGGGGGCAGGGCTCAGTATCATTGGGCCATTGGGGGCAGGGCTCGTGTCATTGGGGGCAGGGCTTAGTGTTATTGGGGGCAGGGCTTGCTGCCATCGGGGGTGAGGCTCGGTGTCATTGGGGGTGAGGCTCAGTGTCATTGGGGGTGTGGCTCAGTGACATTGGGGTGGGGCTCAGAGTCATTTGGGGCAGGGATTGGTGTCATTGGGGCAGTGCCCGGTGTCATTGGGGGCAGTGATCGGTGTCATTGGGTGGGGGGCTCGGTGTCATTGGGGGCAGGTCCCGGTGTCATTGGGGGCAGGGATTGGTGTGATTGGGGGCAGGGCTTAGTGTCATTGGGGGCAGGGCTCAGTGTCATTGGGGGTGGGGCTTGGTGTGATTGGGGGCAGGGATTGGTGTCATTGGGGGCAGGGCCCGGTGTCATTGGGGGCAGGGCCCGGTGTCATTGGGGGCAGGGATTGGTGTCATTGGGGTGGGGCTTGGTGCCATTGGGGTGGGGCTCAGAGTCATTGGGGGGGGGGCCCGGTGTCATTGGGGTGGGGCTCAGAGTCATTGGGGGTGGGGCTTGCTGCCATTGGGTGCAGGGATTGGTGTCATTGGGGGCAGGGATTGGTGTGATTGGGGGTGGGGCTCGGTGTGATTGGGGGTGGGGCTCGGTGTCATTGGGGGCAGGGATTGGTGTCATTGGGGGCAGGGCTCAGTGTCATTGGGGGCAGGGATTGGTGTGATTGGGGGTGGGGCTCGGTGTGATTGGGGGTGGGGCTTGGTGCCATTGGGGTGGGGCTCGGTGTCATTGGGGGCAGGGATTGGTGTGATTGGGGGTGAGCTCGGTGTTATTGGGGGCAGGGCCCGGTGTCATTGGGGGCAGGGCTCGGTGTCATTGGGTGGGGGGCTCGGTGTCATTGGGTGGGGGGCTCGGTGTCATTGGGGGCAGGGATCGGTGTCATTGGGGGCAGGGCTGATTGTCACTGGGGGCAGGGATTGGTGTCATTGGGGGCAGGGCCCGGTGTCATTGGGGTTGGGGCTCAGTGTCATTGGGGGTGGGGCTCAGTGTCATTGGGGTGGGGCTCAGTGTCATTGGGGGCAGGGATCGGTGTCATTGGGGGCAGGGCTGATTGTCACTGGGGGCAGGGCTCGGTGTCATTGGGGGCAGGGCTCAGTGTCATTGGGTGGGGGGCTCGGTGTCATTGGGGGCAGGGATCGGTGTCATTGGGGGCAGGGCTGATTGTCACTGGGGGCAGGGATTGGTGTCATTGGGGGCAGGGCCCGGTGTCATTGGGGTTGGGGCTCAGTGTCATTGGGGGTGGGGCTCAGTGTCATTGGGGTGGGGCTCAGTGTCATTGGGGGCAGGGCTCGGTGTCATTGGGGGCAGGGCTGATTGTCACTGGGGGCAGGGCTCGGTGTCATTGGGGGCAGGGCTCAGTGTCATTGGGGGCAGGGCTCAGTGTCATTGGGGGCAGGGCTCGGTGTCATTGGGGGCAGGGTTCGGTGTCATTGGGGGCAGGGCTCAGTGTCATTGGGGGCAGGGCCCGGTGTCATTGGGGGCAGGGCTCAGTGTCATTGGGGGCAGGGCTCGGTGTCATTGGGGGCAGCGATTGGTGTCGTTGGGGGCAGGGATCGGTGTCATTGGGGTGGGGCTCAGAGTCATTGGGGGCAGGGCTCAGTGTCATTGGGGGCAGGGCTCAGTGTCATTGGGGGCAGGGCTCAGTGTCATTGGGGGCAGGGCTCAGTGTCATTGGGTGTGGCGCTCAGTGTCATTGGGGGCAGGGCTCAGTGTCATTGGGTGTGGGGCTCAGTGTCATTGGGGGCAGGGCTCAGTGTCATTGGGTGTGGGGCTCAGTGTCATTGGGGGCAGGGCTTAGTGTCATTGGTGGCAGGGCTCAGTGTCATTGGTGGCAGGGCTCAGTGTCATTGGTGGCAGGGCTCAGTGTCATTGGGGGCAGGGCTCAGTGTCATTGGGGGCAGGGCTCAGTGTCATTGGGGGCAGGGCTTACTGTCATTGGGGTCAGGGCTCAGTGTCATTGGGGGCAGGGCTCAGTGTCATTGGGGGCAGGGCTTAGTGTCATTGGGGGCAGGGCTCAGTGTCATTGGGTGTGGGGCTCAGTGTCATTGGGGGCAGGGCTCAGTGTCATTGGGGGCAGGGCTTAGTGTCATTGGGGGCAGGGCTCAATGTCATTAGGGGCAGGGCTTACTGTCATTGGGGTCAGGGCTCAGTGTCATTGGGGGCAGGGCTCAGTGTCATTGGGGGCAGGGCTCAGTGTCATTGGGGGCAGGGCTTAGTGTCATTGGGGGCAGGGCTCGGTGTCATTGGGGGCAGGGCTCGGTGTCATTGGGGGCAGGGCTTGCTCCCATCGGTGCTCTGTGTCATTGGGAGCGGGGTTCTGTGTAATTGGGGGCAGGGCCCGGTGTCATTGGGGGCAGGGCCCGGTGTCATTGGGGGCAGGGCCCGGTGTCATTGCGGCAGGGATTGGTGTCATTGGGGTTGGGGCTTGTTGCCATTGGGTTGGGGTTCGGTGACATTGGGGGTGGGGCTCGGTGCCATTGGGGGCAGGGCCCGGTGTCATTGCGGCAGGGATTGGTGCCATTGGGGTGGGGCTCGGTGTCATTGGGGGTGAGGCTCGCTGTCATTGGTGGCAGGGCTCAGTTTCATTGGGGGCAGGGCTCAGTGTCATTGGGCCATTGGGGGCAGGGCTCAGTGTCATTGGGGGCAGGGCTCAGTGTCATTGGGGGCAGGGCTCAGTGTCATTGGGGGCAGGGCTCGGTGTCATTGGGGGCAGGGCTCGTGTCATTGGGGGCAGGGCTTAGTGTCATTGGGGGCAGGGCTTGCTGCCATCGGGGGGTGAGGCTCGGTGTCATTGGGGGTGAGGCTCAGTGTCATTGGGGGTGTGGCTCAGTGACATTGGGGTGGGGCTCAGAGTCATTTGGGGCAGGGATTGGTGTCATTGGGGCAGTGCCCGGTGTCATTGGGGGCAGTGATCGGTGTCATTGGGTGGGGGGCTCGGTGTCATTGGGGGCAGGTCCCGGTGTCATTGGGGGCAGGGATTGGTGTGATTGGGGGCAGGGCTTAGTGTCATTGGGGGCAGGGCTCAGTGTCATTGGGGGTGGGGCTCGGTGTGATTGGGGGCAGGGATTGGTGTCATTGGGGGCAGGGCCCGGTGTCATTGGGGGCAGGGATCGGTGTCATTGGGGTGGGGCTCAGAGTCATTGGGGTTAGGGATTGGTGTCATTGGGGGCAGTGCTCAGTGTCATTGGGTGTGGGGCTCGGTGTCATTGGGGTGGGGTTCGGTGTCATTGGGGGTAGGGATTGGTGTCATTGGGGGTGAGGCTCAGTGTCATTGGGGGCAGGGATCGGTGTCATTGGGGTGGGGCTCAGAGTCATTGGGGGCAGGGATTGGTGTCATTGGGGGCGGGGCTCAGTGTCATTGGGGGTGGGGCTCAGTGTCATTGGGGTGGGGCTCAGTGTCATTGGGGGCAGGGATCGGTGTCATTGGGGGCAGGGCTGATTGTCACTGGGGGCAGGGCTCGGTGTCATTGGGGGCAGGGCTCAGTGTCATTGGGGGCAGGGCTCAGTGTCATTGGGGGCAGGGCTCGGTGTCATTGGGGGCAGGGTTCGGTGTCATTGGGGGCAGGGCTCAGTGTCATTGGGGGCAGGGCCCGGTGTCATTGGGGGCAGGGCTCAGTGTCATTGGGGGCAGGGCTCGGTGTCATTGGGGGCAGCGATTGGTGTCGTTGGGGGCAGGGATCGGTGTCATTGGGGTGGGGCTCAGAGTCATTGGGGGCAGGGCTCAGTGTCATTGGGGGCAGGGCTCAGTGTCATTGGGGGCAGGGCTCAGTGTCATTGGGGGCAGGGCTCAGTGTCATTGGGTGTGGCGCTCAGTGTCATTGGGGGCAGGGCTCAGTGTCATTGGGTGTGGGGCTCAGTGTCATTGGGGGCAGGGCTCAGTGTCATTGGGTGTGGGGCTCAGTGTCATTGGGGGCAGGGCTTAGTGTCATTGGTGGCAGGGCTCAGTGTCATTGGTGGCAGGGCTCAGTGTCATTGGTGGCAGGGCTCAGTGTCATTGGGGGCAGGGCTCAGTGTCATTGGGGGCAGGGCTCAATGTCATTGGGGGCAGGGCTTACTGTCATTGGGGTCAGGGCTCAGTGTCATTGGGGGCAGGGCTCAGTGTCATTGGGGGCAGGGCTCAGTGTCATTGGGGGCAGGGCTCAGTGTCATTGGGTGTGGGGCTCAGTGTCATTGGGGGCAGGGCTCAGTGTCATTGGGGGCAGGGCTTAGTGTCATTGGGGGCAGGGCTCAATGTCATTGGGGGCAGGGCTTACTGTCATTGGGGTCAGGGCTCAGTGTCATTGGGGGCAGGGCTCAGTGTCATTGGGGGCAGGGCTCAGTGTCATTGGGGGCAGGGCTTAGTGTCATTGGGGGCAGGGCTCGGTGTCATTGGGGGCAGGGCTCGGTGTCATTGGGGGCAGGGCTTGCTCCCATCGGTGCTCTGTGTCATTGGGAGCGGGGTTCTGTGTAATTGGGGGCAGGGCCCGGTGTCATTGGGGGCAGGGCCCGGTGTCATTGGGGGCAGGGCCCGGTGTCATTGCGGCAGGGATTGGTGTCATTGGGGTTGGGGCTTGTTGCCATTGGGTTGGGGTTCGGTGACATTGGGGGTGGGGCTCGGTGCCATTGGGGGCAGGGCCCGGTGTCATTGCGGCAGGGATTGGTGCCATTGGGGTGGGGCTCGGTGTCATTGGGGGTGAGGCTCGCTGTCATTGGTGGCAGGGCTCAGTTTCATTGGGGGCAGGGCTCAGTGTCATTGGGCCATTGGGGGCAGGGCTCAGTGTCATTGGGGGCAGGGCTCAGTGTCATTGGGGGCAGGGCTCAGTGTCATTGGGGGCAGGGCTCGGTGTCATTGGGGGCAGGGCTCGTGTCATTGGGGGCAGGGCTTAGTGTCATTGGGGGCAGGGCTTGCTGCCATCGGGGGGTGAGGCTCGGTGTCATTGGGGGTGAGGCTCAGTGTCATTGGGGGTGTGGCTCAGTGACATTGGGGTGGGGCTCAGAGTCATTTGGGGCAGGGATTGGTGTCATTGGGGCAGTGCCCGGTGTCATTGGGGGCAGTGATCGGTGTCATTGGGTGGGGGGCTCGGTGTCATTGGGGGCAGGTCCCGGTGTCATTGGGGGCAGGGATTGGTGTGATTGGGGGCAGGGCTTAGTGTCATTGGGGGCAGGGCTCAGTGTCATTGGGGGTGGGGCTCGGTGTGATTGGGGGCAGGGATTGGTGTCATTGGGGGCAGGGCCCGGTGTCATTGGGGGCAGGGATCGGTGTCATTGGGGTGGGGCTCAGAGTCATTGGGGTTAGGGATTGGTGTCATTGGGGGCAGTGCTCAGTGTCATTGGGTGTGGGGCTCGGTGTCATTGGGGTGGGGTTCGGTGTCATTGGGGGTAGGGATTGGTGTCATTGGGGGTGAGGCTCAGTGTCATTGGGGGCAGGGATCGGTGTCATTGGGGTGGGGCTCAGAGTCATTGGGGGCAGGGATTGGTGTCATTGGGGGCGGGGCTCAGTGTCATTGGGTGTGGGGCTCGGTGTCATTGGGGTGGGGCTCAGAGTCATTGGGGGTAGGGATTGGTGCCATTGGGTGTGGGGCTCAGTGTCATTGGGGGCAGGGATTGGTGTCATTGGGGGGGGGGGCTTGCTGCCATTGGGGTGGGGCTCAGAGTCATTGGGGGGGGCTTGCTGCCATTGGGTGCAGGGATTGGTGTCATTGGGGGCAGGGATTGGTGTCATTGGGGGCAGGGATTGGTGTCATTGGGGTGGGGCTTGGTGCCATTGGGGTGGGGCTCAGAGTCATTGGGGGGGGCTTGCTGCCATTGGGTGCAGGGATTGGTGTCATTGGGGGCAGGGATTGGTGTCATTGGGAGTGGGGCTCGGTGTGATTGGGGGCAGGGATTGGTGTGATTGGGGGTGGGGCTCGGTGTGATTGGGGGTGGGGCTTGGTGCCATTGGGGTGGGGCTCGGTGTCATTGGGGGCATGGATCGGTGTCATTTGGGGCAGGGATTGGTGTGATTGGGGGTGGGCTCGGTGCCATTGGGGTTGGGGCTCAGTGTCATTGGGGTGGGGCTCGGTGTCATTGGGGGCAGGGATTGGTGTCATTGGGGTGGGGCTTGGTGCCATTGGGGTGGGGCTTGGTGTCATTGGGGTGGGGCTTGGTGTCAATTGGGTGGGGCTTGGTGCCATTGGGGTGGGGCTTGGTGTCATTGGGGGCAGGGATTGGTGTGATTGGGGGTGGGGCTTGGTGTGATTGGGGGTGGGGCTCGGTGTTATTGGGGGCAGGGCCCGGTGTCATTGGGGGCAGGGCTCGGTGTCATTGGGGGTGGGGCTTGGTGCCATTGGGGGTGGGGCCCGGTGTCATTGGGGGCAGGGATTGGTGTCATTGGGGGCAGGGATTGGTGTAATTGGGGTGGGGCTTGGTGCCATTGGGGTGGGGCTCAGAGTCATTGGGGGGGGCTTGCTGCCATTGGGGGCAGGGATTGGTATCATTGGGGGCATGGATTGGTGTCATTGGGGGCAGGGATTGGTGTCATTGGGAGTGGGGCTCGGTGTGATTGGGAGTGAGGCTCAGTGTCATTGGGGGCAGGGATTGGTGTGATTGGGGGTGGGGCTCGGTGTGATTGGGGGTGGGGCTTCGTGCCATTGGGGTGGGGCTCAGTGTCATTGGGGGCAGGGATTGGTGTCATTGGGAGTGGGGCTCGGTGTGATTGGGAGTGAGGCTCAGTGTCATTGGGAGTGGGGCTCGGTGTCATTGGGAGTGGGGCTCGGTGTCATTGGGGGCAGGGATTGGTGTGATTGGGGGTGGGGCTCGGTGTGATTGGGGGTGGGGCTTGGTGCCATTGGGGTGGGGCTCGGTGTCATTGGGGGCAGGGATTGGTGTTATTGGGGGCAGGGCCCGGTGTCATTGGGGGCAGGACTCGGTGTCATTGGGTGGGGGGCTCGGTGTCATTGGGGGCAGGGATCGGTGTCATTGGGGGCAGGGCTCAGTGTCATTTGGGGCAGGGCTCAGTGTCATTGGGGTGGGGCTCGGTGTCATTGGGGGCAGGGATTGGTGTCATTGGGGGTGGGGCTCGGTGCCATTGGGGTTGGGGCTCAGTGTCATTGGGGGCAGGGATTGGTGTCATTGGGGTGGGGCTTGGTGCCATTGGGGTGGGGCTTGGTGTCATTGGGGGCAGGGATTGGTGTGATTGGGGGTGGGGCTTGGTGTGATTGGGGGTGGGGCTCGGTGTCATTGGGGTGGGGCTCGGTGTCATTGGGGGCGGGGATTGGTGTCATTGGGGGCAGGGATTGGTGTCATTGGGGGTGAGGCTCGGTGCCATTGGGGTTGGGGCTCAGTGTCATTGGGGGCAGGGCTCGGTGTCACTGGGGGCAGGGCCCGGTGTCATTGGGGGCAGGGATTGCTGTCATTGGGGGCAGGGATTGGTGTCATTGGGGGCAGGGCTCAGTGTCATTGGGGGTGGGGCTCGGTGTGATTGGGGGCAGGGCTCAGTGTCATTGGGGGTGGGGCTTGGTGTCACTGGGGGCAGGGCCCGGTGTCATTGGGGGCAGGGCTTGGTGTCATTGGGGGCAGGGATTGGTGCCATTGGGGTGGGGCTCGGTGTCATTGGGGGCAGGGATTGGTGCCATTGGGGGCAGGGATTGGTGTCATTGGGGGTGGGGCTTGGTGCCATTGGGGTGGGGCTCAGTGTCATTGGGGGCAGGGCTCGGTGTCATTGGGGGCAGGGCTCGTGTCATTGGGGGCAGGGCTTAGTGTTATTGGGGGCAGGGCTTGCTGCCATCGGGGGTGAGGCGCGCTGTCATTGGGGGCAGGGCTCAGTGTCATTGGGGTGGGGCTCGGTGTCATTGGGGGCAGGGATTGGTGTCATTGGGGGTGGGGCTCGGTGCCATTGGGGTTGGGGCTCAGTGTCATTGGGGGCAGGGATTGGTGTCATTGGGGTGGGGCTTGGTGCCATTGGGGTGGGGCTTGGTGTCATTGGGGTGGGGCTTGGTGTCATTGGGGGCAGGGATTGGTGTGATTGGGGGTGGGGCTTGGTGTGATTGGGGGTGGGGCTCGGTGTCATTGGGGTGGGGCTCGGTGTCATTGGGGGCGGGGATTGGTGTCATTGGGGGCAGGGCCCGGTGTCATTGGGGGCAGGGATTGGTGTCATTGGGGGTGGGGCTCGGTGTCATTGGGGTGGGGCTCAGAGTCATTGGGGGTGGGGCTCGGTGTCATTGGGGTGGGGCTCAGAGTCATTGGGGGCAGGGCCCGGTGTCATTGGGGGCAGGGATTGGTGTCATTGGGGGCAGGGATTGGTGTCATTGGGGGTGAGGCTCGGTGCCATTGGGGTTGGGGCTCAGTGTCATTGGGGGCAGGGCTCGGTGTCACTGGGGGCAGGGCCCGGTGTCATTGGGGGCAGGGATTGGTGTCATTGGGGGCAGGGATTGGTGTCATTGGGGGCAGGGCTCAGTGTCATTGGGGGTGGGGCTTGGTGTGATTGGGGGCAGGGCTCAGTGTCATTGGGGGTGGGGCTTGGTGTCACTGGGGGCAGGGCCCGGTGTCATTGGGGGCAGGGCTTGGTGTCATTGGGGGCAGGGATTGGTGTCATTGGGGGAGGGGCTCGGTGTGATTGGGGGTGGGGCTTGGTGCCATTGGGGTTGGGGCTTGGTGCCATTGGGGGCAGGGATTGGTGTCATTGGGGGCAGGGATTGGTGCCATTGGGGTGGGGCTCGGTGTCATTGGGGGTGGGGCTTGGTGCCATTGGGGTGGGGCTCAGAGTCATTGGGGGTGAGGCTCGGTGTCATTGGTGGCAGGGCTCAGTTTCATTGGGGGCAGGGCTCGGTGTCATTGGGGGCAGGGCTCGTGTCATTGGGGGCAGGGCTTAGTGTTATTGGGGGCAGGGCTTGCTGCCATCGGGGGTGAGGCTCGGTGTCATTGGGGGTGAGGCTCAGTGTCATTGGGGTGGGGCTCAGAGTCATTTGGGGCAGGGATTGGTGTCATTGGGGCAGTGCCCGGTGTCATTGGGGGCAGTGATCGGTGTCATTGGGTGGGGGGCTCGGTGCCATTGGGGGCAGGTCCCGGTGTCATTGGGGGCAGGGATTGGTGTGATTGGGGGTGGGGCTCGGTGTGATTGGGGGCAGGGATTGGTGTCATTGGGGGCAGGGCTTAGTGTCATTGGGGGCAGGGCTCAGTGTCATTGGGGGCAGGGCCCGGTGTCATTGGGGGCAGGGCTCAGTGTCATTGGGGGCAGGGCCCGGTGTCATTGGGGGCAGGGCTCGGTGTCATTGGGGGCAGGGCTCAGTGTCATTGGGGGCAGGGCCCGGTGTCATTGGGGGCAGGGATTGGTGTCAATGGGGGCGGGGCTTGGTGTCATTGGGGGCGGGGCTTGGTGTCATTGGGGGCAGGGCTCAGTGTCATTGGGGGCAGGGCCCGGTGTCATTGGGGGCAGGGCTCGGTGTCATTGGGTGGGGGGCTCGGTGTCATTGGGGGCAGGGATCGGTGTCATTGGGGGCAGGGCTGATTGTCATTGGGGGTGAGGCTCGGTGTCATTGGGGGCAGGGATTGGTGTCATTGGGGGCAGGGCCCGGTGTCATTGGGGGCAGGGCCCGGTGTCATTGGGGGCAGGGCCCGGTGTCATGGGGGCAGGGATTGGTGTCGTTGGGGGCAGGGCCCGGTGTCATGGGGGCAGGGATTGGTGTCGTTGGGGGCAGGGCCCGGTGTCATTGGGGGCAGGGCTCAGTTTCATTGGGGGCAGGGCTCAGTGTCATTGGGGGCAGGGCTCAGTGCCATTGGGGGCAGGGCTTGGTGTCATTGGGGGCAGGGCTTGGTGTCATTGGGGGTGGGGCTTGGTGTCATTGGGGGCAGGGCTCGGTGTCATTGGGGGCAGGGCTTGGTGTCATTGGGGGCAGGGCTTGGTGTCATTGGGGGCAGGGATTGGTGTCATTGGGGGCAGGGCTCGGTGTCATTGGGGGCAGGGCTCGGTGTCATTGGGGGCAGGGCTCAGTGTCATTGGGGGCAGGGCTCAGTGTCATTGGGGGCAGGGATTGGTGTCATTGGGTGTGGGGCTCAGTGTCATTGGGGGCAGGGCTTGGTGTCTTTGGGGGCAGGGATTGGTGCCATTGGGGTGGGGCTCGGTGTCATTGGGTGTGGGGCCCGGTGTCATTGGGTGTGGGGCTCAGTGTCATTGGGGGCAGGGCTCAGTGTCATTGGGGGCAGGGCTGAGTGTCATTGGGGGCGGGGCTTGGTGTCATTGGGGGTGGGGCTCAGTGTCATTGGGGGCAGGGATTGGTGTCATTGGGGGCAGGGCTCAGTGTCATTGGGGGCAGGGCTCAGTGTCATGGGGGCAGGGATTGGTGTCATTGGGGGCAGGGCTCAGTGTCATTGGGGGCAGGGCTCAGTGTCATTGGGGGCAGGGCTCAATGTCATTGGGGGCAGGGCTCAGTGTCATTGGGGGCAGGGCTCAGTGTCATTGGGGGCAGGGCTCAGTGTCATGGGGGCAGGGATTGGTGTCATTGGGGGCAGGGCTCAGTGTCATTGGGGGCAGGGCTCAATGTCATTGGGGGCAGGGCTCAGTGTCATTGGGGGCAGGGCTCAGTGTCATTGGGGGTGGGGCTCGGTGCCATTGGGGGTGGGGCTCAGTGTCATTGGGGGCAGGGCTTACTGTCATTGGGGTCAGGGCTCAGTGTCATTGGGGGCAGGGCTCAGTGTCATTGGGGGCAGGGCTCAGTGTCATTGGGGCAGGGCTTAGTGTCATTGGGGGCAGGGCTCAGTGTCATTGGGGGCAGGGTTCGGTGCCATTTGGGGGCAGGGCTCGGTGTCATTGGGGGCAGGGCTCGGTGTCATTGGGGGCAGGGCTCAGTGTCATTGGGGGCAGGGCTCGGTGTCATTGGGGGCAGGGCTTGCTCCCATCGGTGGTGAAGCGCTGTGTCATTGGGAGCGGGGTTCAGTGTAATTGGGGGCAGGGCCCGGTGTCATTGGGGGCAGGGCCCGGTGTCATTGGGGGCAGGGCCCGGTGTCATTGCGGCAGGGATTGGTGTCATTGGGGTTGGGGCTTGTTGCCATTGGGTTGGGGTTCGGTGACATTGGGGGTGGGGCTCGGTGTCATTGGGGGCAGGGCTCGGTGTCATTGGGGGCAGGGCTTGCTCCCATCGGTGGTGAAGCTCTGTGTCATTGGGAGCGGGGTTCAGTGTAATTGGGGGCAGGGCCCGGTGTCACTGGGGGCAGGGCCCGGTGTCATTGCGGCAGGGATTGGTGTCATTGGGGTTGGGGCTTGTTGCCATTGGGTTGGGGTTCGGTGACATTGGGGGTGGGGCTCGGTGTCATTGGGGGCAGGGCCCGGTGTCATTGGGGCAAGGCTCAGTGCCATTGGGGGCAGGGCCCGGTGTCATTGCGGCAGGGATTGGTGTCATTGGGGTTGGGGCTTGTTGCCATTGGGGGTGGGGCTTGGTGACATTGGGGGTGGGGCTCACTGTTATTGGGGGTGGAGCTTGGTGACATTGGGGGTGGGGCTTGGTGATATTGGGGGTGGGGCTTGGTGACAATGGGGGTGGGGCTCGGTGTCATTGGGGGTGGGGCCCAGTGTTATTGGCGGTGGGGCTCAGTGTCATTGGGGGTGGGGCTTGACATCAATGGGGGTGGGGCTCGATGTCATTGGGGGTAGGGCTCAGGTCAGTGTCATTGGGGGCAGGGCTCAGTGTCATTGGGGATGGGGCTGTGTCATTGGGGGTGGGGCTCGATGTCATTGAGGGTGGGGCTCGGTGTCATGGGGGTGTGGCTCAGTGTCACTGGGGGTGGGGCCTGATGTCCTTAGGGGTGGGGCATGATGTCATTGGGGTCAGGCCACCACATCACCAGGAAGTGAGGTTTGACAAGGGGCCCTCACAAAGAGAGAGTAGGATCCCCAAAAGTGTAATTCAGCCTCTGCTGGGAAGTCTGGGACGTTACTGCTGTCAGGTTGGCAAAACGCTGGCTATGGACGTGGAAGCCAGGGGCAACAAGGCGGGGGCTATCACAGGTGGTGGGGGCATCTTTGGAAAATACTACAGTGGGCACATGGTGCCCGGGCAGATGCCCCCCCCCCCCCCCCCCCCCGGCCAAACACAGACACAAGGCTGTCCAATTATACCTGCTGGCCTTGACAGTTGCGTAGGCCTTCCCAACCATGGGAAAAATCTCAGTGGGGTTAGGAGGGGTCACTCATTGGTAAAATATCCGTGTAAGGCTGGAGTGGGAAGGCAACGGGAATGCAGCTGCTATCAAAGTGTCCAATTTAAGAAACTGCCTGCCATCCAACTCCTGGGAGGGATAAAATGTTTTGACTCATTTGCCTGAATACCTGATATATACATATATATAAAAAATATATATAGTCATGTCCCATTGCAACCTACAACTTTCCCAAAGTTTAAACAAAAGCTGTGCCGACAACTCAGGTGCGTTTAACAAATATCAATCAAGTTGCTCTGACCAGGACCTTTGCCCTGTCAACGATTTGTTTCAAATACCTTTCAGCTGAACTTGGAAAGACGAGAGCTCAGGAGAGGAGCAAATGAAAGGGAGAGGCCTGTGCTGGGCAGGAGAGGAGCAAATGAAAGGAAGAGGCCTGTGCTGGGCAGGAGGGGAGCAAATGAAAGGGAGAGGCCTGTGCTGGGCAGGAGGGGAGCAAATGAAAGGGAGAGGCCTGTGCTGGGCAGGAGGGGAGCAAATGAAAGGGAGAGGCCTGTGCTGGGCAGGAGAGGAGCAAATGAAAGGGAGAGGCCTGTGCTGGGCAGGAGGGGAGCAAATGAAAGGGAGAGGCCTGTGCTAGGCAGGAGAGGAGCAAATGAAAGGGAGAGGCCTGTGCTGGGCAGGAGGGGAGCAAATGAAAGGGAGAGGCCTGTGCTGGGCAGGAGAGGAGCAAATGAAAGGGAGAGGCCTGTGCTGGGCAGGAGGGGAGCAAATGAAAGGGAGAGGCCTGTGCTAGGCAGGAGAGGAGCAAATGAAAGGGAGAGGCCTGTGCTGGGCAGGAGGGGAGCAAATGAAAGGGAGAGGCCTGTGCTGGGCAGGAGAGGAGCAAATGAAAGGGAGAGGCCTGTGCTAGGCTGGAGGGCAGGAGCAATTCCACGACAAAAACTCATTATGGTCCAGGGTAAACAGGGCGGTTAATGGGACAAGTGAGAAATAAAAGGCTGGTTTCGACTTGATGCCTGGCTAGAAGGCAGTCAACATATACAGAGAAGGCATTCACTGACTAATGAAAGATAGGGCAGGGAGGCATCCTTAGCCAATGCCCCAACCAGTGAAGGCAAGCATGCCGTATGCCTTCTTGACTCTCTTCTCCACCTGCATTGCCACTTTTAGTGACTTGGACATGTACACCCAAATCCCTCTGCCTGTCAATATGCTTAAGGTTTCTGCCATTTACTGTATATTTGCCACCTATTAGACCTTACAAAATGCATTCCCTCACATTTGTCCGAATTAAACTCCATCTGCCATTTCGCCGCCCAGTCTCCAACCGATCTACATCCGGCTGTATCCTCTGACATTCCACATCACTATCCACAATTCCACTAACCTTTGTGTCGTCCGCAAACTTACTAATCAGACCAGTTACATTTTCCTCCAAATCATTTATATATACTAAAAACAGCAAAGGTTTCAGCACGGATCCCTGTGGAACACCACTAGTCACACCCCTCTAATCACAAAAGCACCCATCCACTGCTACCCTCAGTCTTCCATAACCGAGCCAGTTCTATATCAGAGATATTGTTCAGGGGCGATACTCAGTTGGGGCCATGTCTGCCTGTTCAAGTGCACGAAGATTCCCATCGCACTTTCGAAAGACTTGAACACAGTCCCTCTGCCCAACAAATCCAAATTTTAACAATCCATCTCCCCAACACCAAACCAGATTACTGCGAACGGTCTGTCTCCCAACACCAAAACAGATTACTGCTGACGGTCTGTCCAACATCAAAACCAGATTACTGCTGACGGTCTGTCTCCCAACACCAAACCAGATTACTGCTAACAGTCTGTCTGTCCAACACCAAAACCAGATTAGTGCTGTCATGTGAGAGTACCTTTAAGAAATGAATGTTTAAGCAATGTACCTTTAAGAAAATAGTGATAGAGAATGGGTGGAGCTGAGCTCAGTTCGGTCATTTTGAGGTTAGTTCTGAGTTTTAGTTTCAGTTTAAAGAAAGCTTGGGTATGGCTGTGAGCTGCATTGCTGGTGATCTCTGCCACGAAGGACCATCTCTTAATCCTTTGGTGAAATCGGAATTGTAAAAAGGTCTCAGTATTGAATATAAATCTAATGTGCTTCTGTTTGAAGGATTCGTTAAGTCTTTTGGATGTGTAAAGGAACAGTTTGCAGGATTAGGTAGTGTTGTATTATTTTCGGGGTTATCTTTGAAGTAAGGAGTGTTAAGAGATCCAATGTTTATTTAAAAGGTTAATTTGAGTTCATGGGATAAACATTGTGTTTTGTTTTAAAAACCACGTGTCCATAATTGTAATACTACACCTGGGGAACAAACCGTGTGCTTCAAAAGCAACAATCCATTAAAGGTGGGGGTTGGTTGAACTCCATGATACATTTTGGGGTTCTGAAAACACCTCTCCCATAACACTGCTAACAGTCTGTCCCCCAACACCAAAACCTTTAGAATTCAGGGATTTACAAGTTAAACTACGGGATTATGGGTATAGGGTGGAGTGGATCGGTGCAGTCTCGATGGGCCAAAAGGCCTCCCTCTGCACTGTCGGGATTCCATATGGATGGACATTATAAAACAAAGTATCTCGTAAAGGCACATGAGGAGATAGTACCGTCAGCATTGTGTTACTCGGCACTGTAACAACCCAAATTCTCTGGTGTGATTTATGTTTAAAGATGGTCGCTTGCAGTGTTCAGATAATTCATTCTTCAAAAGAAATCAAATAATACTAATAGTGGATTGTAAATTCACAGAAGTTATTCTTAGGTTTACATTGAAGTTGTTAAATTATTGGATAGGTTTTGGTTATTGTATCTGAGAAAAGCCATACTGACTGGGAGCAAGTGTCAGTCAAACTGACAGATCGATTTTTTTTTTACAGAGCTGGTCTGAGAGTTGTGGTGGTTTGACTGTGAGGCCCTGCAGTGCTAGGCTCTTGGATATCTTGCTGATTCCCCACCCCCCTTTCCTCCACCCTGAGAGACAGCAGCACCTTTGTCCAAAGCAATGTAACTCCCCTTTAGTTGTCATTTTTGATTAACCGGTTCCGGCCATTCTCGCAGCATCCTGGATAATAAATATTTTGCTGCACATGTGAGACTGCAACAAATTCAGCAGTGGTTGAAAATGCAAGAGCGCCCAGTATAGAAAACAATGTAGAATGCTTGCACCAGGAGCCCGAATAAATAATCCAGCAAGCAGTGTAAATTCTTCATGACCAGGTGATCGAGTCCTGGCGGAGAATCCCACATTCCCTTTAATGTTGTTTAGCGGTCCGGTGTGATTAAGACAGGTCATTGGCTGGAGTGGACATTTGCAACATGGCAACAGTGACTTCGATTCAGCAACGCACCGTCATTTGTGTCACCATCTTGCTGCCCTGTGTCCTGCCCGTGGCAATTATGGGTGCCGCAGTGGTTAGCACTGCTGCCTCACAGCACCAGGGACCCGGGTTTAATTACGGCCTCGGGTGACTGTCCGTGTGGGGTTTGCTCCTTCTCCCCGTGTCTGTGTGGGTTTCCTCCGGGTGCCCCGGATTCCTCCTACAGTCCGAAGAAGTGCAGGTTGTGTGGATTGGCCATGCTAAATTGTCCCTTAAGAGTCCAAAGATGCACCGGTTAAGTGGGTTTACGGGCATAAGATCGGGGAGTGGGCCAAGTTAGGGTGCTCTTTCGGTGCAGACTCAATGGGCTGAATGGCAACCTTCCGCATTGCAGGAATTCTGTTGACCATGGGCGAGCAAATGCTGTTACCAAGATGGAATCCTGTGCCCTTCCTATCAGTGGCCCACGTGTGTGCAGCCCAGATCCATTCTTAGGGGCTTAGTTGGCCACCAAGTACCTCAGTGGATTGACACCAGGTGACCTAACAAACCCGTCATGCCAGAGCAACCATAGCACCCTAGATTTGGGATGTTCACTGTTGTGTGTGAGTGAAAATACTGCGGATGCTGTGAAACTGAAATAAAACCTGAAAATGCTGGGAATGTCCCCAGCAGGTCCAGCCGTATCTGCAGAGGTGATGCTTCGGGTCGACCACCTTTCACCTGTTTTCATTTCCACAATTCTTTTTTTTAAAATAATTTTTATTGAAAAATTTTGAATTTATACAACAATAACGCACCATAGTAAAATACCAAAAATAACAATAATATTAACAATCATAAACATTCGCCCCACCCCCATGCACAACACAGCATTTTAACAACAACGCAAATTAACACAATATAAAGTTACAGAATAGAAACTACAATAAGGAACACCCGCCACCCCCTTCCAGAATTCTTCCAGTGCCGGGCATGCCCAGAACATATGGGCGTGGTTCGCAGGACTCCCCGAACATCTGGTGCACCTGTCCTCACCCCCGAAGAACCTACTCATTCTAGTCCCGGACATGTGGGCCCGGTGCAGCACCTTAAATTGGATGAGACTAAGCCTCGCACATGAGGAGGAAGAGTTGACTCTCTCCAAGGCATCTGCCAAGTCCCGTCCTCTATCTGTCCCCGAGTTCCTCCTCCCATTTAGCCTTCAGCTCCTCCACTGACGACTCCTCCAACTCCTGCATTACCTTATAGATGTCAGACACCTTCCCCTCTCCGACCCATACCCCCGAAAGCACTCTGTCCATCGTCCCCTGCGAGGGCAGCAAAGGGAATCCCTCTACCTGTCGCCTAGTAAACGCCTTTACCTGCAAGTATCTGAACATGTTCCCTTGGGGAAGGCCAAATTTTTGCCCGCCCTTTGCCACCCCCTAAATCCCCCATCCTTGTTCCCCGGGATGAACCGATGGTTGCCACCCAGTGGAGCCTCCATCGACCCCCCTGTTTCCCCCCTATGCCGCCTCCACTGTCCCCAGATTCTTAGGGTCGCCGCCACCACCGGGCTCGTGGTAAACCTCTTAGGGGAGAGCGGCAACGGTGCCGTTACCATGGCATTCATTTCCACAATTCTTGATGAGAGCGGATTAGTTATTGTGAGAGTTGAAAAGTGCCGAGGTTATTCCTTGTTCGGCGTGTGTACTTGTCCTCACCGCCGGGAGGCATAATCTGCGGCCAGTTGTACATGATCAGTGGGAATCTGAGTGAAATAAAAGAAGCTGCAAAATAGCCGGCACTTTCATCAGATTGGAAGATTGAAAGATAAACCATTATACTGACTCTAATTGAAATACTAAAAGGCCAATCTCACCCGCTCTCGAGGTGCCCAGCATCTTGTGAGGGGAGTAATGGTTATTTGACAACTATTTTGTAGAAGCCTGTTGACTGAACAGAAAACCAGCTGCCTGTTAGCCTTGTATATTTGCTGGGATTTATCGGTATAAAATTAGATTTAACCATGGGCAGGAGCAGGGTTCTGTCAGCGTCCTCATTCGAACGGCCTGTTAACGTGTAGTGCCATCTACAGGCAAAGGGAAGATGCTGCACGGAGAGCCACATTGTGTCCCCTTGCCTTGGCTCAGCACCTGGTTCATCTGCTGTTCTATCTTTTGTATTTCAGCTTGTGACTGCAATGTGAACGGCTCCTTCAGTGAGGCATGTGAGCATCAGACTGGCCATTGCCACTGCAAGTCCAATGTGCTGGGGCGCATGTGTGACCAGTGTTTGGTATGTATTCATGGTTCCTGGCAACTTGTTAAAGAGTCAGTCTCGGTTCACCCCAGAGGCTCATACAAAGGTCTTTAATAAGACAGAGGTTTGGTTATAAAGGTCAGCAAAGTACTTTCTGTATATTTGTAATGTCATGGCGTCTAAGCAATTAGTCGGAAGCGACAAGTTTCATGCTGAGTGATCTCGAAATGTTGCAGGGCGGCACAGTGCGAGTTTAAAGCCAAAGGCAAGCCTGGACGCAGGATAATATATTTATTGCTTAAATAAAAGCCAGGCACCTAAACCTTTACATCACAACAGGAAAATCCAATTCACGTTACACTTCGCAACCTGCAGTTACAGCTGAGCCATCCTTAACACTGTCCTGAGGTTTGCAATGTATTTTTTATTTTAAATTCTAATCATGGAACTGATGGGAGACATTTTGACTTGCCTTCAGGCAGCCCAAGTGTGGCCAATCAGACATGGTGGTGGAAGGCTTTTTTATTCAAGTATTCAAATAGAGAAAAATAACCAATAGATTCCTCCGAGGGATTCTGTGGTTGTAACTTTGGGTGCGATTCTTCGGAAAGATTTCTAAGTGTGGCAGCGAGGATCCCGGTGGATGAGCACAAGAGCGGCCTGTGGCGCCTGAGACGAAGTGGACCCGGCCACCAGCTCGGGAAGCGTCACCAGGAGAACTGACATCCAGTGAATCAAGAAAGCCACTGTCCTACACCGGGCAGCACGGGTGAGTTGAACCCCTCGCAACCTCCCCTCCCCCACTCCCCAGACTTTTTCGCCCCCCAACCCTCCCTTCACCCCCCTCCCTTCAATCACCCCCCCACCCCTTCCTTCACCCCCCCCCCCCCCCCCCCCCTCTCTGTCTCCGCATGAAAAGCTCTCCCACAATCGCCGGGATAGGGCCCAGACTGACCAGCGGAGGGGTGCTGGACATAAGAATCCACACCTCCTTCGAGGAGCGCGCCCTGGGTATGATTGAGGTGGCCGAGGGCAGAGCGGTCACCAATGTGGACGTTGTTGCATGCTGCAGAGGTGAGGATTCACTGGGCCACACCTGGAGGACCTGTCACACATGAGCTGTTATTGCTGTCCAGACTGACCCATCCCCCCACTGGCCACATGTTCATTCCCCCACAGGTTCTCCAGCCAGCAGGGCCGGCCCATCCGGGGCGACCCCCTCCCCTGCCTCCCATGAGCCCACCTTGGAGGAGAGCTCCGAGGATACCACGATTGATACGTCACTGCTGTCATCCCCACCCTCCACCCGCACAGATACACACACCTCGGTGGGCAACGTTAGTGGTCAGTCTTCTTGGGCACAATCTGGTGAGCACCACACTGCTGCTTATGTACATCAGGTGGAGGCAGTAACACCCAGGCGAGACAGCAGTCGGAGTGCTGCTGAATCCCAGCTGGGTCCCAGCCAGATGCTGAGCCAATGGAACATGCTAACCCGGAGCTGATGGAGACATTAGGGAGCTGCTGGGATATTCAGAGGGAGATATCAGCAAGACTCCAACAGGTCCTCCAACTGACTGGAGGAGTCACAGAGTCCCAGGAGATGTTGCTGGCAATGCGTAGCACTAAGGCTAACGCTGCTAGGGTGGCGACTGCCGTGGAGAGCCTGGTGCACAATGTTGGCAGCATGAGTGAAGGTGCCCAAGGCATCGTGCTGTCGGCTACGGCTGAGAGTCTCGGCAGAATGTCCGACTCACTGAGGATGTGACTCAGACTGGGGCATCGAAGACCACGAGACATGGCACGCAGCTGGCTGCCTACACCTCTGATGTGCACCTGGGGACACACCTAGATGGAGCAATAGAGCAAGGAAGGCTAATCATCTTGAGGATCACTGAGGGCATCGGGGGAGGGGGGAGGGGCATGGGGTGGGTAGGTCAGAAATGAGGGAATTTTGGGGCGGCACCATCAGCAGAGTGGGGCATTGTTGGACAGCTCTGAACCTCTGAACCCTTGGCCCATCTCTCCCGGCACACCATGTGCAGGCGATGAGTGAGTGTGAGCGAGCACTCAGCAGACAGGGGTCAGACAATAGCATAGATTGAGGCGCACTCGCACTCAGCTCTCTGTGGGTTATCATCACACCCCTGCCCTTGACAGTGACCCGCTGATGGTGCCGACACAGACCCGGCACCCTGGAATGATGGCACACACACTCTGGGAGGGTGGGGATTGTGAGAGGGGGATAGGGAAGGGAGCCATTATGGACCCGGCTACGCCCTAAGGGAAGCGGGGAGTATGAGAGCCTCCCTGACCCTCCGGGTTTGCCGAACCCTCTCCGCTGCCATCTGTCCTGTAGCCTCCGGGTGGTCCTCCGGTTCATCTCCAGATCTTCATCCAGTCCCTGCTGATTCAGCACCACCTCATCACCCTCGTTGTCCTCCTCCTCGGTGGGCAAATGTTCCTCATCCCACATCTCCATCACGTCGCCCCGCTGCAGTGCCAGGCTGAGGAGGATGCAGCAGATCACCACAAAGTGGCCGACCCTCTGGGCATTGTACTGCAGAGCACCATCAGGGCAGTCGACTGTCATTGGAACCGCATCTTGAGGAGTCTGATACACCGCTCAATGACAGCCTCGTTATATCGTGTCTCCATTTCGATCTCTGGCCTCCATAATGACGTCATTAGCCAGGTCCTCAGCGGGTACCTCTTATTCCCCAAGAGCCAGCCGCCCATCCTGGGGCGATCCACGAAGAGGCCGAGGATGTCTGATTGCTCCAGGACGTAGCTGTTGTGCACACTTCCCTGGAAGTGTGCAGACACATGCATTATCTTCATGTGCTCACACACAAGCTGGATATTCAGGGAGTGGAACCCCTTCCTCTTAATGTGGGGCACTCCCAGATGACCCCAAACACCCGCACATAACTTCACCTGGACCTGCCGCGCTCACCCACCCTCCGGCCATGGACATGTCCTTGGTGCTGGGGTCCATCCACTGGGTGATTGGATCTCGACTGCTACGTGTGTGGTGCTGCCTCTCGCAGTGTTCAAGCACAGTGTCCAGGCATCGCTGTCTGTTTGGGATGCTAGGCAATGACTCCCACATGCTACGTGACCCGCCCACCCATGGGAATCCACTTGGACTGTGCGAAGCGCTCACTTAACTACTATTGCCAATTCAGCCATAGCCTTCACCTGCACGGCCAGAGGCCTCAGCAGTCGGTGGGGGTTATGGGTGGCCGATGGGGCAGATGGGCAGGGACACGGATCCTGTGGTCCCGCTCTCGTCCATCCCACCGCCGGGGAACTCACCACGGTGGGTCACCTTCAGCATGACCAGAAAATCCCGCTGGTGGCAACTGCTGGTAAGTCCAGCTTGATGGCTTCAGTCTTTCCAAAAATAGATAAGTACTTGAAACAGAGGTAGATATGGGACCACTGGAAGAGAGGAGTAATGAGATGTGTTTTAAATTGATAACATTAGCTCCGGCACAGTTGGTGGAATGGATTTCTTGTGCAGTAATATTCTGTGGTTTTGTGGACGTTATTCATTGGGCTAACAGTGTGTGCTGGTTAATGTACACATCACGCACACTGTTCATGTTTATTATCATTTCCCCCAAATCAGCTTAGTTAGGATAGAGGGAAGCAGTGTACGTTACAGCAACATGCCAAAGAAAAATACTTCTTATTTTGTGTTGATTCACCTGGGTTTCTCAGAGTCCATTTTTAAAACATTTTCTCTTGCAATCTGTGCCGTCCAAAATAGAACATGAAAAATACTGAAAAAATGTGCTTTTACGTCAATTCAAATGGAAAGTAGCTTTAATGATCTTTACTGGGGAGGAAGTGCCAGCCTGCCTGATGCTTGCAATTCTAAGCCCGCTGATTTATTTGCCTGAAGAGCGCACATTTTTTGAGTGGATTGTTCAATTTGCTTTGGCCTCTATGCTGATGCTGAACTAACGCTTTTACTGTGCCTAACAGCATGGGTATTTTGGCTTGAGCACTGGACTGGGCTGCCTTCCCTGTAACTGCAGCCAATTGGGCTCAATCTCTGAGGACTGTAGCGATGATGGGCAGTGTCACTGTGTGCCAGGGGTGAGCGGAGAGAAGTGCGACCACTGCGCGCACGGTTTTTATGGATTCCAGGATGGTGGCTGCACACGTGAGTACACCTCGAAAATGATACTTTGTCACCGTGACTTTTCGGCCGCAACTGCATAATTTCATTTGAAAAGAAAGTAGGCTGCAGCGAGCACTGAGGTTATATCGATGTAACAGTATAGAGTATAAAACTCCACACCCACACCCTCCATAGTTAGCAGCATGGCACTCTGTACTCCGTGTCTGCTACATAGGGCAGCTTCTCACATAAAGAGAAGCCAAGTAATTGCAAGCCAATTGATCTAATTTTCTTGGCTCTTTTTTTCAATTTTGTCCCTTTCTCCTCTGTTGCCGGAGTACAATTCGCCTGCAGCTGCTTCCACTCTCATCTCTCGCAAAAGCCTCCAATTTTATTTAATGTGTGAGCCTGGTGTCAGTTAGATTGTTCCACTCTACAGCCCATCAAAGATGAGGCCAATCTTGTCCCCACTTGACACACACACACACAGGAGCTGGTACACTGGCTGACTTCTTTTTTGCACCGGGGGCATTGAGGCCCGAGGTAACACAACACAGGTTGCGCTTTCGTGCTGGCCTTGGCTCAGTTGATGTCAGTCTCCCGTCTGAGACAGAAGGCGGTGGGTTGAAAGGACTGCAGGACCTGGCGCACAGGAATCAAGGCTGACAGGGTGACACGGTGATGCAGCGGTTAGCCTCACGCCGCCGAGGCCCCGGGCCATTGTCCATGTGGAGTTTGAACATTCTTCCTGTGTCTGCGTGGGTCCCACCCCCACACCCCAAAAAGATGTGCAGCGTAGGTGGATTGGCCACGCTAAATTGCCCCTGAATTGGAAAAAAGAATAATTGGGTACTCTTAAATGTCCATTTAAAAAAAAGAAATGAAGGCTGACACTCCAGTGCAGTACAGCGGGAGTGCTGCGCTGGCAGAGGTGCTGGGCGGGAGTCTCCATTTGGTCCTCCTGCTGGGGCTGAATTACACCAGTTTTACGATCCCCTTGCGGTCGCAAAGTGTGACGCACTTCAGTGTTCCACATGCAAACTCAGGCCGCCATCTTGAGTATGTGGCACGACAGAGGTCCTGTGGACTGGCCATCCTCCTCCCGCCCCCCCACTGACTGGGTGCACTATCCTCAGTACAGAGGTGACCCTCCTCTCCCAGGGACCCTTGTAAAATGGGGAGTCCCGAGGGACTCCTGCAATATGGAGACCCCCAGGGACCCCTGTAATAGGGTGACCTCGCAGGGACTTCTATAATAGGGGGATCCTCTGCATAAAGGAATCCCCTCCACAGACTCCTCCCTCACACACAGATCGCCCCCCAAATAGGAGCCCCATCCGCAGAAAAGGGACCATGTCTGGAAGCTAGAGAGCTGTCCAGACAGGGGCAGTGGGAAGCATTATAGCCGTAATACTTACCTTGCAGCTCCACTTGTCCATTACTCAAAGGAGAGCAGCTGTGCCTGTGTCTGGTTCCCACAGATTCACTGTCTGTAAGCTTTACGTAAAAACCATCTGCAGCTTTGACCCATTCATATCCTTTCACGATTCAATGGCCTAAGTGGTGAAACCCCAATATTTGTAAACATTGACCACATCAAAGAGAGGTGAGTGCGGTGCAATCACACACTTGAGTGATTGGAATGCACTTAGTGCTTGGAATGACCGGCGTCAATTGTGATTTCTCCCCCAACGCCCGATTATCCCTCCCATCAGGGAACACGTCCCTTGACGTAGAATCACACCCGCTGTCTTTCAGATGAGGCGTTAAACTTTCTGCCCTCTCAGGTGAACATTAAGAGATCCCCTGGCACTATTTTGAAGAATAACATGGCAGTTATTCCAGTCCCCTGCCAATTTTTGTCTCATGTCGCAAGAACTTCTGGTCATTACCACTTTGCTGCTTGTGAGAGCTTGCTATGCACCAACCGGTTGCTGTTTTCTTTTATAAAATTAGCGTCCCCAATTATTTTTTTCTCCAATTAATCATGACCAGTCACAGATGAGGTTTCCCAGAAGTTGTCGATCCGGGAGGGACCCCTCAATCTGTCACTGTTCGGCTGGAATACCCTGCCTCCCACCAAATATCACAAACCCGAGTGAGGAGGGATGACTGGATCTGTGTCTTTAATCAAACCCACACTCTGCTGGTCGCAAAAAAGATTCAATGTAACAAGGTTCTCTTTTCCTTGGAAATCTTTTCCAGACCCAGATTGGGCGGCACAGTGGTAAACACTGCTGCCTCACAGTGCCAGGGACCCGGGTTCGGTTGCGGCCTTAGGTGACTGTGGAGTTTGCACTTTCTACCCGTGTCCGGTTTCCTCCCACAGTCCAAAGATGTGAATGTTAGGTGGTTGCTGTGATAAATTGCCCCTTAGCTTCCAGGTATGTACTGGTTCGGAGGGGTTACGGGGATAGGACGGGGGAATTGGGCCTGGGTGGGGTCTTTCAAAGGGTCGGTGCAGAGTCGCTGAATGGCCTCCTTCTGCAGTGCAGGGATTCTATGATTCTACAAATAGTTATGCTTAAAAATGGGCCACTTTAACCAGGCTTTCCTGAGTTAAGATAGAGTAAGTTCATTAAATACTAAAGACATGAAGAGGAAGGGGGCATAACTATAAGGTTCGGGGTGGGTGATATAGGAGGGATATCCGAGGTAGGTTCTTTACTCAGAGAGTGGCTAGGGTGTGGAATGGACTGCATGCTGTGATAGTGGAGTCAGACACTTTAGGAACTTTAAAGTGGTTATTGGATAGGCACATGGAGCACACCAGAATGACAGGGAGTGGGTTAGCTTAATCTCGGTTTCAGATAATGCTCAGCACAACATCGAGGGCCGAAGGGCCTGTTCTATGCTGTACTGTTCTATTCTCTAAGGGGTAATTTAGCATGTTCAGTCCACTTAACCTGCACATCTTTAGGTTGTGGGGGTGAAACCCACGCAGACACGGGGAAAATGTGCAAACTCCACACAGAAAGTGATCCAGGGCTGGGATTCGAACCTGGGTCCTCAGCGACACAGTCCCAGTGCTAACCACTGCACCACTGCTGTTTTTACAACTTCACAGCAATGATTACACTTCAGTACTGCTGCACAGGCTGTAAAGTGCTTTGCGACATCTGGTGGTCGTGAAAGTTGCTGCATAAATGCAAGTCATTTAAAGTATCCAATTCTTTTATTTTATCCAATTAAGGGGCAATTTAGCGTGGCCATTCCACCCACCTTGCACATCTTTGGGTTGTGAGGGTGAGACTCACGCAGACATGGGGAGAATGTGTAAACTCCACATGGACAGTGACCTGGGTCCGGGATTGAACCCGGGTCCTCGGCGCTGTGAGGCAGCAGTGCTAACCACTGCTTCTCTGTGCCGTCCCAAAGTCTTGCTCCGGATTTATCCCTGATAGCTCCAAATCCTGGATGGTCCATTGCAACTTCAGTCAGTGTCTTTTGCCCTTTGCTCCATCAGATGAGCCTGGTTAATTTTCTTCTAATAGGCAACCCTGAAACTATCTGCACAGTATTATTGTACAAATGCTTAGGATGTTCTTATCAAATCGCTCTATATTAGCAGAGACATTAAATCATTTAAATTAAGCTGGTTAATATCTTTACAAATAAAGACGCTAATGCTGTGTTACAATATCGGACAGAAAATTTCAATATGCACACATTAAACTTTCATGTAATAATTTAATAATAATTTATGCTCAGCATAATTTATGGACTAATGGTGTTGAATATCTTTGCATTGGGTAGTGTTATTCCCCAGAAAATAAGTGGTCACACAGAATTTAGTGCTGAATGTTGAAGCGTAATGTGTCCAATGAATATTCTTGACAAATGCAGAGTAGAATGACCCTCTGCTACATGATCACCTTGTGTTTTTGCTGCAGCTTGTGACTGTGCTCACACTCGGAACAATTGTGAAAAGGACTCTGGCCAGTGTATCTGCCCACCACACACCGAGGGGGCTAAATGTGAACGCTGTGAGGCCAACTACTGGGGTCATGACCCTGAAAGTGGATGCAAGGTATAACAAACAGCAGCAAGGCCTTGCTGTTCTTGTGATTCTCTTTTCAGAAACAGTACTATCTTTATAACCCTTTTGATCTTTGAAAATAGCAATCAGTAGGTATTAGCAGTGATTATTTCCCTCAGGCATGAGTGAACGGAGAAATGAAATAGCCTGTTTAGTAATGGTTGTTGGTGCTGTACAACCTCTAAACTGCTCGGAATGAAGAAGCTGATAATGATTAGAAACTAGATGGCACTTGCTACATTTTCACATTGGTTCCAGCTGCCTACAATGCTTCTCTTTTACATTTATTCCTTGTTCTTGAATCGTACGAGAATCAAAATACCAGGGAAAATTTATACGGCGACACTCACAGTGGAGAATCTGTGCTCAAAGAGAACGAGGAATAGAGATAAGGGAACAGTGCTTGTCAGCCTGTACAGTCAGCCTGATCTCTGTGAGCATGAATCCCCACTTGGAGTGTGGAATTGTCAAATGAATGCTTATAGCATGTGGATAAAGAATGTGCGCGCTTCAGGCTTCCGCTTCCTCCGCTTTGTTTTCCTTTTTAACAGCCCTAATGCTGGGGATTTGCAATATTGAATGGTATTGCATGTTGAGCAAAGTTGTCAGGCAATGCTAGTCCAGTGTAAAACAGCCATGAGCATATTGCTGTTAATTAATGTGTAAGAGGTAATGATGGGCAAACTGGTCAGACTGTGCGCCAAACAGAGATTTCATGCAGTTGCCCTCCAAAACAACAATCAGGGTCTTCCTTTATGTCAGGGGCCCAGATTTTCCCCTTTAAAGGATCAGCCATTGAAACAGGCTAGTGCTTCTGTCAACAATAGGACTGGAATGTCATTGATAATCGGACAGTAAGACTGCCACCATCATTTTGAGAGCATTAGCACCTCGGATGCTGGTTAGATTTGGTTGAAATAGGCCTGAACAAATTCTTGGATTGATGTCCATCAGACCTCATGAAACGTCATGCAATGGGCAAACAGAAACCATTAAATTACAAGATAGGACACCGCAAGTTGGTTACTTTTCTCATTAAAAATCCATCCACGGCACAGTTGTAATTATGTTGTAATTATGGCAGGAATAGTATAACTTGCATATTTATCCGTTAGAAAAAGTGAGCTAAAGTATAAGGTGACTTTGAATAATGGAAAATACACCCCGTTGTCATAATCAGAATTGGAGGAAAGGGTGACTGGCTGAAAACAAGCAGTGTGTTGTACTGTTCTATGTTCTATTTTTGACTGGGAATTCTGCCAATGTCTTTTGTTATCAAATCAGCAACTTTTTTAAATTCACAAATATACTGTGTAGAAGGAGGCCATTCGGCCCATCAAGTCTGCTCTGGTTCTTGAAAGCTCACCCTATTTAAGCACCACACCTCCACTCTATCCCCGTAACCCAGTAACCCCACCTGACCTTTTGGACACTAAGGGCTCGATTCAACCAAATCGGAACAAAGTCCCGTAGCGAGCGCGTTTAACCACGTATTTCCCAGCGCTCGCAGTGGCGAGAAGCACCTGGCTGTACAATGCGACCCATGAGGCGGGGTCCCCAGGCTTTTATCAGACACGCTATGCCGCGGCGAGCTGCTTTTCCGGCGCAGTGTGGCCATTGGATCACGCCTAAAGGGCAATTTCGCTTGGCCAATCCACCTAACCCGCACATGTTTGGTCTGTGGGAGGAGAGCGGAGCACTCGGAGGGAACCCAGGCAGACACCAGGAGAAAGTGCAAACTCCACACTGACAGTCACCACAATTGAACCCAGGTCCCTGGAGCTGTCAGGCAGCAGTGCTAACCGCTGTGCCACCGTGCCGCCAAAACATTTCCAACAACTGAAGAATTCAGTCCGGCATAAAAGATACAGAAGTACATTAAATAACATTGATCTTCGTCCACATATTAATTTTAAGCCTGCCTGTAGAACTATGTCTCAGGCAATAGTTTTTTGTGCCACTTCAACACAATTAATTACTGAGCTGTTCCCCTCTCACTCCCGATGCCAAATGAGAATGGATGACCACTAATGAGGATACTTTGAAAGGAGAATTTTGTTTCAGCAAGGGTACCTTCCAGACATCAGGGACTTGGCTTAAATGAGGATCACTACAAGATCACACAGCAGATGTGGATGAGGAAAGTACACTCTGAAGCACTATCCAGGAGAACACACAGCTCCCTGATCACATCATCCAAATGGTTTCAATTTGATTCCAGAGATTTGTTGCCTCCATCATCCTTTTGAGAAGCCCATTTTACTTATAGATCACTGGCCTTACATTAACACCACGGGATGCTACAGCATGTAAATTCAATATGAGTCTGTATGGCATGCACTCCCAACATTACAATAATGTCAGCGCTTCAAAAGGAACTTTATTAGCTGCAATACACATTGAACAGCCGACGGTGTAAGAGGTGCCATATAAATGCAAGTTGTTTCCTTCCCTGGTATTTTAATACATGCGCTGATACATTTATTACCGTACCTCTGTTGAAGCTGTCTCATATGAATCATCTCATTTCAGAGCCTATCATAACGCAATCCTGCAGGCAGCAAAGTGGTTAGCACTGCTGCCTCACTGTGCTGAGAACCCAGGTTCAATCCCGGCCCCGAGTCACTGTCCGCATGGAGTTTGCACATTCTCCCCTTGTCTGCATGGGCCTCACTCCCACAACCCAAGGATGGACGGGATAGGTGGATTAGCCATGCTAAATTGCCCCTTAATTAGAAATTATGTTTTAAATATAAATTTAAAGTACCCAATTCATTTTTTTCCAATTAAGGGGCAATTTAGCTCGGCCAATCCGTCTACACACACACACACACACACACACACACACACACACACACACCCTTCTCCAATCAACAGAAAGGGGAGCAGTCCTTGTACAAAAGGTGGTGCCACTGACAATGCACAAGACTCACGCTCAGTCATTCATGGACACAGATTCACTCAGGCTCTGGGAAATCAGACATTGACTTTGATTCAAGTTATCTTGTGGCATTTGAAAGTATACAATTGAATTTTAATAAAATAAAGAAAATGACCATAAATTAATTGAAGCAAATTCTAAAGCAAGAATGTTAGAATATCAATTTCAGAAGCTATTGAGAAGATTGAAAATGCACGACAAAACCAAGTTAGCTTAAACTTGAGTCAAAGCAATGGCCATTGAGTCAGTGTAACCCAATAGAGGGCAGACTGTCTACTTTGCTAATAGTTTTAAAGCCAGAGCCACAGGAAATTCTTCCGGGCAGATCATCATCACGCATTCGATACAAAATTCCACAGAGGTTTTTGTTACCTGAAGCAAGTTTAAAAAGAAGGTACGGTACTGAATTTTAAACGTCCTGCCAGCATTAAGCTGGTCAGTCAGTACTTATGGACACATGAGGGCAGCACGGTTGCGCAGTGGTTAGCACTGCTGCCTCACGCCGCCGAGGTCCCAGGTTCGATCCCAGCTCTGGGTCACTGTCCGTGTGGAGTTTGCACATTCTCCCCGTGTTTGTGTGGATTTTCGCCCCCACAACCTAACGACGTGCAGGGTAGGTGGATTGACCACACTAAATTACCCAATAATTGGAAAAAAATGAATTGGATACTCTAAATTTATTTTTACAAAAGTGCTGATGGACACATGGGGGTAAATATTCTGCTCCTGCCACTGCGGAAATCGTCGCAGGCGGGACGGATACTTTCACCGACCATTGAAAGGTCCGGTGACTTTGAGTGGGAATTTCATGTCTCAGGGTTGACGCAACCGGAAAATCCCAGCCATGACTTTCACTGCACAGAAAATTCAAGAAAAATGCAAGAATCGGCACCAATGTCTTTATCGCCATCCTCTCTCTATATCGCAATCCCATGAAAGCCATGATCCTTGCATGTGGAACAGCCGCAGTCCCCTTCTCAGTGAAGATTGGGGTTAAAAAAAGGCTTTTCCATCACTCCAGCGCTTTTCTCCATCTTCCTTGCTGCAATACGGCACCTCGACCCCAGCAAATTACTCAGAGGCGTAGCGATGATCTGGAGAACAGGTGGAAAACTGTTCAACCTACACCGACTGTCTTCAACCCAAAACCAAAATCACTCTGACTTCAGGTCACAGAGCTTCGGAATGCAGATGACACTTGCGTGCGCCCTCACTCAGAATCTGGGTGTTGTCGATTCCTTCTCCAAACCACATGAGAAAATGGGCCTTTCATTAAACACTCATAAGACTAAGATCCTCTTCCAACCAACTCCTACAGCAACACTCCTTCCCATATCGATTAAAATCAATGGTGAGATATTGGAAAATGTGGATTAGAACATAGAACATAGAACAGTACAGCACAGAACAGGCCCTTCGGCCCTCGATGTTGTGCCGAGCAATGATCACCCCACCTAAACACACGTAACCTGTATACCCGTAACCCAACAATCCCCCCATTAACCTTACACTACGGGCAATTTAGCATGGCCAATCCACCTAACCCGCACATCTTTGGACTGTGGGAGGAAACCGGAGCACCCGGAGGAAACCCACGCACACACGGGGAGGACGTGCAGACTCCACACAGACAGTGACCCAGCCAGGAATCGAACCTGGGACCCTGGAGCTGTGAAGCATTGATGCTAACCACCATGCTACCGTGAGGCCCCATTATTTTACTTAATTTGGGAGCCTCCTCTTGACGAAGACAAGACATGGACAACAAAATTCATCACCGTCTCCAATGTGTTTGCTCAGCCTTCGGCCAACCGAGGAAGAGAGCATCCAAGGACCAAGATCTCAAACCCAAAACTAAGGTCATGGTTTACCGGGCAGTTGTGATCCCCACACTGCTATATGCTTCAGAGGCTTGGACAAGCTCCAGCAGGCAGCTCAAAGCACCGGAGAAGTATCATCAGCAGTGTCCTTGCAAGATTTCCCAAATCTAGTGGCCAGTAATGTGGTCCAACAGCAGTGTCCTCTCCCAAGGCAACTTGCCCATCATCGAGGCTCTAATCACTTAAAACTAGCTCCAATTGACGGGACATGCCATTCGTAGGCCCCAGCGCCTGCCTGCAGAGGTCAAACATCCTTGCCCACTCAAGGGAGCCCCTGGTTTGTGACCAACCAATAAGGTTTATTCAGGAAGGCAGCAAGCACGTCAGAAAGTTTCATCGAGAGCATGAGGCAAAGTTGAGGCATCGGAGAGACTGCCCAAACTTCTGAGCAACTCTTCAACCCAAACCTTCAAGCACTTATCAGCTTACGTCAGCATTTGACTTATCAGCCATCTCAGGGCGCATCAAACCAGAGTGGAAAGAATTATTGTCCATCCCAAGAGTCTGCCTAAGGGATGAAATGGAGGGAACGAGGCAGCACAGTTAGCACTGCTGCCTCACGATACCGAGGTCCCAGGTTCGATCCCAGCTCTGTGTCACTGACCGTGTGAAGTTTGCACATTCTCCCCCTGTTTGCATGGGTTTCGCCCCCACAACCCAAAGATGTGCAGGGTAAGTGGATTGGCCACGCTAAATTGCCCCTTGGAAAAAATGAATTGAGTACTATGAATTTTAGAAAAAACTCAGCATTAAATTCGACAATTGAACGAGCATCACATGGCATTTTTAGAAACGAGTTCCAATGTGGCTTTATTGTTTTGATTAAACAGAGGAACAGAGGAGGAAGACTGGCCCGCCAACTGTTGCTGCCATTTAACTTGCAGTCCTGATTCAGGACGGAAAATTCAAATTCTAGGTATCATTCTCGTAAACCTCCTCCTCAGTCCTTCCCAGGCCAGTCCATCCTGCTTAAGGTGCGGAACCAAGAACTTCTCACAGAACTCCAATTTTTTTTCTTCTTCCATTTTTGTGCAGCCGTGTAACTGTAGTAAAGTCGGCTCGGTTGGTCTTCAGTGTGACGGAACGCTCGGTCACTGCCTCTGCAAAGACGAGTTCAGTGGAGAAAAATGCAACAGATGTGCCATTGGCTACAGGGACCACCCACACTGCATTGCCTGTAAGTGCGATCCCAATGGGACCAGACCTGATAAATGTGACCTGACCCAAGGAGTTTGCAGCTGTGAGGAACGCACAGGGCTTTGCCCCTGCAAGGTATATTGTCATTTATATACTGTCTCCTTTACTAACTTAATTTCTATCGCGCACCCTTCCACAGTAATTTTATCACATTATTTAACTTCTTTATCATCATATGTTTCTAAGGAGAAGCAGAAAATAACTTTGTCTCCAAACTTTCTGATTTCACATTTGACCCTCCCCTCCCCCTTCCTCGTGCAGGATAGTTGCAGAATGACTTGGCCTCTGATTTTTTGGTGCCTTATGGGGTAGAGAGACTGCATCGGAGCAGAATGAGGCCACTTGGCTCATCAAGTCGGCTGCGCCATCCAATGAGACCATAATCCTCAAATCCACTTTCCCGCCTTATCCCCATAACACTTGATTCCCTTACTGATTAAAAATCTGTCTTCTCTCAGCCTTGAACGTACTAAACCACCCAGCCCCTTGCTGTTTGTAGTCTACATTAATGATCTGGACGAGATTGTGGGGATATGATCAGTGGGTTCGCAAATGGTCCAAGAAATGATAGTGTGATAAAATGCGTCGAGGAAAGCCTTAGATTACAGGACAATAATTCTGGGCTGGTCAGACGGGCAAATGGAATTCAATCCTGAAATGTGTAGGGTGATGGATTTTGGGAGGACTAACAAGGCAAGGGAATACACAATGAACAGTAGGTCTCTAGGAAGTACAAAGGATCAAAGGGACCTTTGGGGTTCATGTCCATAGATCCCTAAAGGTAGCAGGGCAGGTAGATAAGGTGATTATAAAGGCTTATGGTATACTTGCTTTTTACCTGAGGCATAGAATATAAGAACAGGGAGGTTATGATGAAGCTGTATAAAATGCTCATTAGGCCACAGCTGGAGTACTGGGTGCAGTTCTAGTCGCCACACTATAGGAAGGATTTGATTGTGCTAGAAAAGGTGCAGAGGAATTTCATCAGGATGTCGTCTGGGCTGAACCGTTTCAGCTAAGAAGAGAGGCTGGTTAGCCTGGGGTTGTTTTTCGTAGAGCAGAGAAGGCTGAGGGGGGGGACCTGATTGAGTTGTACAAAATTATGAAGGGCATAGATAGGGTCGATAGGAAGGAACTTTTCCCTGTAGTAGAGGGGTCACTTATCAATGGGCTTCGATTTAAGGTAAAGGGCTGGCGAATTAGGGGGGATTTGAGGAAAAGCCTTTTCACCCAGAGGGTGATGGGAATCTGGAAGACGCTGCCTGAAAGGGTGGGAGAGGCGGGAACCCTCACAACATTTGAGAAGCATTTGGGTAGAGTCATAGATGTTTACAGCACGGAAACAGGCCCTTCGGCCCAGCTTGTCCCTGCCGCCCAGTTTCTATCACCAAGCTAGTCCTACTTGCCCACATTTGGCCCATATCCCTCTGCACCCACCCTGCCCATGTAACTATCTAACTGGTTTTTTAAAGGAAAAAATTGTATCGGCCTCTACCACTGCCTTTGACAGCTCTTCCAGATGCTCACCTCCCTCTGAATTCAATAAGAATCTGGAATTTAAAAAAGTCTAATGATGGCCGTGAAATCATTGTCAGTTATCGTAAAAATCCATCTGGTTCACTAATGTGAAAGAAATCTGCCACCCTTTCCTGGTCTGGTCTAAATGTGACTCCAGATCCACAGCAATGTGGTTGACTCTTAACTGCCCCCCTCAAGGGCAATTAGGGGCGGGCAATAAATGCTGGCACAGCCTGCGACACCCGTGTCCTATGAATGAATTTTAAAAAAACATTTTTTAAAAATTTGTTAAATTTATGTAACAATTGAGCGGAAACCAGCAGAATAAGGTTGAGATATCTTTTTTTCACTTTGAACCAAACACCCTTCAATCATAATTAAACTATTTACCCTCTTTTCAGGGCAGTGTTTCTGGTGTTCGTTGCAATGAATGTAAACCTGGATCGTTTGCTCTCAGTCTCCAGCACCCAACTGGCTGTAGCCGTTGCTATTGCTCTGGAGTGGCTAATTCCTGCTCAGAGCTCCAAGGACTGGTCAGGATTCCTGTAAGAATATCTTCATGTCCTACAACTAAAGATAGACAACTGCAAAATATCTCTCAGGAGGAAGAGCATTTTTATATTCTATTCATGTAGAAAATCTAAACGTAATGGGTAGAATTCTCCCATTGGTGGGTTCAATGGTGGGGTGGTGGGGGTAAAATTTGGCGGGAGGTGCAAAAGTCGATTTCACACCGTGAGAGATTCCTGCGGGATTTCCCACTGGTGCCCGCCATGGCGGATCGGGAAACCCGAATCGGGCAGCCGACATGAAACTGATTCGCATCCTGCGAATGGAATGCAGATGAAGGCCTGACCGGAAGCTTCCTCCCTCACGCCCGATTCTCCGTGTTGCTGTTGGGGAATCTCACCAGTACAAAACAGGTCTGGAACAAGGTGGCTTGTAGATGTCAGGACTCACCTGAACCACGCCTGGGGCTGCATCCAGAATTTGGAGTGGATGCACTAAGTAATCCTGGACTCCAGAACACCTCAGCAGTGGGTGGAGGGAGCATCTGTCATTGAGGAGGTTCATCTTCCAGCTTTAGACTGTTCCTGGAGGTCCATCTTCATTTTAAAGAGATGCAAGGTCAGTGCTGTTGGACGCCTTTTGAAAATGGCGCCTGGATAGGACGGTGGACTACGTGCCATTGGGTCTGCCCCACCAGGGAATGTAGCACAAAACATCCAGTTGCACAATTAAAGTCATTGGGGCCGGAGGATGTGGCATGTTTTCCCGCCGGCTTCCACAGCGGGAAGCACGCCATATTCCCGTCCCACCACGGGACCTAGCCCCTGGATGGGAGAATTCCGCCCATTGACTTTGTAACAGTAATGGGAGTTTATAAATATTGACTAGGATGCAATTTATTGGCTGTTAAAAAAAGTGCTGAGGCCTTATAGAATTTACAGTGCAGAAGGAGGCCATTTGGCCCATCGAGTCTGCACCGGTTCTTGGAAAGAGCACCCTACCCAAGCCCACACCTCCGTCCTATCCCCATAACCCAGTAACCCCACCCAAGACTAAGGGCATTTTTGGACACTAAGGGGCAATTTAGCCTGGCCAATCCACCTAACCTGCACATCACTGGACTGTGGGAGGAAACCGGAGCACCCGGAGGAAACCCACGCAGACACAGGGATGATGTGCAGACTCCGCACAGACAGCTTTGGTGTGTGTATAGTGGTAATGTTACTGGACTAGCAATCTAGGGTCCCAGATTAATGCTCCAGAGACAAGGGTTTGATTCCCACCATGGTAAATGGGGTGTTTAAATACAATTCATTAATGAAACTGGAATAAAATACTACTCGTGTTAATAATGATTATGACACTAACGAATAGTTGTAAAAATCCATTTCATTCACTAGTGCCCTTAGGGGAGGGAATCTGTTCTCCTTAACTGGTCTTGTGACTCCATACTGACGGCAATATGATTGCCTTTTAATTACCCACAGAAATGGCGAGCTAGCACTCTAAAATATTACAGAAAAAACACATTATTGTGGCGGTACCTACACCATAAGGACTACAGCTCATCACCACCTTCTCAAGGGCAATTAGGGATCAGCACTAAATGCTCGGCCTATCCAGTAACACCCACATCCAAGGAGCAGCTCTTCAGTGTACAAGACGGGGCTATGTATGGCCTCGGCCACGCGTTTCCCATTGAGGCCCCTTATTAAATGTTAGTTGCGGTTTATAGCTTTGTGTTTGTTGGCGCTGCGAGCGCTGGGAAACATGCGGCTAAACGCGCTCACTATGAGACTTTATTCCCATTTAGTTAAATCATCCCGCTATCTCAGCTTTTTGATCTGTTCTTTGGATGTAGGTGTCACCGGATAGGCTGCGCATTTACTGCCGATCCCTAATAGCCCTTGAGAAGGTGGTGGTGAGCTGTCTTCTTGAACTGCTGCAGTTAGGTACACCCACAGTGAAGTATTATTTTAGATTGCGGTGAGGGAGACTGGTTCCTCACTTATTGTGATGGCAGACATAGCAGTTGCACTAAAGAATACCAGGACTTGCAATGTGAAAAAAAATAACAATGAATAATATTAGTTGTGACCAACATTGAATGACGTCACATCTGTGTCCATTTAGCTGACCCTGACTCCTGACCAGCTGATAATGCGCGTCGTCAACCAAGGCAATCTGACTGGTACAACAGAGGGTGTCTTCTCTCAGCCCCCAGAGATATTGTTGGATGCTGCACTAGTACAGAGGCACATCCAAGCAGAGCCGTATTACTGGTTGCTACCAGCCCAGTTCAAAGGTGATAAGGTAAGAAAATCAAACTAAATAACAGGGTGAGCAATGCCTGGTATTGAGTTCCTGAAGGAAGTCAAAGGTTATGGGGGGGGGGGGGGGGGGTAGTCGGACAGACAGGAAGCTGTAGTTGAGATCACAACCAGATCTTATCGAATGGTGGAGCAGGTTCGAAGGGCCAAATTGCCTACTCGTCCCAAGTCCTAGGTTCCTACCTTCCTAAACCTATTGCAACAGAAGGCTAGAAGTCAGTGAAACAACTAGCAAATAACAAAGAGCCTGCTATCTATATAGGGAGCACTTATTGCCTTTTAAATGAGAGCATTTCATATTTTTAATTCTGGAGGCAGTGCTCCAAAATTAGCAAAGTGGCTTCCGTGCTACTGGATGGAGGGAGAGGTAGCCACCTTGCCAAGTGGTTTATCCTTTATTGATAGGTTTGCCACCCCCCAAAGATGCTCATTGCTGTCACTGAGGTCTCAGCCTGTGGTATGGACGAACAGAACAGAGTATACATCTGGGGACCGATGTGCAAAGTTCACAATATGTCCGATATCGGGATAGGGAAGCTGTCAGTACAGGAGTCAGAGACACGGCTTCTTCAGGAACATCACTGCAGAGGAGGTTTTTCTTTTGGGCATTTATTGTTCATCCAGATTAATGTAAATTGTAAAGTGCTTACATTTTTATAGGCAATTTATTAAAAGAAATTCTGCCCTGAGCACAGCTGTCCTGCTAAATAAGAGCTATAAAAGTTAACCAATAAAACAACCTACTCTTGCTTCAGTAATTATATAGAGGCATTGTTTCTGAATAATCACACTGTTGTTTTGGAAAGAATTTCAGGCTGATTGAAAGTTTGGCAGCTTGATCCTTCCATGGTCACGGCTATCTTTATACCAGCTGGAAGTTCAGCCCAATGAGTGAGCCTTAAGGGGAAATCCTGGGACCTCCACCAAGTTCTTTAAGAAGCACTTAGCTGAATGTAGAGCTGTGAGGTGTGTGGTATTATCACAAGTGTAAGATCTGCAAGGGTTAATGAAGTGTCTACAGTAGCCACTAGAGGGAGCTACAGTTGCAAGTATATAAGGCAGTGCTAAGCCTTGTGGAAGAGTGGGAGAGAGTCAAATACAAATAGTGTGAGTGAGAGCAGATCATAGTTTATATCAGTATAAAGATTAGCTGCAGATGAGTGTAGCTTAAATGTTCATAATCAACTGTGTATTCTTCAGGAGTGCGTGTCGAATGCAAATTAGTAGTGTTAATAAATTTATAGCTGTGTTTAAGTTCAAGCTATTTGGTGGCCTTTGTGAACACTACGCCGACCATCCTGAATTTAGCAACACAAAGAACACCACAAGGTGGACAAATGCTCCTCTCTGATTCACTACGGTGCCAAAGACCAGGTGGCCAGGAGGTGGGCTGTAGGGTCCAGACGGATGAGCACGGAACACCATTGCCACAGCCGGCAAGGCAGCTACGCATACCGCTAACAGCCCACTTTGAACCTAGTGCCACAGGTCGTATAGGTGTCCCCCAGGGTACCCCCTGGGTTGCCTCTGGCCCCAGCCGACCCATCAGCTGTATGGGCACGCACCAGCATAACCAGTGTCATCTTTTTTGGCTGGGATAAGTGAGTGCGATGTGTAATGTGTATATGCGGCTTCAGCTTGTCAGCCTCCCGAGTGTCGATCACGGACCCGGTGAATCCCGCACCGTTTTTCATTCGAATCGATTGTGTTCCATGCGGCACTGGTGCTAGCCCCTCAACGGTAGCAGCATCAGTCCAGGTGCAGTGCAGATTTTCTGTCATACAAGTCCACGGATTCTACGTTGGTGTCAACACTTAGTCTTAGAAATGGAGAATCCCGCCCATATTATTTTGTCACAGGTGGTGCTGTCTTTATAATCTATACAATGTTAGGTAATCCCTAGTTCACGAAGGGCCATAGGCATCATTCTCGATAAGAGAGACAGACAGACAGTTGGTTATATGTAGCTTCGGGGGCTCCACTCCACATTACGGAGGGACAGGGTAAAGAGGCAGACCTCCATAAACTACCACAGTGATCATGAGTTAAAACCCTATAAACCGAAACCTCCCAGGCCTTAAGATGATACAATCATTTTTCCACAGCTTTTAGCTTACGGAGGGAAACTGAGATATGTAGCTGCATTTTATGCTCATGATGGTTCTGGAAACTTAAACCTGGAACCTCAAATCCTACTGAAAGGAGGCCACAGCCGCAAAATGGTAATTTACAGGAATATCCCGACTCCCGCAAATGGACAGCAAAGCAAGCATGAGATAGACCTGACTGAGGTAAGCTACCGGTACTGAGGTGAGCGACTGGAATTTGTTTTCTAATCACCGTTGCTTGTATTTTGTATAAATGGATATGAATTAAGCTGCGTTTTAGAAAAAAAAATTGAAAGCCATTTCATATTTATTGACCTGTTGTTTACTTTAATGTGAAAGTTTTACTATAAACATTTCTATAGTTCACAGCACAGAAGGAGACCAGTAATTTGGGGTGAACTTGGATGGGGCTGCAACATTGCCTCAGTCACTCGTCACAGGTCCATGAGTCAATTCCGTTGACTTCAATAAAGTTGAATGTTGGGATGGTCGATAGGTCATTGGGCAACCAATATTCTCCCTGCGTTGTGTTACAGCCTATATCTAATTGTATTCCCTTATGCCTAAATGTCACACGTCCTCCCCTCTGCCACCAGCCGGCAGGTTTGGGTGTGTGTGATGGGCATGATGTGGCACCTCCACCTCTCAACGATTTAACGCTGTGGTGGGCAAGACTTTGGACTTGCCCCAGTGTGCGTTTGTGTGCGTGGATGTGTGTGCGTATGCACGCGTGTGTGTACCCCTCCCCACCTCCCCGAGACACTGAGGTCCCCTTTTTCCCCCCACCAGGCTTTTCCTACCACTCCCCACCTTAAGACACTTTAACCTTGCCTTTGCCCTCCACCCAGGACTTACACTCAGGCATCATCCTGAAGTTCCTCTTTCGTCCACTGATGCTCTGGTTGCTGTAGGGATTGGAGCCAGTTGACACTCATTTGAGCCTAAAATGACTGCGAGACACTCGGACTCTTCAGATGGCGGGAAGCAAAACCCCACTATCTGAAAAATTCTGGCTTTTGTGTCCTGTACTGACTCTTTGCCTGGCTCTTTGCCTATCATTCGTTTGTGTGTCTGCTCCTACCTATAGCGATTCAAAACTGACCCTATTTCCTACTTCCTTTCCCCAAGGCTGAATATTCCACTATGGTATAGATTCATCCAGTTTTCCTTCAAGAGCTAAACGTTATTGAATCAGATGAGAACTTGAGAGGATTTGATGGAGTAGATACTGAAATATTGTTTCCACTTGCGGGAGAGATCAGGGCCAGGGGGCGCAGTTTAAGAATGAGAGGTCTACTGTTTAAGATGGAGATGAGGTGGGTTTTACTTCTCTCAAAGGGTCATTAGTCTGTGGAATTCCCTTCTCCAGGAAGCAGTGAAGACCGGGCCATTGAGTTTATTCAAGGCAGATTTACATTATGCGGGGCAGACAGGAATGTGGAGCTGTGACCAGAATCAGATCAGCAATGACCTTATCGACTTTCAGATCAGGCTCAAAGGGCCGAATGGCCTCCTCCTGCTCCTGAGTCCGATGAATCACAGTGATCTTTGCCTCAGTGACTCAGTATACACAGCATTCTGTATTTTTACCACTCTGTGTCAAGAAATTTCTCCCAACTTCCCACTCTTTTGACTTCCTGTTGACCTCCACATGTCCAACTCAAGGGGTTTGCATCAGCTCACATTCTAATTGGTGCTAATTTCTATAGAACCATATTCCCCATGTTAATTCATTTTTTTTCCACCTGATTTGCTAATATGCAAATTCTTTTCATTTGGATTGAAATTCAATTAAAACATCTTCTGCCTGACTGGCTAATGTGCACATTTCTTCATTGTGATTCAAAATTTAATTGAAATCTGGCCATATGCAAATCCGTTTAGAAAGGGGGAGGTGAGCCAGTTGAAAAGCTTGAATTACCTTCACAAGAAAAAGAAAGTTACTTAATGCCAGTTTTCCCCATCTGCCTCCTCGACTGTAGCTGCTGGGAAATTAAAACAAGTCACAGGACAGGTGTCCTTAAGACCACAAGACATAGAAGCAGAATTAGGCCACTCGGCCCATCGAGATTGCTCCGCCATTCAATCATGGCTGATAATCAAAAAAGTCATCAAAAAATGTTTCAGGGCCTACTTGAAACTTAGCTTAAGGTGGGATTTTCCAGCCCCTTCCGCTGACGGGTTCTTCCAGTCGTGTCGAGGTCAATGGGGATTTTACATGGATCGCCGCATCCACCATGGGAAGGCCCACCGTAGCAGGGCCGCAAAGTCTCGGTGAGTGAGGTGGAGGAAATTCAAGAGTTTATAGCTGAGGTGGATGAAGGTATGCCCTCCAGTGGTGGAGCAAATGAGATCAGGGACGTCGTGAGACTTCAGTTAAGATGGGTACCAATATCTGGGAGGGCTGTAGGGCAGGAGGAGATTAAACAGCTAAGGAGGGACGAGGCTACGGATGGATTTGAAAACAGGGATGTGAATTTCAGGACCCAGACATTGCTTGTCTGGGTGCCAATGAGCCCAGGGGTGATCAGTGAGTGGGACTTGGTGCGAGTTATGACTCAATTGCCAGAAATGCTTTAAAAACCGGCAGGTAGATGAGGATTGGGAATAGAGTGCTAAATTGAACACCGTGATTTTCAGAACACTGTAAATCCATTCACAATCTATTTGTGGTAATACAAATTAGGCTCCCCATTTCCCATCTTTCTGTGCTGCCCATTTGCCCTATGGTAACCTTATCCTCATCCTAATCGCTACTAAGTCCCAGAGCCCTTCAGTAAACTGCAGGAGCTCAGAACCCTCACTTCAGTCATGCAAATTCCTTGTTCACACCCCAGTCCTACAAAGCGTCAGGGTTAATGAACTGTACGATGTCCCCAGTGTTGCTGTATACAAGTAAGAAGTCTTACAACACCAGGTTAAAGTCCAACAGGTTTGTTTCAAACACGAGCTTTCGGAGCACGGCTCCTTCTTCAGGTGAATGGAAAGGCTTGTTCCAGAAATGTTTATATAGACACAGTCAGAGATGCCCCGGAATGCGAGCACCTGCAGGCAATCAAATCATCAAAGATGCAGAGAGAGAGGTAACTCCAGGTTAAAGAGGTGTGAATTGCCCCAAGCCAGTTCAGTCGGTAGGCCTCTGCAAGTCCAGGCTTGTTGGTGGGGGCCGAATGTAATGCGACATGAATCCCAGATCCCGGTTGAGTCCGCATTCATGCGTGCGGAACTTAGCTATAAGTTTTTGCTCAGCAATTTTGCGTTGTCGCGTCTCCTGAAGGCCTCCTTGTAGAATGCTGACCCGGAGATCAGAGGCTGAATGTCCTTGACTGCTGAAGTGTTCCCCAACTGGAAGGGAACAGTCCTGCCTGTTGATAGTCGCACGATGCCCGTTTATTCGTTGTCGCAGTGTCTGCATGGTCTCGCCAATGTACCACGCTTCGGGACATCCTTTCCTGCAGCATATGAGGTAGACTACATTGGTCGAGTCGCACGAGTATGCGCCGCGTACCTGGTGGGTGGTGTTTCCACGTGTAATGGTGGTGTCCATGTCGATGATCTGGCATGTCTTGCAGAGATTACCCTGGCAGGGTTTTGTGGTGTTGTGGTTGCTGTTCTGAAGGCTGGGTAATTTGCTGCAAACAATGGTTTGTTTGAGGTTGCGCGGTTGTTTGAAGGCCAGTAGTGGGGGTGTGGGGATGACCTTGGCAAGATGTCCATCCTCGCTGATGATGTGTTGGAGGCTGCGAAGAAGATGTCGTAGTTTCTCCGCCCCTGCGACAACGAATAAACGGGCATCGTGCGACTATCAACAGGCAGGACTGTTCCCTTCCAGTTGGGGAACACTTCAGCAGTCAAGGACATTCAGCCTCTGATCTCCGGGTCAGCATTCTACAAGGAGGCCTTCAGGAGACGCGACAACGCAAAATTGCTGAGCAAAAACTTATAGCTAAGTTCCGCACGCATGAATGCGGACTCAACCGGGATCTGGGATTCATGTCGCATTACATTCGGCCCCCACCAACAAGCCTGGACTTGCAGAGGCCTACCGACTGAACTGGCTTGGGGCAATTCACACCTCTTTAACCTGGAGTTACCTCTCTCTCTGCATCTTTGATGATTTGATTGCCTGCAGGTGCTCGCATTCCGGGGCATCTCTGACTGTGTCTATATAAACATTTCTGGAACAAGCCTTTCCATTCACCTGAAGAAGGAGCCGTGCTCCGAAAGCTCGTGTTTGAAACAAACCTGTTGGACTTTAACCTGGTGTTGTAAGACTTCTTACTGTGCTCACCCCAGTCCAACGCCGGCATCTCCACATCATGGCTGTATACAAGGTACTTACATCAAACTAAATACATTTACCCTGTGCTTGAAAGGTAGGAGCTAAAGATTAAACGCATAGATAAAGGACCATAAATTAATAATCAAGGCCACTGATTGGCACTTTTCCTGAAAATCTGAAGGAATTTTGGAATTTGAGCTCCCAAACGGGCCAGAACGCCTTGTAGTACGACACAATTTGACTTATTCAGTTACCCTCGATGAGTGACCTTGATGATACATTTATAATTGCATGGAACCCTGCTGTTATAAAGCAACATATCCTCCAACTCATTGTAACCATGACTCCTTGGAAAGCAAGTCGTGTGGGTTTTAATTTTTGATGGCACTTATGAATGTTTCACTTCGCATAACTAACTTTGGTTAGTTCTAGTTTTGCATTTATTTCGTTAAGGGCTTATAATTAAGCCAACAACGAGTACTGGGCTTGAGGGGTGATTAAAGCTTAATGGGCAGAATTTTACATGTCCCCATGGGCAGAGGGGGGGGTTTGTAAAATTCCTCAAGTGGCCTTCTTGCCAGGCTCCGAATGGGAAAAGGCCTAATCCAGCCTGCCCACTCTTGCCACAATTGAGGCGCTTAAGTGGCCAATTATTGACTTCTTGGGGGTCGTTTTCCACCCAGCCTTAATTTTCAGACTGTCAGGAGGAGTTTGGGTTGGGGGGAAGCCCGGAAAGTGACCCTGCTCAAGCCACAGGTGGGAAGAGAAGGGGCGGGGGAGGGTTCACCTCCATCAGTAGCCCCCTTTTAACATTGGTCTACCCCCTCCCTGCCTCCATTGTCCCCTGCAGGTCCTTCCCCCCCCCCCCCCCCCCACACCCCCCCGTGGCCTCGGCACCAATACCACCCCGCACTCCCTCTCCCCCCTGTTGTGTTATGCTTCTTCATGTAGCATAAGCTGCTTCCTTGATGTATGCTCTGACAAAGAAAGGTTCAGACTTGGAGATAGGTTTAACACATTTATTGAAGTTAACGATTCTCCTACTTGAGTTTGACTCTCCTGCTGACCTTTCTATAGTAACTCAATCTAACTAACCAGTCTGCTCTAATCCATGAGGTGGGTGTGATGCTTCCTGATCTGCCCCTGTCCTTCTCTCTGAATGTCGCCTGTGGAAAAGAAAAAGAGCATGTGTGCCCTGTCCTTTTATATGGGTTGCTCCCTTGTGGTAGTGTCACCTCTGGGTGTCTGGACTACCTATCGGCCATGTCCTATCTTACTGACCTATTGGTTGAATGTCTGTGTGTCATGCTGTCTCTGGTGCTCCCTCTAGTGTTTACTTGGTCTTAGTGTATTGGCATTAACCCCTTGTGTATTTACAGTGCTGCATACCACCACACCCCTGCCCGCCCAATTCCCTGGGGCTCACCTCCCCATCCTGCCCCAAGGCCTCAAACACTTTCTGGTCCTGAAGACCATAAGAAACAGGAACAGGAGTAGGCCATTCCGCCCTTCGAGACTTCTCCACCATTTAATACGACTGTGGCTGATCATTAAGTCCAGTTTCTTGTCTTGCATCTATAGCCTTTAATTCCTTCACTGATTAAAAACCTATCAATCTCAGAATTGAAAATTGGCATGGCCTCAGCCTTCACAGCTTCCTTGGGTACAGAATCCCAAAGATTCACCACTCTTTGAGAGAAGAAATTCTGCCTTTTATCTGTCTTAAATTACCTCCCCCTTTTTGTGCGACTATGTCCTCTGGTCCTACACTCTCCCATGAATGGAAACATTCTCCCAATGTTCACCTTTTCTAGCCCCCTAAGAATCTTATATATTTCAATCATATCATCTCTTGTTCTTCTGAACTCCAGGTAGTACAGCCCCAAACTGTTTGATCTTTCTTCATATGGCAGTCTCCCCACACCTCGGCCATCCTGGCAAACCTCCTCTGTTTTGCCCCCAATTCTGATGCGCCTGATTTAAAAGCGGAGTTGTAAGCAGCAGGTCCAACCCCGCTAATTAACGGCACTTTGTTGCTATTTCGGCACCAGCAGGGAAGCCCCCCTTCCCCCTACTCCACCCGAGGGCACGCTGAGTGTAATTTCCTGCACTGAGGCGCTCCAGCGAGCGGAGCTTGTCATTGCAGGAGGAGATTGGGTGTCATTTTTAAATGCCGCCCCGATCTCCGGAGTGCACCACACCTCGGACTCTGTTCCCAATTCATTTCTAAGGGGGTGCTCCAGGCCCTTCACACGGGCAGGGCACTCCCAACCTGGCACCTTGGTACTGGCGCCCTGGCAGTGCCAGGGTAGCACATGAGTGGCTCTGCCAGGGAGCCAGGCTGGCAGTGCCAAGGTGCAATTCTGGCATCAGGAGTGCCAGGGTGCCACCCTGTCCTGGGAGACCCCCTCCCCAATTGATTACGCCATTTGTGGGGACCAGTGCTAAATGGTGCCTAGCTGAGGTCTCCTAGGCGAGGCCGGTAGATGCTGGATGGCCGTCCGATCCGGCGTATACAACATTAAGTGGGCTTTTAAGCTCACTTAACTCTGCGAGTTTGGACCATTGTGGGAGGGATCCAGATTGCGATGTCTCGCGAGATCTAACCTGATCACTTGAGGTGTACCGACCGTCGGAATCCGGGAGAGTCCTCTCCCAGGATCTACCAGCCGCGACCCATTCCGATTCTGGCGGGACGCGGCCGATAACTCGTGCCCAATATATCTTTTCTTAAATATGGGGACCAAAACTGTAAACAATGGGCGGGATTCTCCGTTGTGAGTCTGCATCGCTAATGTTGCCAGTAAGGACGGATAATTTGCAGCTCAGCTAAATCTCCATTCACTGCAGCGGGACCGGAGCATCCCGCCAGACTGAATGATTGGAGAATCCCGCTGGAGTGAAGGACCAAAGAATCAAAGTCAGTATTCTAAATGTGGCCTCACCAGTAACTTGTACAGTTGCAGCAACACCTCTTTACTTTTATACTTCAAATCCATTGAAATGAAAGCCAGCATTTCATTTGCCTGCCCTTTTACTATTTGCACCTGTATGCTAGCTTTACAGGGGCTGTTTAGCACAGGGCTAAATCGCTGGCTTTGAAAGCAGACCAGGGCAGGCCAGCAGCACAGTTCAATTCCCGTAACAGCCTTCCCGAACAGGCGCCGGAATGTGGCGACTAGGGCCTTTTCACAGTAACTTCATTGAAGCCTACTTGTGACAATAAGCGATTTTCATTCATTCATTTCATTTCTGGGTTTCATGAACAAGAACCGACCCTTTGTGCTACAGTTTTCTGCAGTCTCTGTCTATTTAAATAATAATCCTTCCCATTCTTTCTTCCAAAATGAACAATCTCACATTTGCACACATTGAATTCCATTTGCCAATTTTCTGCCCACTCACTTAATCTGTCAATGTCTCTGTAAACTATTTACATCCTACTTCCGACCTGCCTTCCCTCCCACCTTTGTATGATCTGCAAATTTGGCTACAGTACTCCCTGTTCCTTCCTCCAAATCATTAATATATATATTGTGAAGAGCTGCGGTCCTCGCACTGATCCCTATGGCACTCCCCCTGGTTACTGCATTCCAACCTGAGAAAGACGTCCTTATGGTTACTCACTGCATCCTGTTAGTAGCCAGTCCTCCATCCATGCTAGAATACTTCCTCCTGCACCATGAGCTCCTATTTTGCATATTAGCCTTTCGTGTGGTATCTTGTGCAAATGCCTTTTGAAAATCCAAATGTACAACAGCGACTGGTTCTCCTCTATCTACTCTCGCTGATACCCCCTCAGAGAACTCTAGTAAATTTGTCAGACGGTTTCCCCTTCATGAAACCATACTGACACTGCTTGATAAGATTAAGACTTTCCAAATGCACTGCTGTTCTCACCTTAATGACTGATTCTAATAGTTTTCCAATAACCGAAGTTAGACTAGCTGGCCTGCAGTTCCCTGCAGTTTGCCTCTTTCCCTTTTTGAATAGGGATACCACATTGGCAGTTTTCCAATCCTTTGGCGTCGTTCCAGAATCCAAGGATTTTTGGAAAATAACGACCAATGCATCCATGATCTCTGTGGTCACCTCATTTAAGATGGGTTGCAAACCATCAGGTCCAAGGAACCTGTCAGCATTTAATCTCTTTAGTTTGCCTCAAAAATTATTTGGTGATGGTGACTGTATTTAATACCTCCCCCGTATTTCTGGGGTGTTTGTCGTATCCTCAACAGTAAAGACTGATGCAAAATATCTATTTAACTCCTCTGCCATTTCCTTGTTTCCCATAGTTACTTTCCCAGTTTCATTCTGTAAAGAACGAATGCTTCCTTTCACTTCTCTTCCTTTGAATGTCCTTCCAAAAGCTCTTATTGTTTGTCTTTATGTTTCTGACTAACTTACCCTCACAGTTTATTTTCTCCTTCCCAATTATTTTTTTCTCCACCTTTGCTGCATTCTGAATTTGTCCCACTCTTCTGGCCTACCACTAACCGTTGCCATCTCATATGTTTCTGCTTCAACTTAGTACTCTCCTTAACTTCCTTGGTAAAAACATGGTAGGTTCTTCCTCCCCTTAAAGTCATTCCCCCTCATTGGGATGTATTTTTAAAAATTAAAGCAATGTTTATTTATGAAACCAGTTAACACTTTATATCAACCCACATCTTAACAACTATCAACATCAATAACTCCCCAAAGAATACAGTACGCTACAAGTAACTCTTAATCTTTCCTTGCAACATCCATAAGACACAAAAATAACCCATTTTACAGAAAGACATCAGGTTTAACTTCTCTACTGAGAACAGTTACCACTTTGAAATCACCAAATGAACATTCCCCAGCCTGCAGAGATTCACACAAAACCTGCTGTGATTGCAGCTTCTCCAAAACTAAAACCAAACCAAACCCACCCTGCAGCAAACAGCCTAAAGCGAAAATTGGGATGTATTTTTGCTGGCAGTTATGAATCATCTCCTTTAATGGCTGCCACTGCTCATCGATTGTCTTACTCTGAATGAACAATTCACTTTGGCCAATTCCATCTTCGTACCGTTGTAATTCCCCTTCCTTGAGTTACTTCTGCAGGGACTGGAAAGCAGCTGGCCAGTCTGGTTGACCGACAGCTCTCTTGAAGTGGGACGTGCTCCAGAGTGATGGCTGGAATTCCCGCTTCCAGCCAATTAACACTTGTTGGAACATTAAATGGCTGCGGGATAGGCAGTCTCAGCTGGGATACGCGCTCCTCCAACTCTTCAGATGGAACCCGCCATCCCAAAATCCCCGACCAATGTTTTTAATCTACTGGCCTACATCTGGCCTTGAGAGCAGCTTACTATTGAATCCTTTTGGGAGTATTTATGTGTGGTTGATAACTTGTTGATCGACTTGTGCTTCCTGCCTTACCCCATTTTACCTGCTGGGCTTTATACCCAATTCATTTTTTTCCAATCAAGGGGCTATTTAGCATGTCCAGTCCACCTATCTAGCACTTCTTTGTGTTGTGGGGCTGAAACCCACACAAACATGTGGGGAGAAAGTGCAAACTCCACACAGTGTTGCCAATTTAATGGAATACTATCCCACGAGCGTCGCCAATAATGTTGCCAATCTCCACCAGAGTCACCAATAATGTTGCCAATTAATAATGATGCACTTTAGAGTCGCCAGGTATCAAATGATATCACCACAAGGCTTTACTGGATATCGGTCAAAGGACCAAACAACCAGATAGTCAGTTCAAGTTCAAAGATGGTTTATTTACGCACAAGGATTACTTTGACATGCAACACTAAACATTACAAATTATCTACACCTAACAACTACAATAACCTATACTTAACTTCAGGGCAACCGGCTCTATGCAGATGGACAAGGCCTTTGTCCGGATCTTGCGTGGCTGGGTGGAAGAAGTGGCTCTGTTTCCTCTGGGCTCATCTGTCTGGTAGCGATCGTTGGTCTTGAACTAGTCTGTCTGGTCGTTATGCTGCATTTGGGTTGGCATAGGCCAGATCCAAGAGAGACCGAGCACATGGCTGTGTCTCTTATCCCTCTGGGATGTCACGCTCTTTGGGGCGGTCCTTAACTTGGACCCAATAATTCGACAGGCTTCGATCACTGCCTTTGATTTTGGCCAATAAAGGGGCGGGTGCCTTGATGGCTGGCCGTGTCCTTAGCGGTCATTGACCTTGGCTGTTTGGGACCCCTGAATAAAGGGAGTGGCACCGATTAGTCTGTAACTGTATGGGGTTACCCGAGTACAGTTCTTTTGTTCTGGGGAAATGGGCCATTAGAATGCAAATGAGCGGGGGTTTCGATCGGGTCTAACTATCTGGGTTGCAAATACACACACAAGCTCTGAGTCTGTCTGAGTCCTGGGTTGGCCATACATCCCATGGTCCTTTGCAGGTGGCCATCTGAGATGGCTACGACGGACAGTGACCCAGTGCTGGGATCGAACCTGGGACCTCAGCGCCGTGAGACTGCAGTGCTACCCACTGCGCCACCGTGCTGCCCTTGGGTTTTGTAGTCATGAAACATCTTTTAGGATTTGATGTAATTCATTCCCTGTGTTTTAAAAAAATCTATATTTTAAAAGAAAGTTGCTTGTGCAGAATTAGGGATCTACGGAGAAACAGCTTTTCTTAATTTGCTCCTTTCCTTTTATCTTTGAACAGAATTACGTTGGCACTTTCCAAAAAATGTTTTTTTTACTTGGTTCCAGCTACTGATAAACTGCAGTTTGAATCCAGCGTGAAAATACATGGTGCCCATTTAAGTCAGTACTGTAGAGAATTCCTGAACATTACAGGGCTGCATTCTATGGCTGTGACGTGAATTAAGGTCTCTCTGAAAGAAAAAAAAGCCATTTAGATCTATGGATTAATGACCATGCAACTGTTAGGCTCTTACCCGCTTCTTTCCTGTGGTTTATCGTTTGATTTAATGTTGCATTTTCTTTCGACTTCCAGGGAACATTTGAGCCATATCAAAGGTTTCAGATGTGGAACAATTAATGGCTGTAATATGGATTTCTGCCTATTTCATGTCAAAAATAATGCAGAGTACAAAAATTAATTGCTGGGTGAAGAGTCTCGTAAATGTTGAAGTGTTGATCTGTGAACACTTATTTCAACACTATTAAATACAGGCCACGAAGAATGGGTGTAATAAAATCAATGGACCCAGTTTGTAAAACACTGATCACGAAAGCATGAGTTTTGGAACTATTGTACTGTTACACTGATGTTGCTGTGAAACTTTTCTTTCTTCACAATGTCACCTGGTCAACCTTTTGTCGCTTCATCCCCTGAACATAGGGTAAATACTTCATTAAACGCTTACACAATTTGCGGGGCAACGATTTTTAATGCAGCCTCCCCAAATGAGGAAAATCTGCTTTGACTTAATCCAAGCCTGTCCAGTGCTTCTCTGGGCACACATTTTGTTTTTTGTTCATTCAAGGCACGTGGGACATGCTGGCTATGCCAGCACTTGTTGCCCATCCCTAATTAACCTTGAGAAGGTGGTGGTGAGCTGCCTCCTTGAACCCCTGCGGGCTCTGTGGTGTAGGTACACCCACAGTGCTGTTAGGGAAGGAGTTCCAGGGTTTTCACCCAGCGACAGTGAAGGAGAAGCGATATATTTCCAAGTCAAGATGGTGAGTGTTTGGAGGAGAACTTCCAGGTAGTGATGTTGCCACGGTTGGGATTTTCCAGTTCCTTCCCGCCAGCGAAATCTGCGGGTGACACTGTTCATCGGTGGTGGAAGGAATTATTGTTTGTGGAAGGGGGAGCAATCAAGTGGGCTGCTTTGTCCTGGATGGTGTCCAGCTTCTTGAGTGTTGTTGGAGCTGTGCTCATCCAGGTAAGTGACGAGTATTCCATCACACTCCTGACCCTTTTCCAGCTTTGTGAGCGTGCTCAAATAATAATCAGCTTTTAAGAGGGTGGGGGAGGAGGGGGAGTGCACTTTCAAAAATAGAAGGTGCCACAAACAACGTTTTAATAAGTGCTCCCGAATTTGGATGCAGTTGCAAACCCCCACCAGGCCTCCGCTGCTGAGCTTTGTCGAAGGATTGATGGTCTAATCATCATACCCTTCAAAAGGAGAAGCTGCTTCACTTTGAATAGAAAGTTCTTCAGCTATCTGTGGGATGAGGGCTGAACATTATTTGATCTCTTCCTGTTAATGGTGTTTGAAGTCTCTAATACCCTTTTATTTTGACAGCATGAGTGGAAGTATTTCAATTCAGTCTCTGACAAACCTGTCACACGTACTGATTTCATGTCAGTGCTCAGCAACATTGAATACATCCTGATTAAAGCTTCCTATGGCACTGGGCTCCAGCAGAGCAGGTAAAGAATATAAATTAGGTAACTCTGAATTAGAAGTATGAATAAAGTTACAGGGCCGGCGGGAGTAGAACAGGAGAATGGGACTCATTCGATTGCACTTCAGGGAGCCAACACAGGCTCGATAAGCCGAATGGCCTCCCTCTCCATCGTATTTCTCATGTTGTGGTGGCGGTTTTTATCAAGGTTTTATCAAGGTGTGGGTTTTTTGCTGCAAAGTGAAGAGAAAAGATGGGTACCGTCACATGTGTGATGAAGGCAAAATGCCATTGTGGGCATGGCTCACGATTCATCAGGTTGAACTTTGGTGCCAGGGCCCCAATCCTTTGACCAGGCCAAATTCCAGGTCAGGAAGCTGGACCCTCCAGGACCCTGGAAGATAATTTCCAGGAGGCGGTCAATTACAAGACCACCTCTGGAAGCCCCTTTCATATAAGGATGGTGATTGGTCTCCACTGCAGGGAGGTCCAATGGAAGTGGCCTAGGTTCTGGGATGGGATGGTGGGGGTGGGGGTTGGGGGGGGGGGGGGGAGAGCAACAGCACCAGGAGAACTGGGCACTGCCACTGTAGCTGGGGATCCATGAGAATGCCTTGCATGGCGGTGCTCTCTGAAGACTCATAAAGTGTAGAAATGATACTGTGAGCTGGAACATCATTGCAGAGGTGGAAACCCCTCCATAGGATGGGCTACGACTGCAGCTCTGTGCCCCCACTCCCCCGAACCCGGGTCCCTGGCTTTGTGAGGCAGCAGTGCCAACCACTGCACCACCATGTCACCCCAGTTGATGTTACAATTGGACAGAAAGATCCCAGAATGGAGCCTGGCTCAAAAGATCGTAACTTTTAAAAAACAACATGGAGGGACAGAGTTACAGGACCGCTAATTAGTTTTTTTTTCTTTTTTATAAATTTAGATTACCCAATTATTTTTTTCTAATTAAGGGGCAATTTAGTGTGGTCAATCCACCTACTCTGCACATTTTTGGGTTGTGGGGGCGAAACCCACGCAGACACGGGGAGAATGTGCAAACTCCACACGGACAGTGACCCAGAGCCGGGATTGAACCTGGGACCTCAGCGCCGTGAGGCGGTTGTGCTAACCACTAGGCCACCGTGCTGCCCCCGCTAATTAGTTTTAACACCAAGAAAAAAACATTTATTAAACATGAAAAATTGGATGTTCATACAGCACTCCTTTACTCCCTCTTAGCTTCACAGATTTTAAGACACAGATTACAAAGTACATTTTAGGTTACAATATTCCTATTAACGCAAAGCCCCTTTTAAGCACACAGATTAACTTTGGCTAAATACACACACTCTGCTCCAAACCCAAATTACTGTAGGTGGATTTCACCTCAGAATCTCCCCAGATGATTGTCAAGTGAGAGTTTCCAAACTCCACTCCCAAAAACATGCGTTAAAATCTTCTCTCATAATTGGGCTTTCTCTTCGTGGTTTCCATTCTAAAATCCAGTCAAGGTTTTACAAATGATTCTTAAACAAAGCTTACACTCCATTTTAACAGCGAATCCAGTCCAGGATTTTACACTAACCTCTTTAGGATTTATTTGGCTTGATTGCTGTACAGACTGTTCATAGACTCTATTAAAATTGCATCAAACATTGTATTTACCTTTGAAAGGTGCAGCACGTGGCACAGTGGTTAGCACTGCTGCCCACGGTACTGAGGACCCGGGTTCGAATCCCGGCCCTGGGTCATGTGGAGTTTGCACATTCTCCTCCTGTCTGCATGGGTTTCACCCCCACAACCCAAAGATGTGCAGGTTAGGTGGATTGGCCACGCTAAATTGCTCCTTAATTGGAAAAAAATAATTGGGTACTCAAAATTTATTGAGAAAAAAAATTATTTACCTTTAAAGCCTGCTGCCCCACTTTAAATCTAGTTCCTGCAATTGCCTCTTTAACTCAAAACTCTTTGTTTCCCCTTCTTTGAATTCTTCTGAACAATATCTTGGTCTCTGTTCACTCAACACCAGTCACCTTAAATATTCTTTCTGTCCCAATTCCCATGTTATCTGGACTGTATCTTGTTCCTTAGGAAGCCTACATCTTTGTAACGTCCTTGTCCCGTCCAGCTTCTCTCGGCAGAGTTGAGAGATATTCACTCCGCAGTATCCTGTCTCCCCAGCTGCAATATATCCAGCTAAAACTTTTATTTTTAACCTTACAAGGGCCTCCAGTTGCTGAGCACCACCCGCATACCTCTGCTGGCCTATTTATTCTTCACACCATAGCTCTCTCTAAGCACAATAGAAACACAACCCCCATCAACATACAAACGCCTTTGTCCAGCATGATCATAATTATGTATACCCTTCCAGGCACAGAAACATTAAATAAAACACACTTAAAACTCTACCTTATTTTTTATGTTTACCAATACAAATATAAATCCCTTAAAACTACCTTTGTTTTCCGAACACTGTGAAAAGTCTGAAATGCTTTTGATGTTTTTGTGTGTGCTCAGTATCCATTACGATTATCGTTTCTGAAAACAACAAATGTTACCCACTGGTTCACATCGTGAATTTAAAAAGTAAGTACATGCTAAATTTCTGTCCTCAATTTTCCAGGATTTCTAATATCTCAATGGAGATTGCAATTAAAGAAGATGAAACTCATGCAACGAGGGATCGTGCACGTCATATTGAGATGTGTGACTGTCCTCCTGGATACGCAGGCCTCTCATGCCAGGTACCGATGGACTGAATTATATTGCCAATCTCTGGCTATGTAAAGCCAAATCTGCGCACATCACAAATACACACAGCTCTGCTCAGTAGGGGCAGCACGGTGGCGCAGTGGTTAGCATTGCTGCCTACGGCGCTGAGGACCCGGGTTCGAATCCCGGCCCTGGGTCACTCTCCGTGTGGAGTTTGCACATTCTCCCCGTGTCTGCGTGGGTTTCACCCCCACAACCCAAAGATGATAGGTAGGTAGATTGGCCACTCTAAATTGCCCCTTAATTGGAAAAAATAATTGGGTACTCTAAATTAATTTTTTAAAAAAGCTCTGCTCAGTAACCTGCAACCACCTTTACCTAGTTATGATCGTGCTGCAGCCAAAAGTAGCGTCATTGCAACCCGTGCATGAACTGGCCACAGCTAAGAACCATTGAAAAATAGGGTGGATTGGAATTTGATGTTTGATCAGGGCTGAGATATACAGATTTTTAAGCAATAAGGGTTATGGGGATCAGGCGGGAAACGAGTTGAGGATTATTATATCAGATCAGTCATGATCTCATTAAATGGCGGAGCAGACTTGATGGGCCGAATGGCCTGCTTCTGCTCCAATGTCTTGTGCGTCCAAACGTATGGATAAAACTAACTTGGAGCACTCTTCTTGAAAGCCGTTGGATGCTGGGGAACTTAAGAGTTTCCGAGACTGGGAATTGATGAACCTTTGTAAGTAAGGGTACCCTTATCAGAGGATGTGGAGCAAAGGCAGGGCAATGCAGCTGAGGGGGGGAGCAGTGACGCTCTAATTGGTCGTGGTCAAGGCCCAAGGGTCCTTGGCCTGCTAGATTTTCCATGTGGAGCAAATGAATTTGACATATGCTTCAGGGTCTGTTCCTGGAGGAGGGATGATTTTAAACCTGCGCCCACCCATTTCCAGCCTTGAGAAGTGTGGCTGGCAGCAGAAAATGTGGCGTTGTGGTGCGCACAAAGACATCTCAGCCACCCCACCAATACCCGAGGTCAGCTTCAACTGGCCATAAACGGGCGAGCAGCCAGTTGGCTGAAACATGTGTGCGGCTGTCTGAAAATGCAAATTTGTGTCCCACCAGTTATTTTGCAGTGTTGGTCGACGTGGTGCTTGGGCCGCTTAATAATTGGGTAGTGAACACAACAATTATGAACCCCAGCTCTCATGATTGTTTTTGGCCTTCCTAACTAACTGATAAACCACTGGCAAATAGAGAAAGAAACGTAAAGCTGTTGAAGAAAGCAAATGGCAACTTGCGACTGAAATAACTATTATATATTTCTGACACGATTTTTAAAAAAAAGTTTCACCTCATTTTCTAATATTGAAGTGGCTGTGTGCCTGCCAGATAAATTGTTTGACGTGATGGGAGCTATATTAAGATATTCTCATAATTTTTTTAAGATGATCTTTCTTCTAAATTTTTTAATTGCGAGGAAGTTGGGATATTTATAATAACTTTTTTGTAGCTTACAATAAATATTGAGCTTTTTTAATCCGAGAATTATGTCTGGAAGCTCCAGTCAAGTCACATAATGCAGATGCCAAAGAGACTGAGTGATGTGAATCAAGAGGGTATGGTTTTGGTTGTAAACAGAACATTCTGGAAATACTTAGCAGGGCGACCAACACAGAGAGAAACAGAGTGAACAGAAATGTTTGAGGGACATGGATAGATAGGGTGGCTAGGTTTGTACCTTTCCCTTTCGTCGAAGAGTCAAAAACCAACGAACAAAAATTTAAGAGAAGGCGCAGGAGATTTAGAGGGGATTTGAGGATAAACATTTCACCTAGATGCTGGTGGGAGTCTGGAACTCGCTGCCTGAAAGCGTGGTAAAGACAGGAACCCTCACAACATTTAGGGAGGATTTAGATAAGCACCTGAAACACCACAGCATACAAGGCTACGGATCAAGTGCTAGAAAATGGGATTAGAATAGATAGGTGCTTGATGGCCGGCACCGACACGATGGGCCCAAGAGCCTCTTTCTGTGCGGTAAATCTCTTAGATTGTTTAATGTGTTCCTCTTGCCAGTGATGCTGACTGGCCTGCTGAGCATTTACGCTTATGGTTCAAAGTTTCAGCGACGGCAGTATTTTGCCTTTTGTAGGGTTTGGAGGTCAAGTTAGGACTTCAATAAGCTATTGATCGTAGGCGGAAGAAAGGACGGAAGGATGTAAAGATCTTGGCTAATTCAAAGTGGAGCTAAAAAATAAGAAATAAATTGCCAAAAAGTACAATGAGCCATGGCGACTCAATACAAATTCAATATGGGGATAGATTCGCCCTGAACATATTTGTGGAGAATAATTTTCACCAGATGTACCTGCAAGAAGCAGTTGGATCTGGTTCCCTCTTTCCATTTTAAGACATTTGTCAGTGAAATCAGTGGGAAGTGAAATTGGACGAGCGGCAGTGTCTCTCCTCATTTTCCCACTGAGCAGCTCAGGTTAGTTACCTGCATCAGTGACAAATCCTCTACTCAACCCCATCACTGTTGACTTTGTTTTTTTAAAGGAATGTGCACCTGGATTTTATAGAGTGAAGATAGCGGATGGCCTACAGTCCCTCGATGTCACCTGTGTGTCATGCCAGTGCAACAACCATAGTGATGTCTGTGAGCTCGATACCGGCAAATGTCAAGTAGGTGTTACTTATAGAGGGATGTGATACATTTATAAGACTGCAACCAAATTGAAGAGTACATTGTGTTTTATATGAATATAATGACTGGATTAGATTCTGGAAATCACTCACTGTTGCACGTGGCAGAATTTAATCTTTGCAACAGGAGTCTCACTGCTGCTGGAGAACCGGCAGGAGCCCCATGATGCCTCCAGAGGGAAAGGCTTACCTTCCCCAGTTAAGTACCTATCAGGCCATGATGGGCCCACCCCGGGATTAAGGACCCCAGAGATGGAAATCCTAACTCCTCTGGCCCTGCCCCCCACCAAGAGCTGCGAGACATTTAGAGTCCGGCAGCCTTCCATTGCCATCAGCGCCACTTAGACTGGTGGTAGTTGCTGGTAATGCACCCACCAGAGGCCCATCATCTAGAAGAGACTCCAGGCCAAAGGTGAGTGAAGGCGGGATGGATGTCACAGGTCCCGGGTACAGCACCGAGGCGCACAGTGAAATACAGCATTTTTCCATCACTGGTCCCTTTCTTATGCAATATTTCCTTCCTGCATTGTTAGTCGAATGGATTGCCCCATCACTATGTGACAATGATGACCTCAAACACTCGTGCCACCATGAGTCGTCTGGTCAGAGTCCGTTGCTTCCTACAGTCACAGTGGGTGAGGGGAAAGTAACTGGTCTAAATGGCTTGGCTTTACTTTCCTCGCTGGCTTTTTCAAAGATGCCAAACAATACAAAGGACCGCACCCTTGGCAATGAAGAACAACATGGAAATGCCCCATGGCACCAAGAAACACCAAGGAATGGCCCTTTGCAGCTGAGAGTCTTTTTAAAAGTTATTTTGTAGGATGTGAGCGTCACTGGCAAGGTCACTATATGTTGCCCATCCCTAATTTCCCTCGATTGAGTGGCTTGTTAGGTCATTTCAGAGGGCAATTAAGAGCCAACCAGGCTTGTATGGAAGATTTCCTTCCCTAAAGGACATTAGTAAACCAGATGGGTCTTTATGACAATCGATGATAGTTTCACGATTACCATTACTGAGAATAGATTTCAATTCCAGATTCTCTTAATTGATTTTAAATTCCACCAGCTACCTTGGTGAGATTTGAAACTGTGTCCCCAGAACATTAACCGATAATTGGCTGAATTTGGTTTGCTTACTTTGTGTGGACAAGACATACCTGGGCAATGTTTCATCTTAAAATAATGCCAGTTTTGTAGCTATATTGCAACAGCTTGGCTAAAGGTGCAGCTAGTTGGTTGTCTGGGCCCTAAGCCTTTGCAGTATCCAGTGCCTTCAACCATTTCTTGATATTGTGTGGACTGAATCGAATGGTTGAAGACGAGCATTGTCGATAAGAACATAGCAATGAACACACGTATTAGGAGCAGAGTAGGCCATTTGCCCTTTGAGCCTGCTTCACCATTCAATAAGATCAGGGCTGATCTGAAGATCTAAAGATGTGAATAATTGTTAAACATGCTGATTTAATTTCACATTTGAGTGATGATGTTCAGAGTGTCAAATAAACATTGAATTCAGATGAAGAGATCGACCGATAGCTAATTTGCATGATGGCTGGACAGATGGAGTAAAAATTTATACAGATGGTCCAACGAGTAAGTCGGCAGAGACAAATCTGGATGAATTGCTGAATATAGGAAAAGACAGATTGAGTGTTAACACCGATATGTATTATTAGACAGTATGATGGATAAGTTGATAGAGTGGGTAGACAAGACAATACTGATCTTGAGTGTTAGATATCCTTTCAACCATGGTCGTTCCTGGCTCCATTACAGCTGGACATGAGCTGACTCCATCTTAACTGGGAGCCAAATTCTAGTGTTTGACAAAGTCACCTCGCACCCTGATGCGGAACACTCCTTGTTTTTGCATACGAATATACAAATCAGGAGTAGGCCGCTCGAACCTGCTCCACCATTTAATAAGATCATGGCTGATCTGATGTTACCTCAACCCCACATTCCTGCCTACCCCTGACAACTGTTGACTCCACTTGTTAATAAAGAATCTGCCTAGCTCTGCCTTAAAAATATTCCAAAATTCTGCTTCTTCCACTGCCTTCTGAGGAAGAGAGTTCCAAAGACTCATGACGCTTTGAAAGAAAAAGTCTCTCCTCATCTCTGCCGTAACTGAGCGACCACTTATTTTTAAATAGTGACCGCTGGCTCTAGATGCTACAACAAGAGGAAACATCCTCTCCACATCCACCTTGTTAATACCCCTCAGGATCTTAAAGATTTCGATCAAATTGCCTCTTACTCGTTTAAACTGTAGTGGATACAAGCCTAACCTGTCCAACCTTTCCTCACAAGGCAACCCATCCATTCCTTGTGTAAGTCTAGTAAACCTTCTTTCAATAATTTTTAACATATTTACATATTTTCTTAAATAAACAGACCAAAACTGGATGCAATACTTCAGGTATAGAACTGGAGCTCCTTATTACAGGTCTCCTTATTACCGGGGGGGGGGGGGGGGGGGGGGGGGGGGGGTTGAGGTCACCCTAGTACTTGGGGGGAGAGATACTCCATGGAATCGGGGGGGGGGGGGCACAGGACCCTGCTAAAAGCCTGCCCACTCAAGATGGCTGCTTGATAGGGAGACCTCTCATATTTCACACCATGCACAAATTTGCATGGCGTGGAACACTGAATTGCATCCTGCTTTGCAACCACTAGGGGACTGTAAAACTGGTGCAATGCAGCCCTGGTGGGAGAACGTAGTCTCCCTCATGGAGAATCCAGCCCCTTGATTCTGCTGTTCAGCATTCATGTGACCCTTCGTTGTAGCTTCACCTGGTTGGCACCTCAATTGCAGGTTGATTTGGCATGCTATTCAACATTCCTCATTGAACCAGGTTTGACCACTGGCCTGATGGTCAAATGAGTGACACTGGCTTGATTGTCAAGGGAGCAAGAGACTTGCTGTGGCATGAGGTTGCAGATTGTGGTTGTGTACAATTCGGATGCTGCTCGTGGCTCACACGCCTCATGGATGCCCAGTTTTGAGTTGCTAGATCTGTCCTGAACCTATGCCATTTCGCACAATTGTAGTACCACGCAATGGGATGTAAGAATGAAATCCTGACTTCTGTATAGAATGGCCCAAAGTACTTTGTAGCCAATGATGAATTTTTTGAAGTACACTCACTTTGCTTGGGGGAGACGGTGGCATAGCAGTAATATCATTGGATTATAAACCAAGAATTGGGGTTCGAATGCCGCCACTGCAGATGGTGAAATTTGAATTCAGTAAAATCTGGAGTTAAAAGTCTAACCATAAAACCATTCTCAATTGTTATAAAAACCCATCAGGTGGAGTTTGCACATTTTTCCTGTGTCTGGTGGGTCTCACACCCACAACCCAAAGATGTGCAGGGTAGGTGTATTGGCCACACTAAATTGCCCCTTAATTGAAAAAATAAAAAAATAATATTTTTTTAAAACCCACCTTGTTCACTAATGTGACGTCTGCCATCCTTACCTGGTCTGATTCCAGGCCCATAGCAATGTGGTTGACTGTTAAATGCACTCTGAAGAAGGACAATTCAGGATGGGCAATAAATGTAGGCCTCGCCAGCGATGCCAACGTCCTATAAATGAGCAAAAACGAAGTTACTGTTAAGGTAGGAAACACAGGAGTTAAATTGCACTCATCAAACTGACCAGGCAGCAATGCGATTATAATAACCCACTTGTAGTGATTGATGGATAAATAATGCTGAGGACACCGGGGATAACAATCTTGTTCTTTTTCAATATAGCACCAACGTATCTTTTACACCCAGCAGAGAGAGCAGGCAGCTTTAACATTTTGGGCGGCACGGTGGCGCAGTGGTTAGCACTGCTGCCTCAAGGCGCTGAGGACCCGGGTTCGAGTCCGTGTGGAGTTTGCACACTTTCCCTGCGTTTATGTGGGTCTCACCCCCACAATCCAGAGATGTGTAGGGTAGGTGGTTTGGCCACGCTAAACTGCCCGTTAATTGTAAAAAATGAATTGGGTTCTCTAAATTTAAAAAAAAGGGTATAACATTTCATCCAAGAGACAGCGGGAGGGATTCCCCGATCTTCTCCATTGCTGTTCCGCTGAAAGTGAGAACATTCCAGCCAAAATTACATTTGCTTTCAGCGCAACTGGGGAATCCCAGCCGCAAGAGGATGGAGGTTTCTGGCAAGCATCTCTTGACAGCTAAGGACTCTCAGAGTACTGTAATAAGCTATCAGCCCTGACATTTGTGCTCAACCCGTACAACATTGTGACTCAGCTAGCACCCTGATTTTCAGGAAGGAGTACCTATTGCCTTTTTACACACATGACTCGTCTGCATCTGAGAGTTGGAACAGTCAGTGCTGAAGAGCTCTCAAGGCTAAATCAAATCCTGTATGTCCCAATTATGCATTCCTCCCTAAAGAGTTCAAGGATGGGGAATTCTGGCTCTCACATCTACCCTGGGACTTTCCCTTGGGGGAATCTATGCTGACCTAATCAAGCTCAGAACCGACCAAGGAATAAAGCATAAAGATATGGAGGACCAGCCTTGATCACGTTGAATGGCCGAGGGGTCAAATGGCCTACTGTTGGTCCTATTTTCTATGTTACTATGTTTCTAAACCTGGACCTGGCTTATTTTTTTAAAAATCCATTTATGGGACATGGGATCAGCATTTATTGCCCCCTGAGGGCATTTAAGAGTCAACCATATTGCTGTGGGTGTGGACTAGTAAGGACGACAGATTTCCTTCCCTAAAGAACAATAGTGAACCAGATGGGTTTTAACAACAATCGACAATGGCCATCTTTAGATTTTTAATTCCATATTTTTTCATTGAATTCAAATTTCACCATCTGTCATGGTGGGATTAGAATCCCAGTCCCCGACTCTGGGTCTCTGGATTACTAGTCCAGCGACAATACCGCTAAACCACTGCCTCCCCCACAACACTAGATTGTATAATTCAGAACTGAGTCACTGAGACCTCACCCCGCACATGATTTTATTTTTTATTTTGCATGTGATAATTTAGTGTCACCATAGCAATTCTGAACATCCGAACATGTGGCAAGCCGTGTGTTAAATAACAATTTGTTTTACTGATATAATTTGTGCCTGTTCTGAAATCCCAGACGGGTTCTCATTTACAATTGCAGATCGATCCGCAGCTATTCTTTTGTCTCTTGGTGAAGCCAAATTTAAAATCATTTCTTCTTCTCAAGGAATAAGTCAGGAACCTGCACTTCTGGGTGCCATGATCAACTATTAACTTTGATTTTAGGATAGCAATTTTAGGAGGAAACGGAAACAATTTCTGATTAAATATTCTGCGTGTTAGATTTTGACTTGTTAACATTGTGTTAATCACTATTAAGCGCACACAGTGCAGTAAAGGTCTGATGTAATATTGGAAAACTCGCAAAACCTGACAATTAACTCAGATGGCATGGGAGTAGCTGAACTCCTTTCACAGTGAAATGTTGGACTGGAACATAGTCCTTTAATTAGAAAGATGATATCCTCTGTCACTGGTGGGTCGGGTACAGGTGGTTAAAATGAACGTGTTGCTGCAATTTCTGTTTATTTTTTAATGCCTGCCGATTTTCCTGCCAAAATCTCCTTTTTCAGAGAGGTTGAGGGAAGGATTACTTCGTTCGTGTGGGGAGGGAAGATGGCCAGAGTTAGAAAGGTGCTGCCGTGCTGCCTCAGAGGGGAAGGCAGGCAGGGGGTTTGGGTCACCCGAACCTGATGTATTACTACTGGGCGGCGAATGTGGAGAAGGTGCGGAGCTGGGTCAGAGGGGTTGATTCCCAGTGGGTCAGAATGGTGGAGAGTTTGTGCAGAGGGTCGGGATTGAAAGCACTAGCAACAGCACCGCTCCCGATAGCCCTGGGGAAATACTCAGGGAGCTCGGCAATAATAGCTTCATTGAGAATTTGGAGGCAGTTTCGCCAACATTTCAGGTTGGGGACAGGGTCAAGGGAAATGCCGATTCGGGGGAACCACAGATTTGAGCCAGGGAAGTGGGACGGAAATTTTCGTAAACGGTAGGAGAAGGGGATTAAAACATTAAAAGATTTGTTTCTTAGGGGTCAGTTTGCAGGATTGAAGGAGCTGGAAGCGAAGTATGGGCTGGACCAGGGGGAAATGTTTAGATACATGCAGGTTCGAGATTTTGCCAGAACGGAGCTTCTCGATGGAGCCGGCCTCCACATTGCTGGAGGAGGTGCTGAAGACAGGGGGACTGGAGAAGGCGGTAGTGTTAGTGGTTTAAGGAGCTATTTTGGAAGAGGAGACGGCACCACTGGAAGGGATCAAAGCAAAGTGGGAGGAAGAGTTTGGGAGGGGATATGAAGGAGGGGTTTTGGTTGGTTTGGTTTAGGGGCTGGTTTAGCTCACTTGGCTAAATCGCTGGCTTTTAAAGCAGACCAAGCAGGCCAGCAGCACGGTTTGATTCCTGTACCAGCCTCCCCGGACAGGCGCCGGAATGTGGCGACTAGGGGCTTTTCACAGTAACTTCATTGAAGCCTACTCGTGACAATAAGCGATTTTCATTTTCATTTTTTCATTTTGGTGTGAGGTGCTCTGGAGAGTGAATACCTCCACCTCGTGTGCGAGGTTGGGGCTGATACAGCTGAAGGTGGTGTACAGCGCACACGCCACGAGGGCGAGGATGAGCCGATTCTTTGAAGGAGTAGAAGATGTGTGTGAACGTTGCGGGGGGGGCGGGGGGGGGGGGGGGTGCTAATCGCGTTCATATGCTTTGGTCCTGTCCAAAGCTAGAGGATTACTGGAAGGAGGTTTTCAGGGTAATTTCTAAAGTGGTGCATGTGAAACTGGACCCAGGCCCATGGGTGGCCATATTCAGGGTGTCGGACCAGTCAGGGTTCGAAACGGGTATGGAGGCAGATGTTGTAGCCTTTGCCTTGTTGATCGCCTGAAGGCGGATCTTGATAGGTTGGAGAGCAACCTCTCCACCCTGTACCCTGGGGTGGCAGGGAGATCTGTTGGAATTCTTGACTCTTGAGGAGGTTAAGCTTGAACTGAGAGGAAGGATGGAGGGGTTCTACAATTCATGGGTATTATTCATTATTCACTTTCAAGAACTGGATAACATCGAACATTAGTTGGGGCGTGTGGGTGGGAGGGTTGGGGGGAGGGGGGGTGTGTGTGTTAATGGCGACTATGGGTGATTCCTAATTCCTTTTAGTCATTTGTTTGTGTGAACATGCGGGCTAATGTATGGGGTTTGGTGGGAGGATGGGATCGTTGTTATTGATTTGGGATTGACATATTTGTTACTGATTATTCTTTATTGTTGGTGGGTGTAAATTTGGGATAAAATATGAAAAAGGAGGAGATGATCACTGTGATTATACCCAGCACATTAAACCTATTAGAATTAAATATTAGACATTCTACAGTCATGATGCTGACTGTGAGCTAGCTGTCAATAGACAACAGCTACCCCTCTTTAAAATAACTTTACAGAGTCAGAGGTTATTACCCTACTCCTGTCGGTCATCATTTAACATTTTGGGGATATCGAGAGCAACGTTGTTCCATGGGATGCGGGCATCAGTGGCTAGGCCAACATTTGTTACCCATCCCCTCTTGCCCTGGAACTGAGTGGTTTGTTAGGCCATTTCAGAGGGCAGTTAAGCGTCAACCACATTGATGTGGGTCTGGAGCCAGACCGGGTAAGGATGGCAGATTTCCTTCCCTGAAGGACATTACTGAACCAGATCAATCAATGAATGACCATCACCATAATTGAGAGCAGTTTTTAATTCCACATTATGTTTCATTAATTGAATTTAAATTCCACCAGCTGCCATAGTGCTCCAAGGCATTGGTGAGACTGCACCTGGAGTACTGTTTACAGTTTTGGTCCCCTTATTTGAAGAGTTGCATTGGAGGCAGTTCAGAGGAGGTTCACTAGATTGATTCCAGAGATGAGGGGCTTGTCTTATGAAGAGTAGTTGAGCAGTTTATATCTGTACTCTCTCGAGTTTAGAAGAATCGGAGGAGATCTAATTGAGGTATATAAGATGACGGTATTGACAAAGTAGAGATAGAGCAGATGCTTCCTCCTGAGGGGCAATCTAGAACGAGAGGTCATAGTTTAAGGATTAGGGGTAGCAGATTTAAAACAGAGATGCGGAGAAATAACTTCTCCCAAAGGGTGATGAATCTGTGGAATTCACTATTCCAGAGTGGGATAGATGCCGGGACATTGAGTAAATTTAAGGAGGAGAGAGATAGATTTGTAATTAGTAATTAGTTGAAGGGTTCTGAAGAACAGGCAGGAAAGTGGAGTTGAGGCTGAGGTAAGATCAGCCATGATTGTATTGAATGGCGGAGTGGGCTAGAAGCTGAATTGCCTACTTCTGCTCCTAGTTCTTAAGTTTGTTATGTCCCCAGACTATTAGCCTGCATCTCTCGGGTCCAGTAACGTTACGACTACACCACCTTCTCCTTTCTTGCAGACAATAAACCCACACTACTTCACTTATTTAATCTGGCAAGTGTGAGAAAAAGAACCCTCAGTCCTTCTGTTAAATAAGACTTTTATTTCTACTTAAGAGTGTTGTTCACATCTTAAGTTGCTTTGTGGTATCCAGTCAGACTCACTGTGACAGACACCTTTCACAGAGCTGACAGCCTTCTAAATATAGATTTGGCTGGCTGACACCAGGTTTAATTGGGTTAACAGCATTGCTCTCACTCCTTCCTCCGCTGTGTGACGGTGACCTGTTTACGATTTTCTATTTCTTGAAACCAGGGGTGCCGAGACAACACAGTGGGCGATCACTGCGAGCTGTGTGCTTCAGGATACTATGGCAGAGTAAATGGATCGATCGCTGACTGCTCTCTTTGTGCCTGTCCCAGGTCCAAGTCTGGCAGGTAACGCATAACCACAGGCGTCTGTTGTTTTCAAAGATTTTCTTTTCTTGTCCTGAAGGGAGGGCAGTGTACCTCAATTGAGTCCCTGTGCACAGCGTGGAGATAATTGGGCAGGTTGGAAATGGAAAGAAAAGGTTGTAAAACTGTGGGGAAGTGGGGTGGGGGGGCTAAAGTCTCAACAGGCCACTTAGAATTTTAAAGTGAAGGATGGATGGGGCGTTAAGGTTGGAGGTTTCCATTTGACACCAGAACAGATTCAGAGTTATTGAGTTTCTGGAATGGAGCATTGCCAAAGAATGAGGTGGGATGTGTAATGGGAAGTAAATCGATATTTCCCATTTTACAGCAGTGGCCAAAGGTAAAATGACCCCTAATTTTTCAAGCGCCTGATGCGGGATAATTATGCTCCATAATAAAAGTTCATAGATCATAGAGAAATACAGCACAGAACAGGCCCTTCGGCCCATGATGTTGTGCCGAACTTTTGTCCTGGGTTAATCATAGATCATAGAATTTTGGACACTAAGGGCAATTTAGCATGGCCAATCCACCCAACCTGCATATCTTTGGACTGTGGGATGAAACCGGAGTACCCGGAGGAAACCCACGCAGTCACGGGGAGGATGTGCAGACTCCACACAGACAGTGACCCAAGTCGAAATCGAACTTGGGACCCTGGAGCTGTGCAGCAATTGTGCTATCCACAATGCTACCGTGCTGCCCTTAACAACAAATTAATCTACACTCCATTATTCTACCCTAATCCATGTACCTATCCAATAGCCGCTTGAAGGTCCCTAACGTTTCCAACTCAACTACTTCCACAGGCAGTGCATTCCATGCCCCCACTACTCTCTGGGTAAAGAACCTACCTCTGACATCCCCCCTATATCTTCCACCATTTACCTTAAATTTATGTCCCCTTGTAATGGTTTGTTCCACCCGGGGAAAAAGTCTCTGACTGTCTACTCTATCTATTCCCCTGATCATATAAACCTCTATCAAGTCGCCCCTTATCCTTCTCCGTTCTAATGAGAAAAGGCCTAGCACCCTCAACCTTTCCTCGTAAGACCTACTCTCCATTTTAAAAAATTAATTCATGGGATGTGAGCATTGCCCCGTCTGGGCCCAGTATATATTTCCCATCCCTAATTGCCCTTGAGAGGTGGTGGTGAGCTGCCATCTTGAATTGCTGCTGTCCATGTGGTGTAGGTACACCCACAGTGCTGTTAGGGAGGGAATTCCAGGATTCTGGCCCAGCGAAAGTTAAGGAGCAGCGATATATTTCCAAGTCAGGATGGCGCGTGACTTGGAGGGGAACTTGTGGATGGTGGATTTCTCTATAACATCTTCTGTCCTTGTCTGGATGTTAGTAAATGCACTGTACAAATACAGATGAATGTGATTTCAATATGTTTTAGTGCGTTTCTGAACTACAAATGTACCCATGATTCCAAAATTATTTATAGCCAGAAGAACAGTCACTTATTTTTATATAAACAATTTTATTGAGGTATTTTTGGCAATTACATTGTATAGTACTGTACAAAAAGAAAAGCAAATAACATATAGTACAAACCACAACTCCATTCTCGCAAGGACATTCCTAAACCACCCCCTACTCTACTCTACCCTAGGCCCCCCCCCACCCCCCGCTGATGATTAATAATCCGCGAAGAAGTCAATGAATGACTGCCACCTCCGGGTGAACCCCGATAGTGAACCTCTCAAGGGGAACTTACTCAAAGCTCGCCATGTCCGATAGCCATACTTCGGTCTTCGGGGGCCTTGAGTCCCTCCATGCCGACAGTATTCATCGCTGGGTTACCAGGGAAGAAAAGGCCAAGACGTCGGCCTCCTTCTCGTCCTGGACTCCCGGGTCCTCCGACACCCCAAATATTAGAACAGTCACTTTTGACTCGAACCGCTGAGCAGAATGTTCCGATATTTTTTCAGTGCCAGTCCCGGCGAGAAAACCAGAGAGAATACTACCGGTGACGCTGGCGGAAAATGGTGCCACATGCCATGCCCATGGCAGCTTACTCTGGTTGCCAGGAGGAATGCTGGATCCCTGGATTGTGCTGAGCCCCAGGCCGATGATGCGCCTCTGGGTACAGACAGCCCAGAGTTGCTGGATCTACATAGGCAGAGTCACAAGAATCAGGAAGGGCTGACAGAATCCCTCCACTGACTGCATGGCTGACTGGAGGAGTCTCATCACATTCTGCCCAAAGAAATGGTGGCATCACCCCAACGCAACAAGGTCAACACTGCGAGTGTGGCATCCGCAGTGGAGACCATGGTGCGGAACTTACACTCCATAGTGGCGGCTGTCAGCTCCATGATTCAACTCATGGCCTCCATAGCTGTGGACATGAGCTCCATGGTGCAGGGCTTCAGGTGCACAGTGCAGCCACTAATGGGAATCCACTAATGGGTATCAGCACCAGAGGACAATGGGGCTTCTGGATCTTACTCCAGTTGCCCCTCTATCTCATGGAGGAGCACAGTTGCTCCCAGACACCCAAAGGGAAGAGAATCTGGATGTTGAGGGGGTGGTACCCCTTGCAGTTCACAAATGGTACCCCAATACTGCCACAGGGAGCGCAGAGCCCCGTAGGTGAAGTTGATGCCACCCTGCGCCTGGAGCATGCCTGTCATGCGGGCGAAGCCCATGGCCCTTGCTCGCCTGGTCCCGGTCCAAGTCGATATCCGTGTGGATCTTCGCAAAGAGCGCATCTGTGGCCTCCCTTATGCACTTGTGCCCTGCTGACTGGGAAATTCCGCATGGGTCACCCGTGCAGCCCTGATATGAACCCCTGGCATCGAGGTTCAGAGCGGCAGTGAAGTTATCAGGGCTACAGGCAGTTGGTGACCCCACAGTCAACGTGGTGCCAACTCTTGCATCACCTGGCAGAGGTGTTCCACCGTCCCCTGGAACTGACACAGCCTTCTCTGGTACTGGACCTCTGGCATTTGGAGTTCGGAAGGTCTCCAGCGGTTGACCCGTAGCCAGTCATGTCTCCTCTGAGGCTCTGCCTCCTTTGGCCCTGCTCCCTGAAGATCAGCAGGCCCTGTCTCCCCCTGCCTCTGCAGGGCCCTGGTCCCACCCTGCCTCTGCAGGGCCCTGGTCCCCCCCTGCCTCTGCAGGGCCCTGTCTCCCCCTGCCTCTGCAGGGCCCTGGTCCCCCCCCCCCTGCCTCTGCAGGGCCCTGGTCCCACCCTGCCTCTGCAGGGCCCTGGTCCCACCCTGCCTCTGCAGGGCCCTGGTCCCACCTGCCTCTGCAGGGCCCTGTCTCCCCCTGCCTCTGCAGGGCCCTGGTCCCCCCTGCCTCTGCAGGGCCCTGGTCCCACCCTGCCTCTGCAGGGCCCTGGTCCCCCCCCCCCCCCCCCCCCTGCCTCTGCAGGGCCCTGGTCCCACCCTGCCTCTGCAGGGCCCTGGTCCCACCTGCCTCTGCAGGGCCCTGTCTCCCCCTGCCTCTGCAGGGCCCTGGTCCCCCCTGCCTCTGCAGGGCCCTGGTCCCACCCTGCCTCTGCAGGGCCCTGGTCCCCCCCCCCCCCCCGCCTCTGCAGGGCCCTGGTCCCCCCCCCCCCCCCTGCCTCTGCAGGGCCCTGGTCCCCCCCTGCCTCTGCAGGGCCCTGGTCCCCCCCCCCCCCCCCCCCCGCCTCTGCAGGGCCCTGTCTCCCCCTGCCTCTGCAGGGCCCTGTCTCCCCCTGCCTCTGCAGGGCCCTGGTCCCCCCCCCCCCCCCCCCCCCCGTGCCTCTGCAGGGCCCTGGTCCCGGCCACGTGCAGCGGCACGGCGATGTCACTGCTTCTCCTCGATCACTATGAACTGAAAGGATGAGAACATCCGAGTGAGTGATGAGGACTCCTGATGATGCCCTGATCCACAGCCCCTCAGGATATGGGACACACACCCATCTGCAACCTCCTATGTGAGTGCCGTTCCACTGAGCTTCACTCCCCTGGTACAATTGACAATTCCCAACAGTTGCCCCTCTCAACTCCATCGCTTCGATGCCTAAGAGCTTCAGCAGGCGAGGTAACTCCACCCAAGGGTGAGGGGAGTTGAGTGTTGACCTGTGCTCTAACCTCATGGAGGAACAAGGTGCTGTCACCCATCATGCCCTGACTGGGGTGACACATGATAATATCCATCCTAACGCCTTGCATTGGGAGCAATGCCTGTGACACCTCCTTGTTATGGAGACATTAATATGATCCTTTGAGTTCAATGCTTGTGGGTTCGGCTTCCAACTATTTTGATGATCATAAATAACCAAGTAAACCAAATCAAATAAACTGACGGACAAATTAAAGGTACAGTCCCTTGAAGGGAAACTGCGTAAACAAAATGCAAATAATAACGAAGGGTTAACTATTCGGCATCAATCAGTGGCACACTCATGCATTGCAATGCTGACTAAATTGGTGCAATTGATTTAAAAGGAGGGGTCAGGGAGCTGATTAGGCAACTGGCTTCCCCTTGTGGCAGGTGAGGAATACCTGATGCATGTGAAGACTACAATTTACAGCCAGCTTCATCCTTTCAGGGCACCCACATTCCCACAGCTCTTAAGGGCTGCGGATTAAACGAGTCTTCCAACTTGAACAGCCAGCCCCCCAGACACTAATCCCTGATTCCTGGCCTGCATAACAGGCAGCCTTGCACTTCCAGACAGCTCATGGTGGGGGTTCATTCTGACTGCACTCGTCCTCTGCCCTGCGTGAGGGTCTTCTGCCCTCATGAAGCTGGGAACCAACTCCTCAGCCTGCCTATGCAGGCTGTCCTCTCATGGGACCGCATCCAGGGATCTCACAGTCGCCCCCTGTGCTGACCCTGCAGATTCACCTGCTCCCACCCACTCTCCAGCTGGCTCTCTCGGAGTACAATCCCTCAGCGGTGATATCGCCACAAGCCCAGCAAGAGGGACACGGGAAGCGGTGCCTGCCAACAAGCTGCTGAGCCCCTTTAAACCTAGAGGCTCAGAGCCGTGAAGGGCAGCTAAAGCCTGCGAGCGACCTCACCCCCAAGATGATGAGACTGAGCCCCTTCGCCACCCCCTTCACTCCCCTGACCCTGAGTTTCACTTATCTGGGTCCCCGAAGGTCCCCTCCGGTACCCCCACCCGCAACCCTCCTCTTCCCCCCCCACACACATCCCGCATCCCCATCCCTGCAATTGGCACCCAGGAGGGTGATAACAATCTCAGTGGGAGAGTTTGCTAATGATATAATGATACCTTGACGTATTTAAGTGAATTCCCAACCTTCCGTGGTGGGGATTCCCATTATGCCACCACTGAGGGGCATGGAAATCCGGGAAACACGATCTCGCTGGTGAGAATTGCGTTTCCTGATCCTGGCCGGATTTTTGCGCCCTTGTTCTCATTGTCGGATAACACGGACTCAAAATCTCCCCCCCCCCCCCCCCCCCCCCCCCCCCCCATCCTCCTCTCTCTCTCTCCGCAGATGCCGTCTGACCTGCAGTGTTTTTTCCATAACTTTCCGTTTTCATTTCAGATTTCCAGCATCCGCTCTATTTTGTTTTGATTTATAACCATGCTGCTTTATTTTTGATTTTCGTCTTCATAGTTCACCAAGGGCTTGTGACTCCTGCGGATACCTGCCTGATCCATTGTTTCGTCCCAACATCTGTTTATTTTCCCTTTCTCCCACCAGCTACAGTCCCACATGTGTATTAGAGGGCGTGAATGATTTCCGCTGTAATTCCTGCCTCCCTGGCTATGAAGGACAGTACTGTGAAAGGTTGGTTTCATTATTATCTGGAACTGCTGCTGCTGCTTTCCCACCTGTCTTGGAGACCCGCACAGTCTTTGGGTGGCAGGTTTACCTGTTACTGTAAACCAACATTGATCTGAATATAATTTAACATTGAAAATGCCCTGCTTTAATAAGTGGGTGCCACCTAGCGGTATAAGTTAATGACCAAATCTCAATCTGCCCAGAACAATTACTCCTTCTGCTGCTTGTGTAAAATGTAATTGGAATTATGTTTTACCGAGGAACTGTTCGCATGACCTTGTTAAATAAATGCTTCACTTTTTCTTCACGCCTTTAACAGAATGATACTTGAAAATCAAAATACGGTTAATGAACAAAAACAAAAAGTGCTGGACAATCACAGCAGGTCCGACAGCATCTGTGGAGAGAGAAGGGAGCTAACGTTTCGAGTCTGAGTGACTCTTTGTCAAAGCCTTTATCATCCAGACTCGAAACGTTCCCGCCCTTCTCTCTCCACTGATGCTGCCGGACCTGCTGTGATTGTCCAGCATTTTACCCTTTTGTTCCTGGATCCGTAGTAATTTGCTTTTGCCTTACTGTTATTAGACACTGATTTGTTTTCCATTTCCCCCCCCCCCCCACTTTGTGCCTCTAGATGTACTCCTGGTTACTATGGCAACCCACGTGCAGCGGGCGGTAGGTGCCAACGGTGCGAATGTAACCCAAGTGGCTCCGCACACAGTAACTGCGATTCTTTAACAGGCTGTTGCGTTTGCAAATCAGGTGTAACAGGTCATCTCTGCGATCAATGTGAAGCGAAACACGTACTGGTCGGAAGCGAGTGCATATGTAAGTATATCCGTATCTTTCAAAGCTCATATTATTTCGCATAAATTCACTTCAGAAAATCTTTAAAGGGGTTACTATGGAGTGAAGTCTCAGACTGTCCAGTTGATTTTTGGGTAGGCTTTGGTAATCTATTCCAGAGGTCACTGACTCTGGAAAAAGGAATGATTTCTGCCTTCAGATCTGTCTTCTGATGTTTCACTGATGCCCTCCCACCCCAACTTAGATTAAATAACAAACCAAAGTAGCCATCTGCAGGGCTGTGAAGAGTCAGGGAATGGAACAAATAGGAGAGTGACTGATTAACTAATTGGAGAGCTCTTTCAAAAAACCAGCACGGGGACAACGAACCAAATAACCTCCCTCTGTGCTGTAATATTGGGAATAGTTGAAGAGCCCAAATGAAAGATTTGAAGCGTGCTTGTCATTGAGTAATCTGATTATGATTGAGCATTGTGTGACATAAAGTAAGTACAAAAATGAGCTAACCTTGCTCAGTAACAGGCCAATTTCACCAGCTGTGCTTTGTAAAATTCATTACTTCCAGACTTTTAAGCACTCATTGAATGCTGCTTCGAGTTGAAATTCCACTGTGCATTGTTTATAGCACCTCAGTTAATGGATTTATGCAAAAATATCTTCCAGTTAATAAGAGTTATTATTTTGTTCAGAGCGAAGAGATCAACAGCTTTGTAAAAAGTAAATAGAAGTTTTAGGCATTACAAATTATCACATGGCAGATTTACAATATGCATATGCTATCGGGAAAGAAGCTCTGCATGTTAGTGCTGAAAATCATGTTTCACATTCAACTGGATTTGATCTGCTAGTCATTATCCTTATGTACAAACCGAGGAAGAGAAATTGGGCAATTGAGACGAGAAAGGTTTGTGATGAGTTTACTGATATTAGTGGTCACATCAAAGGTACAATTTTAGAAATTGCAGATACCTTTTTTGCAGACTGTTCTGTGCACATAGATGCTTGAGCATGAGAGCCAGTCACATGCCTGTACAGACACTGAGGCTAGACTCATTTTTCTCTGATGTTTACTGAGGAGACGCGGAGCTAATGCAGCTGGGCTCCCACTGTGGGAAAGTGTTTTTCTTCCTGTAAGAAGTAACAGCCTAAGGCGGCACGGTGGCATAGTGGTTAGCACTGCTGCCTCACGGCGCTGAGGTGCCAGGTTCAATTCCGGCCCTGGGTCACTGTCCATGTGGAGTTTGCACATTCTCCCGGTGTCTGCGTGGGTCTCACCCCCACAACCCAAAAGATATGCAGTGTAGGTGAATTGGCCATGCTAAATCACCTCTTAATTGGAAAACAAATAATTGGGCACTCTAAATTTATTCTAAAAAAAGAAGTAACAGCCTGAAGATTATTGTGCACGAGTGATTTTAACGCAGGAACACGGCTTTACTATGCTTTTCCTAAATTATTATCCCATGTGGAAGAACGAAGCAGTTCTTTTAATTAAGTCAATGATCCCTTGAGTGGTCGTTTTGATTTCAGCCAATATCTGATTTCCATTGAAGAGAGAATGAAAATTGGGACATTGGCAGAATGACCTGACGCTGCTTTGGTTTATGCTATCGACCACAGTCAGAATTGCCCCCAATTCATTATTTTCAAAAAGCTACCTCTGGTCAGAATCTTAATGCAATTCAAATGTTGCAGGTTTTATCGCTTGTCTGCAAAGCCTGGGAGATGGCCACTTTCAATCCATATGGTTATGCTCGTGAGAACTAGTTAGTTCAGAATGTGGTCAACAAGTTATTCAGGAATATTTAGGGAACTGGAGTGATTTGAGCCTTTTGGTCCCAATTTTAACCATTCCCATTCAGCAGGCTTCAAAGCTTGACGGACATTTCGCAACACATCCAATTCTACTCAACATTGAAGCCATTGGAGGGCAGATTCAAGCAGGTTTTAGAACAGGCATTCACCCCAAATCCACCTAGTATGCGCCAGGCTGGTTAGGTTAAAATTGGGGGCTTTTGAGTTTGCTTGGAAATTCCCAGAGCTGGAGTTAAGGCCAGCACAGCTCTTGCAGTCTCAGCAAGTCTGGCAGCATCTGTGGAGAGAGAGAGGAGGGAGCTAACTTTTCGAGTCTGGATGATTCTTTGACTCTAAAGAAAGGAACATCATGCAAACTGTGATGATTCAGTAATCCACCTCTCCTGTTGAGGAACAAAGCTTGCGGGGAGAAAATCTCAGGAAATCATGGATGTGCCAAATCACCTAATATCACAATAATTATGATCCTGTTTTACACTCGGAAATATAAATAACTCAGCCATCAAACTCACTGAAGCTGGAAAAACTCTCTCTCCCTCTTCTGTATGATCTGGCAACAAAATCATCACAGATGCATGGGATAGCTGTTATCGAATGTTGAATTTTATAACATTTTTGGTTCTTGACATTCTCCCCAGCTTGTGATGATGATTGCACAGGACTCCAGCTCTCTGACCTCAGCAACCTGGAAACCATTTTGATGACATTAAACCTGACGGGGTTTGATCCAGCTATCTATAATCTCTTTACTGACATAGAAAACAGGACAGCACAATACAAGGTGAGATATTTCAGCATGCTTCTATTCTGACTCACATTCAGGTAGGAATATGATCAACCGTCAGCACCTTTAACACAGGTGTAATAAAGTCCAAGTTCCTGCCCATTGGTGTCAAGTTTCATTGTTTCCAAGAGTCTGGTTTTTAAATGTAGGTATAAATAAATGGGAGAAGAACAGAAACTGTTAGAAATACTCAGCAGGATATGGCATTATCTGTGGCAAGAGAAACAGAGTTAACATTTCAAGTCTTCAATCTTTCATCAGAATAGGGGAAAGATGGAAATGAGGTGAGGGTTTGAAGTCCCACTCAGCTCTTGTTAATCTTCCCCTCTTAATGGCTGCAGGATGGGTGAGCATGGAGCATGTCGGCTCCACGCTGATGTTGTTTCTGGGGCTGGAGCGACCCGTATTATTCAGCCCATGGGTCTGAACATACATTTAAAATAAATGGAGTTAGATGGTAAAACAGCGGCACAGTAAGATTTCTCCTTTTGCACTGGAACGATCATAGATCATAGAATTTACAGTGCAGAAGGAAGCCATTCAGCCCATCGAGTCTACACCGGCCCTCGGAGAGAGCACCCCACTTAAACCCATGCCTCCACCCTATCCCCGTAACCCCACCTAACCTTTTTGGACTCCAAGGGCAATTTAGCATGGCCAAGCCACCTAATCTGCATGTCTTTGGACTGTGGGAGGAAACCGGAGCACCCGGAGGAAACCCACGCAGACACGGGGAGAACGTGCAGATCCGGCACAGACAGTGACCCAAGCTGGGAATCGAACCTGGGATCCTGGAGCTGTGAAGCCACTGTGCTAACCACTGTGTTGCTCCAGAATGTGCATCGTATATAGAAAATCTAGGTGAGATATTGCGAAAGATCTGCAAAGGTGAGGTCTTTTTTTTGTCACAAACTTTTGGCAAGAACTTTGTGACAGTTCACGCCAGTGGAACCTTCTGGGTCCACCGATGGCACATCTCTGCCGAGTGATTCCTGACGGCGAGGGGTGCATTCAACTGGAACCCCATTGACAACGGCAGGACCAGAAGATCCTGCTGATGAACAATGCCGAATCGACTACACGCTGAGAAATGCATGGCGGATTGCGCAGAAAATTCCTCCCATTGATGCAGGTGTTGGTATCCACCTCATTGTTCCTGTGAAGATTCACGATGCGGAAACTGAAATTGTTACCAACTATGAGTGTCTCAGTGTACAAATGGATGATAAATTATATTGGAGGGTACAGTGTACAGATATGGTGACCAAGGGATGTACCATTGTACTACCTCAGGAAATTAAGATCCTGTTGAGTAGCTCCTTCAATCATTAAACTCTCCTAAACAACTGTAGTTGAGACTGCTTCCTTTTTGGATATATCTACTGGTACTGTTGTCTAAGGAAAGCAGACTCTTTAAGGGAGTAATGATATGTATATTGACTGGGATATAAAGAGTTAACAAGTTAATGATAATGCTTCTTACCACTAGAAGGAACCACAGAACAGTCATGTATATTATGTTACTTCAGGGATTCAGGATTAGATGATTAGGAGTTGAGAGTTAGGAGAGAGCTGGAACCGTGTTAGGTATAGCGAACAGTTGTATACTTGAGAGTTCTGTAAGTTAGAGATAGCATAGTTTTATACAAGAACCTTCTACTTTAGGAATGTGAACAAATCTTAGTTATTAGTGTAATAAATTTATAGTTTTGTTCGTTAACAAAGCTTTGTGTTCTTTATTCAACACTACGCATCCGAACCATCCAGGTAAAGCAGAATAGAGAGTACATGGTACCAGGGTGCTCGGAGAGTAGATTAGTAAGGTATAGAGAAAAAGAAAGAATCTCAGCTCGAAGAAAGAAAAAAAGCGTGCAAAGAAAAATTTCAACCAGACCCCAGTGGCAACAGTCAGACTCCAGCAACAACCAGAAACATCACAGAAAGAAATATCCAACGGAAGAATCATGGAAGGTCTGCAGTTTCCAAAGGCATTCAGCATATCCAGTAATGTATGTAAACTGGAAAATATTCAAACAAGAGTTTGAACTGTATCTCCCATCCTCCAACCTAGAAACTGCCAGTGATAAGCATAAAATTGCTTTATTGCTACTAGTGGCTGGGCAATAAGCTTTAAAAATGTATAACTCATTCAACTTTGAGAAGTTGAAAAAAAATAACTTTGAAGTGGTCAGTAAAAAAATGGATCATTATTGTGAGCTAAAAAGAAATGTAAAGCTCAGTAAAAGACAGGAAAAGCAACAAAAAATAAGGCTGGAAGATTCAATTAATACGTGCCGTGCGACTAAAGAATGGAAATATAGAAGTGCCGAAACGTTGAATCAAAGTAAAAAAAAATGTGCCTCTGTGAAAGCTATGGCACAGTTAAAAATTCATTGTGTTGAAAAAGGCCAACTAGGCAACACATGGCGCAGTGGTTAGCACTGGCACTAAAGCGCTGAGGACCTGGGTTCGAATCCCGGCCCTGGGTCACTGTCCATGTGGATTTTGCGTATTCTCCCCATGCCTGCGTGGGTTTCACCCCCACAACCCAAAGATGTGCTGGTTAGGCGGATTAGCCACGCTAAATTGCCACTTAATTGGAAAAGAAAAAGTAAATGGGTAGTCTAAATTTATTTTAAAAAAAGAAAAAGACCAAACTGCGCAAGTGTACCCGAAAAAAACACGCACTTCAGAAGTCGGACATTTCAGACAAGCGCGTTAAAGAAAAAAACACCCGATTAAGAATTTGAACGTTCTGCGCTTGTGTGGGATGAGTTCGCAGATGCGCATATTGAAAACCAACATGATCCAGAAGAATACCATTCTGCACATGCGCAGAAGATTGGGCATGCGCATTTGAAAGAGAGTGCACTCTGTACGAAGATCAATTTGCGAATGCACAATTGAAGGTTGTGCATGACGTCAGAATGCTGTGGACACGGCCACTTATAGAAAAACTGCCCGGAAATCGAAAAAACCAGTATTTACCGGCACAGAACACTTTTTTACCTCACAAGGCAGAACAGTGCCTGAATTTGAACAAACAGCCGAAGAAGACTTTTGCAGCACCATGGAACAAAATGTTTGCAGCATGCAACAACAAGAAAATGTTAACAAATCTAAAACTAAAGAAGATAAATTCTACATTGAAGAACATTACGCAGATATGGCAGAGATATTTGAGTTCAATGATTATTCTGTTAGTAACAAGACTGAAAATGTAAGTAGCACTCTACTAATGGTAGATGAATCCAATAGCTTGATGGAATTGCATACTGTTGATACATCGGACAACAGTAACCTGACAAATGAACAACCAGCAACGAAAGACTCCAGAGAGAAAGCAATCAAAGAAGAAGATTATGAAGGTCTATCTTGTTTATTTGATCAACAAAAGGAAGACAATGAAGGCTATCCACTGTATTTGCGAATAGTGACAAAGTGATCACAAATAGCACACAGGCTGTGCAGGACAAAAGCAAGACTGACCGATCTGAGCTGGACTGCATAACAAAACATGACAATCAGAGTGCAACAACGAATGAATCAATTGAGAACACACCAATTGTGAACACCCTACAATAAAAATGACGTCTTGGAGAAGTTGACTCCAGAAGAGGAGCACCAAGAAATCAAAGATAAGTCCCAGAAGGGACTGATGTCACAAAGCTCAACGATGCATCAGACCATCCACAGGAACCTGAGATCATAAAGTGCAGCGAAACATCAGATAATACAAAGGACACTGATACTAAAAAGTTTGAAAATGAATCAAACAATCCGGATGAAACAGATCCTGAACACAGAAAGTACAACTACGGAACAACAGACTGAACACAATGGTACGACTCTGAAACTGAAGGACAACTAAACAGCTTAGTCCAATGCAATGACCAGAAAGTGTTTGAACTTGCAGTCAAACTTGACAGACCATACGGTACGGGAAGAAATACAGATGGCAACCGAGCACGGTACTGCAGGATAGTGTGTGAAACACAGCTACAGGTCGAGATAGAACAAATAGATCTGTGTGTAGACAATACAAAATTACTGCATGATGACACCAATGCCAGGAAGAACAGGGCATTGTTTAGACAAAAAAGAAGTCGTGCCAATGAATTTAATGAGTTCGTATTTGCTCATCAGTTTTTAAGGCAAAGGACACACAAACACGACACCACAAAGACAGAAAAAAGACCAGGGGCGGGATTCTCCGACCCTCCGCCGAGTCGGAGAATTGCCCGGGGCCGGCGTCAATCCCGCCCCCGCCGTGTCCCGAATTCTCCACCCCCCTGAGATTCGACAGGGGCGGGAATTGCACCGCGCCTATCGGCGGGCCCCCCCGCAGCGGTCAGCGGGCCCCTCGCAGCGATTCTCTGGCCCGCGATCGGCCGAAGTCCCGCCGCTGACTAGCCTCTCCCACCGGCGTGGATTAAACCACCTCTCTTACCGGCGGGATTGGCGGCGCGGGCGGGCGCCGGGGTCCTGGGGGGGAGCGATCTGACCCCGGGGGGATGCCCCCACGGTGGCCTGGCCCGCGATCAGGGCCCACCGATCGGCGGGCGGGCCTGTGCCGTGGAGGAACTCTTTTTCTTCCGCTTTCGCCATGGTCTTCACCATGGCAGAGGCGGAAGAGACCCCCTCCCCTGCGCATGGCGCCGGTATGACGTCAGCAGCTGCCGGCGAAGTCCTTTCAGCCCCCGGCTGGTGTCACGCCAAAAGCCGTTCACGCCAGCCGGCGGAGCGGGAACCACTCCGGCACGGGCCTAGCCCCTCAATATGAGGGCTTGGCCCCTAAACGTGCAAAGACTTCCGCACCTTTGGGATGGCCCGATGACGGAGTGGTTCACGTCACTCCAACATGCCGGGACCCCCCACCCCGCTGGGTAAGGGAGAATCCTGGCCCTGGTGAGACAGCAAAAGTGATTCAACCAGTCGAACATATGATCGATTTGAGCTGATAACTTGTTGGTACTTCAACACTATCACGGCTGAAGACTTAGTACAGACTCAGTTTGTGGACTGTAAAACATTTTTTTAAAAATTGTTAACCACTGTACAATTTCAATACTCAGATTACATATAAAGAACATACAATGCTTCTTACTCTACATATGTTTGTAGAAATCTCTAAACATTTTTGGAAAAAAAGGGGGATGTAATGATATGTATATTGAGGGGATGTAATGATATGTATATTGAGGGGATGTAATGATATGTATATTGAGGGGATGTAATGATATGTATATTGAGGGGATGTAATGATATGTATATTGACTGGGATGTAAAGAGTTAACAAGTTAATGATCATGCTTCATTGATGATGTAAAAGGACATCTTTGAAGGTCCATGAAGCCAAAGCCAATGACAGTTTGCATGCACCCAAACTCTTTGGAAATGTAATGTTATATTGTAATTATTTCTGATACAAAATCTCTGATTTGACATCATGCTAAATGAAACCAAGAATTTAAAACTTACAAACCATTACATGTTTCTGTAGCTGGTTTACGTCTCGCCACAGCAAGGCTGTTAAGCTGCTGCTGTACTTCAGCTTTTATGTGGTAATTAGGTGACCATTTTAAGGCAGGTCAGTCAGACTGGGAGGATTTCACAGTAGATCCAACAATAGTCACAACCTTTACATACGTATCATACTTCTATGACTGGATGTTGAATCAAAGCACGGACATCTTGGTAAAACACTGAATAATGAGATTTGAAAGTGTTCCTTTGATAGTCGTCCTTGTTATTTTATTAATATTTCAGTGACTAGTTTGCCAGTTGCAATTACTGTAAATCATGTATTGTCAAGGAAAAAGGATTAGGAAAAAAGCCTAGGTATTGTTACGACACCCTCGGCCAGTGCACGGGTCAGTTCCAGCCCCACTTGTCCCGAAGTTGCAACACAGTTGAAATTAACTTTTATTTTTAAATATCTGAGGTTTTGGGCTGCTCAATAATTACAGTCATCAGGTTTGTAAATTTAAACACAAATTAACTTTTTATTATTCACAGTAACTGTAATTAAATGGACAACAAATACAACTGGTTAACTACTATGTAATCTCTAACCCCCGCCCCGCCTCCCACACACACAGCTAAACAAACACAGAGGAGAAAGAGGAGTGTAAAATAATGATGACAGTAAAAGGAGAAGAGTCTTTGATGAAAGTAAAAGGAGTCTTTGTTTCAGATGGGCATATTCCAGTTATTTTCTTCTTCAGTCGAGCTTTTCAGATGGATGTTATCTTTTATTTCAGCTTGTAGACTCACTGTAGACTTACAGAAATAGCAGGTAGCCAGCATTCGAGAGAGAGGGAGAGACAGCTTCTTCTTTCAGGGTCTAGAAGCTTTTGCCTTCAGACAATAGGCAGCAGGGGCTGAGAGAGAGAACTGCTTCCATCTATAGGTCCAGCAGTTTTTCTCAGGTTCTCAAAGTCCACCTGACAGGTTGCTGAACAGAATACTGTCCCTGACCAATGCATTAACCACCAGCCAACCAATCGAAACACACCTCACCACTCTTGGTCTGCCATAAAGTCTGGATCTTTGCCCAAAATACAATATAACACTGTGGACTATTTTGACACATTGAGTTCCTTACTTCCTCTCCTTGACTTCAAAGGGATGTCTGCATTAACAACCCATGGACCGAAAACGATAAAGACAAAATAAAATAAATTAAGAACAAAGGGAATCAGCAGGAAAAGCCCTTACAGTATTTATTCACTCAGGAAAACTTTCACTCACAATGATGTCATAGAAGGGGCGATAAATCCTACTGGTGGATCAGACCGTATGTTGTAAAGTCCATTAGGGTTTCAATGTTAAATGACGACAGATGTTCTCTGGGACTGACAACAGGAGCAGCAATCTTCACTCGGAATAAATGCTGAAATCAGTTAATGTGGAACAGCTGGAGCTCCTTGTGTTCTAGGATGTAAAGGGCAAACAGCTTGGAGTTCTCAGAAGGGATTTGCTAATGCAGACTCAGCTTGTACCTCTGTGTGAATGAACTTTCACATTTCTATCAAACTAATTGAACACAACTTGGCATAACATTTACAATTGCCAAGATTTTGTTTTGCCACAGTAAGAAATCTCCTGCATGATGAAAATGTCGAGTGGGCATTCACTTGGTGCACCTCACTTGAAAACCCGCAGGTTCAAGTATTTAATTAAAATAATGGATGATCAGCAGGAGTAGGATGTCCGCCCATTGAGCCTGCTCTGCCATTCAGTATGATCATAGCCGACTCACTTTCTCAACGCCATAGTCCCATGCTCTCCCCATTCCCTTGACACCTTAAGAGTCTAGAAGCTACCTATCTTATTCTTAAATGTATTCAGTGACTTGCCCTCCACAACCTTCTGTCGTAGAGAATTCGCAGAAATTCACCACCCTCTTGACTAAAGACGTTTCTCCTCATCTCAGTCCTTACTGGTCTGCCCTGTATCCCGAGACTGTGATTCCTTGATCTGGACAGCCCCACCCCCAGCCAGAGGCAACAACATCCCTGCATTCATTTTGTCCAACCCTGTCAGAAGTTCATATTTTTCAGTTAGATCGCCTCTCATTCTTTTAAATCCCAGTGAATACAGACCTAGTCAACCCAATCTCACCTCATGCAATAATCCTCCCATCCCAGAACTCAGTCTGGTGAACCTTCGCTATCCCCCCTCTATGGCAAATGTATCCTTATACACCATTCAAAATATACCATGTGACACTCGTTCACTATTTTGCTAGTTGCATCCTCAGAAAACTCCAGTAGGTTTGTCACACATGATTTCCCTTTCATAAATCCATGTTGACTTTGCTTAATCCGGTTGATATTTTCAACCTGTTATTGCATCCTTTAGAATAAACTCTAGCATTTTCCCCAATACTGATGTTCAGCTAACCGGTCTGTAATTCCCTCTTTTCTCCCTCTCTCAAGTTTTAAACAGTTGGGTTACATTTGCCACATTCCAATCTGTCAGGACTGTTCCAGAATCTGCAGAATTTTAGATGATGCCAACCAACGCATCCACTATTTCCATGGCCACCCCCTTTAGTACCCTGGGATCTAGATTATCAGGCCCCGGGGATTTATCAGCTTTCAGCCTTACTAATTTCGCCAGCACTATATTGCTAGTAATTTCCTCCAATCCAATTACTCTTTCTTACGAGACCGTTGGTTCCTCAGTATTTCTGTCAAGTTACTTCTGTCTTCCTCCGTGAGCACAGAACTAAAGAAGTTGCTTAATTGCTCTGCCGTTTCCCTGTTCTCTGTTAAAAATTCTCCCATTTTGGACTGTAAAGGACCAACATTTGTCTTCACTGATCTTTTTCTTTTTGCATACTTATAAACAGCCGTTTTCATTTCCTTTGCAAGTTTACTCAATTTTTCCCCTCTTAATCAATCTTTTGGTCCTCCTTTGCTGAATTTGGAACCGTCAGTGTGAAATGGAAAATGTGGCTGCGGAACGAATACTGACAGTTGCGGTCTCATTTTGAATGGGGCAATGATGGCACAGAAGGCACAGTGATGGGCCATATTGTTGTCCAAGGTAGGTGCTTCGGTCTGTTCCGGCTGAGACGGAATGGAAAATAAATAGGGAGGCGGTGGCGTAGTGGTATTGTAACTGTCCCCCAGGTTCAAATCCCACCATTGATGATGGTAAAATTTGAATTCAATAAAAATCTGGAATTAAACGTCTAATGATGACCGTGATTGTCGTTTGTCGTAAAAACCCATCTGGTTCACTAATGTCCTTTAGGGAATGAAATCTGCCATCCTTATCTGGTCTGGCCTACATGTGGCTTCAGACCCACAGCAATGTGGTTGACTCTTAACTGCCCCTCAAGGGCAATTAGAAATGGACAATAAATGCTGGCACAGCCTGCGATGCCCACATCCATGAACGAATAAAAAAAAACTACATCTCCTGGACTATTCTATAAGAATGAGCATTTTTATTTTTTGGAAATGGACAAGGCTTTCCATAACTTTGTTTTTAAAAATATTTTTATTCAAATTTTAACATTTTTACATTTAACACTCACATTACAAAACAAAATAAACCAAAACCAACCCCTCCACACCCCCCCCCCTCACGCCCCCCCGCCCCTGCACCCGTACACTTTATTTTTAATAAATGTTTTTATTGGGTTTTTGAACAAGGTATAATTACCGTTATGTACACAGAATAAGAAACATATATCTATATATATACACATATTTAGAAGAGAAGGGCACACCCCAACATTGAATACAATAAAATATGAAATAGACTAACTGGTGGGGTACTGTGCACCAGCTCGACAGCGGCAGCTCTGTGCATCTGGCCGAATTATTTACACGATGCAAGTACGCGACTGTTTGCGGGGGGTGGCGGGGACTGGGGGGGGGCAAATATACATTTGGGTGCCGGGGAGATAACCACAGTGTGCGACACCTGGCCGGGTCGCGGGCCGCTGTCGCCCGCCTCTCCCGGACGGCTCTCGCCGCCGTCCCCCGCTCGCTTCCGCTGCTCCTCCCGTCCTCCATCCCTAACCTCCTCGTTCCCCGCTCCTGGAGATGTCATGTACGTTTTGGCACCCCGTGCCTTCCTCCCGGCTTCCATTTCCCTGCCCCCCGCCCCATCCCGCTGGTTCTACTCTCCTGTCCACCCCACCCTCCATGGTTCGCCCCTCCCTCCTCAAGTTCAGCTGTCTCCCCCCTCCCCTCTGTGGTTTGCCTTTCTTTCTTCAGGTTTAGCCGCCACCCCCCCCCCCCCCCCCCCCCCCCCCCCCCTCCCAGTCCCTCTCTCCCTTTCATGGCTACCCTCCCCTGATTCTTGAATAAGTTCCCTTGATTCTTGGCTACCGGCCTATACTTCCTCTTGTTCGTTGGCCACAAACAGGTCCCGGAACAGTTGCATGAATGGCTCCCACGTTCTGTGGAAGCCGTCGTCCGACCCCCGGATGGAGAATTTGATTTTCTCCATTTGGAGAGATTCCGAGAGGTCGGACAGCCAGTCTGCAGCTCTGGGCGGTGCTGCTGACCGCCAGCCAAACAGGATTCTACGGGGGCGATCAGGGAGGCAAAGGCAAAGGCGTCCGCCCTCCTCCCCAGGAATAGATCTGGCTGGTCCGAGACCCCAAAGATCGCCACTTTCGGGCATGGCTCCACCCTCACTCCCACCACTTTGGACATAGCCTCGAAGAAGGCTGTCCAGTACTCCACCAGTCTGGGGCAAGACCAGAACATGTGGGCGTGGTTGGCCGGGCCTACTTGCCACCGTTCACATCTATCCTCCACCTCCGGAAGAACCTACTCATACGGGTTCTTGTTAGGTGGGCTCTATGTACCACTTTTAGTTGCGTCAGGCTGAGCCTTGCGCACGTGGAGGTGGAGTTGACCCTATGCAGTGCTTCGCTCCAGAGTCCCCATCCTATCTCAGTCCCCAGGTCCTCCTCCCATTTCTTTCTTGTTGCGTCCAGTACGGTGTCGGCCCTTTCTGTCAGTCGGTCGTACATGTCACTACAGTTCCCTTTATCTAGGATACTTGCGTCCAGTAGGTATTCCAGTAGTGTTTGTCGTGACGGTTGTGGGTACGTCCTTGTCTCCTTTTGTAAGAACTTTTTAAGCTGCAGATACCTTAGCTCGTTCCCCCTGGCTAGCCGAAATTTCTCTGTCAGTTCGTCCAGTGTTGCGATCCTGCCGTCCGTGTATAGGTCCCTGACTGTCAGTGTCCCTCCGTCCTGCCTCCACCTTTTGAAGGTGGCGTCAGTCAGTGCTGGTGTGAACCTATGGTTGTTGCAGATGGGAGCCTTGTCCGACATTTTGGTCAGGCCAAATTGCTGCCGCAGTTGGTTCCAGGATTGGAGGGTGGCTGTCACCACTGGGCTGCTGGAGTGTTTTTTGGGTGGGGATGGGAGTGCTGCCGTGGCGAGGGCCCGGAGGGAGGTCCCCACGCAGGAGGCCTCCTCCGCGCACACCCACTCGGCCTCTGGCTCCTGTATCCATCCCTTTACTCGCTCGGCTGTTGCCGCCCAGTGGTAGAATTGTAGGTTTGGCAGGGCTAGGGGGGGCCTGGATTTTGTTTTTTGTAGGACCTTCTTTGGGATCCTAGCATTCTCCCCCCCCCCCCCCCCCCCCCCCCCCCCCCCCCCCCCAATACGAACGACATGATTAGTTTGTCCAGCGCTTTGAAAAAGGCCTTGGGGATGTAGATCAGGATGGATCTAAACAGGAAGAGGAACCTGGGCAGTACGTTAATTTTGATCGTTTGGACTCTCCCCGCGAGGGAGAGTGGGAGTGTGTTCCATCTTTGCAGGTCCTTTTTAAGGCTTTCCATAACTAGCCATGGCTCATAGCAGAGGAATTTCAAACAAACAGAAAGTTGTAAGGAGGTGCTAATGCCCTCTGTGACTGCTGCAATTAGATTCCAGAGAAATACATCAACCCCTTTTGCATTTCGAGGGCAGAACTCAAGCCCCGGAGACAGTCCCAGCCGGTTACGAACAATGGCAGATATTTGTGACTTCCAATATCCCATGGTGATAATAATGGTCCAACCGTTACCTGCTTTGACCAGGGGGTTTCATTGGTTACTCAAAGAAATGCTCAAATAACCGGGACTTGAACTGTCTGAATTCCTTTTTATTAATAAGCTGTTGAAAGTTATCTTCAGTTGTTGTTTGACCTCTGAAGAGGACAGTAACTCCAGGCAGCAGAACCTACGCTGCCTACCACCTTACCGTTGAACAGGTAGCAGCCAAAAATGCACTGTCAAGGTACAATTGCCTGGCCATCTGCACTGTGACCTATTGTAACTTTGGACTGGTGCCTTCAACCCTAATTCAACTCCACATGCCTTCTCCCCAAGTGGAATTACTCCCTACTGGAAAGACGGATCACGTTACGACAGTCAACTGACCTACCCCCGGAAGAAGCCCTCCATTAAATTTTTGATTTGGAATTCTGGACTGGTAAAATCATAACTTGTATTATTGTTGTGGTCAGGCCCTGAACCCACTTTCCTTCCCTTATCCCTCTTTAATTCTATGAGTGAAAAAGTGCCAGATGTTGTGAAAATCCTTCCCATGTGTTGTGTGTGTGAAATATTTTGAGTTTGCTGCTTGAGTTACTCATTGAGGTTTGGAACACTCCAAAATTAAGGGTTGGGGGAAAACACGCCACCATTTATAAAGGGGTAAATCAAAAATCAAGAACCCCTTTCTGTTTATGGATGGGTAGTGAGGAATCAAGGCTGCTTAAATTGATTCTCCTCCTGTCCCTAACACCTGACAGGGGAGAAAAGGCGGATTACAAAAATGCAGTGAAAGCTTGGAAGGACCCTTAGGTAGTGACAGCAAATGCCAGATTCCAAAGGCACGTTTTCTGTCAGATGAGGCATAAAGAGGGAGAGTCAGCGATCCAATTTGTGACCTGTTTGAGGCAGGTGGATGCAATTACGTTGCGAGGGATCTGAATAGCCATTTAGTGGGTCAGGTGGTCCAAGTTGCAGGTTCAGATAAGTTTGAGGTGTAAACTGCTGGAATGAGGAGGTAACTTAATGTTGCGTGGCACTTTGAAAATAGTCGCTGCGTTGAGAGTAGTGGATGGACAATTTCACAGCATGAAACCTGGCCCCATCTCCGCCATTGGTTAACAGAGTGGCACTGCGGAATCCAGTGCATGTAAATGCAAACAACTAAAATCAAAGAGTGCTTCAGATGTGGCAACTTGGGCACTTCGGAAAAGATGGCTGCCGTCCTGTTAATGGAAAGATATGGCCGAAAATCTGGGGACAAAGACCATTTTGCCAAGAAATGCAGAAGGTTGAAGAGAGAAAGAAACCTGGCAAACCATGCAAAGGAAAGAGAAACGAAAGGTGCATGTAGTAATCCACGGGAGGCAGGAGTTCCGTCACCACACCAATATTTATTTACAATAACGATATTACAGGAGCAGCTACAAACAGTGCTGCTAGCAGTCCAGTCAACTTAAGACTGCGCACAAAGCCTACACAGGTGATTATATGGGCCCCCTCAATGAGCTATCATTAAGGGAGCTCATACTCCAATTGGCCAACCAATAAAGCCAATTGGAGTTCATTACAGTGCACAACTGTGAGATGAGTCCAAGAACATGCAGAGAGTGAGGACATGAACAGCAATCCTGAATAAGTGTTCTTTGTCAACTGGAGCACAAAGGGTTCCAGTGGTTGCTGGTGATGTTGAAGTGAGCATCATTGTAGATTCAGACAGTGACAGCAATGTCATCGGCAGAGCTCTGTGAAAGGCACTGAAGAGAAAGAGAATGAAGCGCACATCTCAAAAATGTGTCATGAAGCTCTATCCTTATACATCTGAAACCCCACTTCAAACCGGCGGCTGCTTCATTGTGGGTGTGAGAGCTGGGGACGGAATGTAGAGACACAATGGAGGTGGGTAGTGAGCCTCGTTTGAGTTGAGAAGTCGCCAATCCCTCAGATTGAAAGTGAGCTTTGGGAAATCCGATATGAAGCTTAGAGACGGGTTTGGAGCGATGTTTCAGGGCATTGGGAAGTTAGGCAAATGCCAAGTGAGATTACCCATTAATGAGAGGGTGAAGCCCGTGCCTCAGCCTGAACACAGGACACCATTTGGGCTGAAAGGGAAAAGCTGAGGCAAAAGATTAAGGAACCAATCGGCCAAGGCACCATGAAAATGAAAATCGTTTATTGTCACGAGTAGGCTTCAATGAAGTTACTGTGAAAAGCCCCTAGTCGCCACATTCCGGCGCCTGTCCGGGGAGGCTGGTACGGGAATCGAACCGTGCTGCTGGCCTGCTTGGTCTGCTTTAAAAGCCAGCGATTTAGCCTGAAGTTACTGTGAAAAGCCCCTAGTCGCCACATTCCTGCACCTGTTCGGGTACACCGAGGGAGAATTCAGAATGTCCAAATTACCTAACAGCACGTCTTTCGGGACTTGTGGGAGGAAACCGGAGCACCCGGAGGGAACCCACGCAGACACGGGGAAAACGTGCAGACTCCTCACAGACAGGGACCGAAGCCGGGAATTGAACCTGGGACCCTGGCGCTATGAAGCAACAGTGATAACCAGTGTGCTACCATGCCATCCTAATTTACCAATGCAAAATCTGAGGTGATACAAGGGTTCTCAGTATCTCAAATGACATTATTATTCATGGCACCAATAGAGAGGAATATTACAGAAGCCTGAGATTAGCATTGCTATATTGCAGTCAGCAGGACACATGACGGATGCAGACAGGTGCTTGCTGGGCATGACAGAGCTAACCTTCATGGGGAATAAAGTCACGGGCTGCAGAATCAGTCCCAAAGACAAGGTAGAAACAATAGCAGAGGCACGCGAACCACAAAAATTTTTATTGCTGTATTTTTAGTAAAGGATGGAATCTAAGTTGCATAAACCAAGCAGAAGAATAATGGATATGTTGGTGGATCAATAAGGGAGGGATTCCATGATGATACCAAAAGGGAAAATGCTGGAAAATCTCAGCAGGTCTGGCAGCATCTGTAAGGAGAGAATAGAGCTAACGTTTCGAGTCCAGGTGACCCTTTGTCAAAGCCATGATGATTACTGATTGTGCGTGTGTGAACTTAAGTATTAGATACTCAGATAAAATACTGTAAAGTACACCTCAGGATCAACTAACCTGGGGGTGCTGAAGAGCGGTAGCATCGGGAGTTAGCCAGCATGGCAGATTAAACATTGTTGTTGTGGAAAGTAAACCTGTAACTTCGAGTTGAAAGGTTGAGGTCATGAAAGGTGCTATGTCACTGCAAACTACTTTTCTTTCATTTCTGAACTTCACCAATGCAAGTTTGGTCGCACACATAGTCTGACCCGATGCAGAAGGAACACTGAACAGTATTGCTTGTCGATCAGGTTTGTGGAAATATTGTAAGCTGCATTGTTTAAAATAATTGTTTAAAATCATAATGATGTTGTTTCACTTCTGAAATGGAGTAAATTTGTTCTTCTTCCAACTTGCCTGCTCTTGGTGCTAAACCACGTTTCCCTGTGTATCAACAACCGATCAGTTTTTCATGCAAGTATCCAATCATTACCTGTCAACCGATACCGTGATTATTATGGAAGGATAGAATGATTACCGCAGAGGAGGAGGTCATTCAGCCCATTGAGCCCATGCGGGTGGGCTATTCAACCAGAGAGGAAATCCCATCCGTGACGTTTTCGTGTACATTTGTCAGCAGGGGCTCACTGGATTGCCAGTTGGAAGGAGACCCCTGACCAAATGCTCCCCCTCCTAGGGGTGGGATGGGTGATAGATATCCCAACTGCTTCCCATAGCAAACCGTTCCCTCGAATCTTTCCTTGTGTGCATCCTGTTGATCGCAGCACGTGGTGCATTCCAGAATGCTGTACGGCCATGCCACGCTGATATTAATGTGTCTGGCGATCGTGGCTGAGATCAGCCGACTTATGGATCGTGTGAGATTATGTGCAATTTGAACACTTACTTGCACCAATTGCCTGGAAACAAGGTTGAACGGCATATTTAATAACCGGCTTTAAACACGTCAAGGAACTCTTATTGTTTTTGCATTTCCTTCCCAGTCCCTTGACAAAATGTTGATCAGTGGAGAAAACAGAAACTTACATTTGCTTTCCACTCCTGAGATAGGCTTACTAAAATACACCAGGATTACATTGTGTGTGTATACCTTAGTGGCTTAGACTGACCCCAAAGTGATTTTATTTATTGGTTTTCTCACAGATCACTCTGTCGACAGAATGGAACACAAGTGCCCTCGTCGCGAAGGCAGAGGAAGAAGTGGCTGGTTTGACCTCGGGGATCAGCCGCTTACAGGAGAAGGTAAACCAGAACCAAAATAAATCCTTGCCTGATACTCAGTTTAAACCACAACGCTCGGCTAAGCAATTGACCTTCGTCCTCTGGACCGGCAGTTTAGAACTTCTTTTCTCAATATTTTTACTATCATTTTTAATTTCAGAAAATACAAAATAGAAAAAGTAAACAAATCTACATATCTCAACCACAAAAAACAGAAAACTAGAACAGCCCCTCACAAAACCGAAATCCTCCCTAGCACCCCGCCCTAAACAACTAATGGAGACCAAATCCTTGAAATAAACAGTAAATGGCTGCCATCTCCAATAGAACCTTTCCATTGCTCCCCTCACGGTGGATTTGACTTTCTCGAGGTGTAGGAACTCCATCAGGTCTCCCAGCCACACTGTGGCAGCGACCACCACCCCAGCAGTACTTCTCTCCAGGCAATCGGCCAGGACATCGGCCCTCATGCCCGTCTGCAGCGCCAGCTAGTCTGACACCCCAAATAGGGCCACTAGAGGAGAGGGCCCCAGCTCAATCTTCAGAATCGCCGACATGGTGCTAAAGATGGAAACCCAGAAACCCAAGACCCGAACATGTGCACGTGATTAGCCGGACCTCCTGAACAGCGCTCACACCTGTCCTGTGCCCCTGCAAAGAAGTGACTCATTCTGGACATGGTCAGGTGTGCCCGAAAAATTACCTTACGTTGGATCAAACCAAGCCACGAGGACGTGGACTTCACCCTGCGAAGGGCCTCACTCCACACCACATCATCCCCAACACCTCCTCCTACCTAGCCTTAACTCCCTCCATTGACACCGAATCTGCCGACAACATCCGCCCATAAATATCAGAAGCACCCCTTTCCCCTGACCCTGCAAGCGAAAGGACCCTCTCCATTAGAGATGTCGGTGGAGCCACTGGAAATATCTGGAAAATCCGTCTCGCAACTTTACGAACTTGGAGAGACCTGAATGAATTTGAACCCGAGAGCCCAAATGTTTCTGTCAATTCCTCTAAACTGGAAAACCGCCTCTTGAGGAACAAATCACCTCAAACTTCTTTGAGGAAGTAACAGGCAAGGTGGATCAAGGGTGACCTGCAGATATGGTGTACTTGGATTTCCAAACGGCTTTTGATAAGATGTCACATCAAAGATAACGTCACAAAATAAGAGCTCCTGGTTTGGGGGTAACATACTATTAGCATGGATTGATAATTGGTTAGCCAATAGAACATAGAGTGCAGAAGGAGGCCATTCGGACCATCGAATCTGCACTGACCCACTTAAGCCCTCACTTCCACCCTATCCCCGTAACCCAATAACCCCTCCAAATCTTTTTTGGTCACTCGGGGCAATTTATCATGGCCAATCCACCTAACCTGCACGTCTTTGGACTGTCAGAGGAAACCGGAGCACCCGGAGAAAACACGCGCAGACACTGGGAGAACGTGCAGACTCCGCACAGACAGTGACCCAAGCCGGGATTCGAACCTGGGATCCTGGTGCCGTGAAGCCACAGTGCTAATAACTTGTGCTACCGTGGTGAGAGTAGAGAAAAATAGGTTATTTTTGGCTTGGCAAGCTGTGGAGTGCCGCAGGGGTCAGTGCTGGGGCCTCGACTACATACAATCTGTATCAATGATTTGGCTGAAGGGATTGAATGCATTGTAGCTAAATTTGATGATGTAACCAAGTTAGTTATCAAGAGGGCATAAAGAGTCTACAAAGGGATTTAGATACAATTACCAATACATTAATGTGTGGGCAAAATATTGGCAAATGAAGTGTTTAATGTGGAAACCATGAACTTGTCCACTTCAGCAGGAAAAATAGAAAATCAGTATTTTATTTAAATGGAAAGAGAGTGCTGAACTCTCTGGCGCAGAGGGATCTGGGCAGCCTGAAGCGTGAATCACAAAAGGCTAGTATGCGTAAGCAAGTGATTAGGAAGGCAAATGGAATGTTGGTGTTTATTGCAAGAGGAATCAAGCGTAAAAGTAGGGAAATGTTGATGCAACTGTACAGTACCTGAGTGAGACCTGTGTACAGGTATGGCCTCCTTACTTTCGGAAGGACCTGCTTGCATTTGAGGAAGTTCAGAGAAGGTTCACTCGACTGTTTCATGGGATGAAGGAGTTAGCTCATGAGGAGAGATTGTGCAGGCTGGGCCTATATTCATAGGAGTTTAGAAGAATGAGAAATGATCTTATTGACAAGGGAGTCAAGGGTTATGGGGGACAGTCAGGAAAATAGAGTTGAGACCGCAATCAGATCAGTCATGACCTTGTTGAATGGCGGAGCAAGCTCGAGGGACTGACTGACTTGCACCTTAATTCCTAATTACACTTATTCAATTTTTAATTATTTTCTTTAATTTAATGCCTTCACCTTAACTCACCCCAAACGCCATCCACCAATCACTTCTTTGGTGTCTGACTTGCGCTGGCTCCCAGTTAAACAATATCAAAAATTCTTGTTCTAATTTTCAAATCAGTCCATGAACCCCCTTATCTCTGCAGTCTCCTCCTGTTCCACAATTAACTCAGAGTTCTAAATTCTCAACTGCACTGAATTCTTGTGGAAGGCCCTGGTGCTAACCAGATTCAGCTCACTGAGGAAGGTGACAGAGAAGAACACCGGAATCACCGATTGAGGAGAAGTGATTGTAGGAATGCCTGAAACCTGATAGGAGGAGATCAATTCGTCCATCAAGGCCCCTTTCATCCAACACATAGAGCAACATCTTCCCAGTCCCGGGAGTTGCAAAAAGAAGGGAGAACACCCTGAGGCAAAAGCTGTAAAATAAATCCCTCAATGAAGACAGTCACGTCTTCGACGAATACGATTGATATCACTCATGGCAGCGACTCTGCTTTTATAACTGAAGAAATAGTGGCAAGTTTCTCAACTTCTCATTGTTAATGAGTAGGAAATAAATATTTAACGAGTTGTCAACGGCTCATTGTACCGGTTGCAGGTTGGCAGCAAGATCTATGGCTTTCAGCTTTATTGTTTGGCAGACTGATGTGATTGCATTTATTAATACTCCTCTGGGAGTGACAGCAACAGTTACTACAATTACTTCTTTGGCAGGAAAGATGTTTTGCCTGGTTAGGCAGAGTAACTGCTAGAATCTTTTGAGAATCTTTCTGAAGATGCGTGCGATGATCAGGATAGCGAGGAAAAGCAGGTTGTCTTCTCAGTCACAGAAAGATGAGGTGATCGTTCAGCCCGCCCACTACATGCCAGAAATGTTGGGTTTGCTGCTGCCTGTTCCCGGCACCATCTAGAGTTTCTGCGATGTTATAACCTATGCTGCCACCTCACCGTGAGTGAAGGTCCGCCTATATGTAGTTCAGGACCGTTCCCAGGGTTTGGGCATTCCTGGAGGTAGTCTGGTTGGATTGGATTGGATTTGTTTATTGTCACGTGTACCGAGGTACAGTGAAAAGTATTTTTCTGTTTGCTGTTGCCAGTTTGCTGCCCAAGAACGGACCGAGTCAGCTCAGAGGCCGGACTGTCTCTTCTTTCCGAGACACCGTTGGCACTTCATCCATTTGACTTGATCCCGTCAGTAGTTGAGAAGATAAGGGCAGGTGGTGCTTTTACCTGCTAAGATCACATTTATGGCGCCGTGCACTGTTTCTCAGACCTATCCATCAAATGAGCACAAATAGAATCACATGAAGGGTAATTTCTCACATCAAAAGAGAACATTCTGGAAACACTCGACATGTTGGGCAGTATCTGTGGAGAGAGTAACAGCAATAATGCTTCAGGTCTACTTTATGCAGGTTGGCGACGGATTATTAACGAATCACAATGTAGATCCATTGGCAGATTCCAACAGTGCATAGGCTTGTGCACTACAACACTTGAAAAGTGTGATATAAATGCAAATTTGTTCTTTCCATCCTCCTTGCTTCTTTTTTCCTTTTCTCTTTCTTTTTGTAGCAAGTAATAAAAACTGGAAAATGTTTGTGTGGCGCTATTCCATAATTTTGTTAGTCCTAGCCCATATATGTTCCACATACTTCGGAATATGTCTGATAACTCTTTGTCATTTTCCAGTCATGTGCTCTGGTCCTCACCTACTGCAAGGACCTGTGGAAAAACTTGGGGCAGATGCACTGTGACCTCTGCAGTGGAATGCGTACAAAAATGACCCCAATTCCCAAACCCCCCCCCCCCCCATCCCCGCCCCCATACACCACAGCGAGATGTCGCTGATAGGCACCTCAGAGATTGTGCTATTGTTAGAGGTTAAAGGGAAATAGCTGAGCCCAAATGTGAAATGAGGTACATTTTCTGTCTCAGGTCACCGGGGATTCTGCGGATCCACTAGATCTAAACGGACTTACTCGGAGGACATTAACCCGCAGTTTGGAACTTGAAGCATTTGTAAATAAAACTTCCAAGACGGTAAAAGGTATGTAAAAGTGATTTATGAACATAGAACATAGAACAGTACAGCACAGAACAGGCCCTTCGGCCCTCAATGTTGTGCCGAGCCATGATCACCCTACTCAAACCCACGTATCCACCGTATACCCGTAACCCAACAACCCCCCCCCCTTAACCTTACTTTTATTAGGACACTACGGGCAATTTAGCATGGCCAATCCACCTAACCCGCACATCTTTGGACTGTGGGAGGAAACCGGAGCACCCGGAGGAAACCCACGCACACAGGGGGAGGACGTGCAGACTCCACACAGACAGTGACCCAGCCGGGAATCGAACCTGGGACCCTGGAGCTGTGAAGCATTTATGCTAACCACCATGCTACCTTATAGTCTTGGAATTTGACGAGAACCAAGACTGGTTTCATGATCTGTTTTTGCTTGAAATACAAAAGACTGGTTTTGTTGGAATACAACAGCAAAGCGAGGGAATAAAGTGCCACCTACTGGACATGCAGCTGCAGAGCATTGTTAGATTGTTACATTTTTAAATGGGCGATCACCGTTCTACAATTTAGCATTTTGTTAAATAACTATTTAGGACGAGACCATGTTGTCCTGTTTTTAAAGTGGATTAATTATCTAATGTCAGAACCTTACTCTGAACGAAGTAGACATTGAAGTAAGAACAGCATTATGAAAAATAAAGTGAATCTCTCACTTGCCGTGCAGGCGTTGAGATACAGTGGGCGAGATTCTCCGCTCCCCTAGCCACGTGTTACTCGGCGGCACGGCATTCCCTGGTGGTGAGCTTCTCTCTTCCGCTGCTTATCAATGGGATTTCCCATGGAAGCCACCCCACACGACTGGGAAACCGGCAGGCAGGGGTGCACTGCCAACGGGAACAGGGAATCCAAACGGACGGAGGATTCCGGCCCGTATCTTAAAGGTCAACATTTCAAAAAAATTAGTATTCCTTTCTGCAGCCAGATTGCTGGAAGCTGTATTAAAATTCAAAACGGCTGACACGCCACAGGCCTGAATTTTCAGCATGGCGGGTGCTTGGCGCCTGCCACCCTGCGGGTCGTCGGGGATCACATCTCCGATGACTCTGACAGGCCTACTGCCATTTTACACTCAATTGGGCATTGATTGGCAGTCGGTGGCCATCCACCTTTGGATGGAGTTCCAGCTTTGGAGATGGGTCGACAGTTCTGCAGCCCCTCCAGGCACAGTGCTGCAGTGGCCGGAAGACATATTGCAGCATTGTGCCGGTAACTGAGTCCCGGGACCACACTTTCGGTAACTACCTGGGGGCGGGAGTGCAGTGGATTACCCTGAGGGCTCAGGATGGGGGTGATCTCAGCGTCAGGGGGTATGTGGGGGGGGGGCAGGGAGGGTGGGAACTCCTCGGGCCCTGAGGGGCAGTTGAATCTGCGGGGGCTTTCCGATTGAGGCGCCCCCTTCCTGCCCGAGATCGCAAGGTGAAGACATTTTTCTATTTGGCACTCTGATCCACCTTGAATCTTCCATCGTAAAAATTGAGGCTGGGTGGGAAAAGGCCCTCAGTGGCCATTAAGTGGTCACTTGAGGACCTTGGAAGACGCATGAACGGGCTTCCCGTCCGGGATCTGCCCATCCCACTGTAAAATTGCACCTGCGCCGGGGCGGATGGGATTCCGGAGGGAATCCCATCCAGGCAATTTCATGCTCTCCGCCTCAGAATCCAGTGTGGGGGGGATGAGGTGAGCATAAAATTCTGGCCATAGAGAAGATAATGATATTTACTGAAAGGAACTGGTGCTCTATTGGAGCTTTACAATTATGGGTGTACGACAAATATTTCTGTTGAGAAGCCACCAACTACTTTGCAATGTGACGTCTCAACTGCAATTGGTGGTGCCACAAGAGTTTTTGACCCCCATCTCAAGGACAATCCGCAGATTTGGGGCATCAATTAAGGTCGAAGCCGTCTAGCGCCAAGCCTATTTATTAAAAGTTCCCATTAGCATTGTGATAAAATGTCCTTGAATATTGGTGAAGGTGATTTTTATATATAATTTTCCTCCAGGCTGTGGGCCATCTCTCAGGTGAGACTGTGAATCAGTCACCTGCTTTGAGCTAGTTGAGGGCTGTGTGAGAATGGGCCCCGCAGGTGCTTCCTGCCCTTAACCCCGCTGACCTGCGGGGATGTCCCTGGCAGAGCCAAGTGCCTCTCTCAGAATGGAACTGCCGAGTTGGGTGGATCGTATTGTGGCTGGGATTTTTGCTATCTTTGTACAGTGTCACTGGAAGACTGTTCTGCTTTGATGTCTGACTTTGAAATGTAGGAACCCGAGTTTCAGAAATGGAAAGGAATTCTCAACAAAAAAAACTTTAAAGATATAATTGTGAGAAGGCTTGTTAACCTGGCGTGGATGCGGCCTGGAGCATGAGCACGGTGGAATAAGTGTCGCTCGTCCGTCATTTTAAGCTGGAAATGTTGCTTTTCGGACCTGACCAGTGTTTAAAAAAAAATGTTTCGGCTGAAACGCAGCAGTGGGGTAGAGAAATCGGGCAGAAAATTATTTTAGCTGTAATGAGTGGGAGAAATTATATTTCAGTCCTACAATGCAGAAATAAAAATGTTACTGTTATGGAAGTGTAGGACAAAGTTAATGCCTGCTGTTTCTCACATTGGTTACTTCAGCTCTACTATGGGTGGAAAAAACTGTGGGAATGCATGAAAAAAAGGACGCTCAGAAAATCTTTGTTATGAAATATATAATAAGCTAGAATTTCTGCCCCCCCCCCCACCTCCCGTAATGTCTGCCTGAGTTTCTGTGGGGGCACTGACTCCTGCCAGGATATAGAAAGATGAGAGGCACACAGCAAATGAATCACACATACTTCGTCAGCAATCCAGTTTTTGCCGTCTTACGTTTTAATGCATTGAAAGCGGTTCCTGTAACACATGCAGATGTTCATCTTTAGATTTTACACAGTTGCAATCACTCGGTGTCAAAGCTGCAAAACAATGTTAAAATAATGGACCATAATTTGCCCAGACAGAGTGTCTAACAGCACCTGCCGTGAATCAAATGTGCCCACATACGTTTGATTTATCTTTTGATTTTGCATGGCAAGCTGGCGAACATGTGAGCTCAGTGGTAGCAGTGAAAAGAAGAGACAGCCATCTGATCCGCCAGTGAACAAGGCAAGCAACTGTGCATCCCCTTAAACAATCAGGCTGGCGGATTGCAAAATTAATTAGCTCAAGGACTGAGGAGGTAGAGCGAGTGAATTCGATGTCAAACCCAGTGGAGTGAGATATAAAGAAGGGAGAAAAGACTGGATTAAAAGAACGAGAAAAGTGTGAAGTAAAGAAAAGCGTGAAAAAGGAACTTTTAAAATCTCCAACAACATTCAAAACCTGGAGAAATGAGACTCCGTTTTTGGTAATTCTCAGTGCCTGAGAGGTTGTTTAGCAGTAGTTAACACTAATCACATTGTTGAAGAAAGCACTCAGACTAGAACAGACAAGACTTGATTTTTTATTTTTTTTGTAATTAATTTAGTTTGTGTCCTTGAGGGAGAAGGCACGAGAATGGGAATGAGAAAAATATCAGCCATGATTGAATGGCGGAGCAGACTCGATGGGCCGAGTGGCCTAATTCTGCTCCAATGTCATCTGATGTTATGTGCTAATGCAGTAACTTCACACCATTCGATGGATTTTAATAGAGCCAGAAAGTTGTTTCTGCAAAGCTAATTGTGGAACAGTGCAGTTTGGTGAGCAATGTTTGGCTATCCTCCTTTAACCATGCATCGAAATTGCAGCAAAATTTGTACCAAAGTAACGGTGAATGCCATTAGCCGTGCTCTTTTTCCAACAGCAAATTATGGACCAATACGTTTGTTCACCTCCAACCTGAAACCAATAGGCATAGTCTACTCTATAAAATCCCCTGGCAGAGCAGCAACTGAGCTCATGAATGCTCTCTCTTGTGTCTCTTATGTTTTAATAGCCTGAAATGGATACACCTTCTCAAATATAATTAAACCTTTGTGGCAGTGTGAGATGCTGTGCATTAAATATTTGTGTTGCTCTGAAACAGGGTATCCTCCCATTTTCTGTGAGCAAAGCCACAGGAGGTTGAGTTGTATAAGCATTATAACTAGCGTAGGTAGATATTACAATCCAGATGTCATCATTTACAAAACAATTTTTCAAAGCAAGGACGAATAAAAAATCTATGGGCGCAATCCAACGGAAAAGTTTCTAAGGGCGTGATCTTCCCAAAAGTCTAAAGATGTGCAAGTTAGGTGGATTGGCCATGCTAAATGAAATGAAATGAAATGAAAATGAAAAATGAAAATCGCTTATTGTCACAAGTAGGCTTCAATGAAGTTACTGTGAAAAGCCCCTAGTCGTCACATTCCGCCGCCTGTCCAGGGAGGCTGGTACGGGAATCGAAACGTGCTGCTGGCCTGCTTGGTCTGCTTTAAAAGCCAGCGATTTAGCCCAGTGAGCTAAACCAGCCCTTTAAATTGCCCTTAGTGTCCAAAATTGCCCTTCATGTCGGGTGGAGTTGCTGAGTTATGGGGATAGGGTGGAGGTGTGGACTTGGGGAGGGTGCTCTTTCCAAGAGCTGGTGCAGACTCGATGGGCTGAATGGCTTCCTTTTATGAAAAGTAAACAAAGTTCCCTCGCAAGCGTGTTTAGCCGTGTGTTTCCCTGCACTTGCAGGAGAGAATGGGGATGAGAAATATATCAGCCATGATTGAATGGTGGAGCAGACTCAATGGGCCGAGTGGCCTAATTTGCTCCTATGTCTTGTGGTGTTACGACTCGCTTTGAATAAGGGGCCTAAAGGCGGACCGTGTGGCCAAGGCCACGTATAGCCTCATTTTCTACAATGGGGAGCTCGGCTCGCCAGAACTCCCCGTTGTAGCTAGAGATCAGTTTGCCATTTTTAAATGGCGCCCCGATCTCCGAGGCCGACAAAAAAAATCCCCGATTCCCCCCCCCCCCTCAGAATGTACTGGCTGCTGGAAGCTTCTCCCGGCATCCACTGGCGCCCTATCTTCTTGATCGGTTGGTTATAATCTTCTGTTCCAAAGCAACAATCTAGTTTCCAAATTGCAAAATTATTTTACCAATATGCGAACAAATCTCCGATTGATCCCCACCAGGGCAATAACTAGCTATGTGACATATGTCAATGGTGAACCTAACATTAGTGCAGCACCAGTTTCTGTTCAGCACCTGACCCCTTGTTCAAAGGTGCAGATTTTGTTCAGTTGATGGATTGTTTCTGACCTCCGGATCGCTTTTCTTCAAATTTCATGTACTAACCTGACCTAATTGTTCCTCCTCAGCTCTTGTCGATGTGGTGAATCACCTGAATGAGACCCTGGGTCCTGACCTGAATCTTTCAGACTCAAAACTGCAGCAACTTCAGCATGAGATCTGGAATATGCTGGAAATCATGCGAAGCAAAGTGTTGAATCAGTCAAAAGAGATGTCAGGATCGGAATTGAAGTGAGTGCTTCTGTAAGGGACAGGGTCGACGGCTGTTTTGACACAGTTTGCAAATAATAAAGTGTTCAGGTGAAGAACGTAGCCCATCACATCTGGATTTTGATTGTGATGCTGGAGTTGTGGAGCAAATTTCAAGATGCGATCTTAATTTGTTCAAAATGCGTTGGCCTGGTGACTTCCAGATGTTCATGGACCTTCCTAAAGCAGGCAGTAGGTTCTTTGAAGGAAATTATCAGGGAGTATGCTGCCTGTTTTAGCATTCCACTGACAGGTTCTGTGTAAACTGGACACAGCATGTGTAACATGAGGATTTTCTCGATTGACAGCTGCCTAACCTGCGGCCCTTAAAGGGACCGCTGATGGCTGCCGACGGTGAATAACTACAACTTCTTGCGGTTACGTTATTGTGAATAAGGTTAACGGAAGTGCTTCCTAGCTGCACAGCAACACTGCGGCCCATATCAGTCCAATCTCACTGCTCCTGTTTATCGCTTGCTCCATCACACATCCACCAAAGGGGCCACTGTGAATATTCCGGAACCCTGACGGGACACAATATTCTCCTTTGAAGTTGGTTTTAAACGGATACGGCCCAATTTGGAGTGAGCCGCAGGACACCATTTTGGGGTTTTGTGTTCAAGGTGTGCCATTTACTGAGCGCCATTTTCCTGCACCAGACCCATTTCCCATCCTCTTTCTTCCATGTTCAATTTTCAAACGGCCGTTGAGTTAGAATACATAGGATCCCTGCAGTGGAGTAGGAGGCCATTCAGCCCAATGAGTCTGCCCCAATCCTCTGAAGGAGCACCCTGCCTAGGTCTACCCCCACACCCTAGCCCTGTAACCCAATAACCCCACCGAACCGCTGGACACTAAGGGGCAATTTTAGCCTGGCCAATCCACCTCAACTGCTTATCTTTGGACTGTGGGAAGAAACCGGAAACCCAGGGGAAACCCATGCCGATACAGGGAGAACATGCAAACTCCACACAGTCACCCAAGGCCAGAATTGAATCCGGGTCCCTGGCGCTGTGAGGCAGCAGTGCTAACCACCGTGCCACTGTGCTGACCTCCCAAGTTGAAGTTATGTCGTGATGAATTTGCTGCTCACCACTTCATTCAATGCTCCGGTGCAAATTTATGCACTTACCTTTTCATCAACAGGATTGTGTAATTCACCAACAGCGCAGAAAGTTGGTCAGTCGGTGTTTGGGAATTTTAATGGGCAACACATGTATCTGAAGTATCATCCTTGGCTTAGCTGAGATCACTGCCCCCCGCCCCCCCCCCCCCCCCCATTAAACAGTCAATGAGAATGATCCCGTGCACTATTTGAAGAAATGCAAAGCAAGTGTCCTCATCAATATTTACCCTTCAGCCAAGAACTCTTAAATCAAAACAGAAGATCGAGGGGTTTTTTTTTAATGTTCATGGGCTCTTGCTGTTCATGGCTTTGCTGCCATGTTTCCTTACAATGTTTGAATGCCGATGTCCCTGGGTCACGGCAAGTGCTATGTCAACACATGTTTTTATTCCTGGGTAGCAGCTAATTAATTTTCTTTATAAAAAGACATTTTTGATCTCGCCAAATGTTTGTTGATTATGTTTAACTAATTTATTCAACAAAGTTGACATCTGGGTTATCAAAGAAAACCTCATCAGGCAGATCAGCTTAGGGCGGTTGGAAAAGGTGAGGGGGGGTGTGTGGTTGAGAGTTTTCATATTCCTGCCAACCATCAGATAGTGTTTCGAGAGTGTGGTATAGAAATCAGCATGAAGCAGACCCCTCTCACCCATCACCATGCCTGTTACTAACAGAAAGGGATTCAGGCCATTGTAAGTGGGAGTTCTTGGTGAGGAAAGGAATGCCCATCTACATTGCACAATGCCCAGAATAATTTCTTTTGCAATGGCCCCGGTATTTCTGGAGCAGAGAGAGAGCTGGGGAAATATGTGTGAGAGGCACGTGATGTGGGTGGGCACTGCCGTGTTTACCCTGTTTCGATTGCTATTGAACCTACCCCTGCCGCGATATTGATCCCAGCACCGAGAAATCAGCTGTGGTGGGTGAGGCACCTCCTTTGTGGGTGGAGGTCCAATCAGATCTTGTCTCTGAGAGGGCAGAGTGAAAATAAGGAAAAAGAGATCCAGGATGATATCTCAGGGTATCTCCGAGTTGTCTACGCAGAGGTGAGAAAGGAAGCCATTTTTGGGGATGAGCTGTCAAGTGGGAGCAATGTGAGAACAGCCGACTGGGACAGAATGGAGTGCCTAGGTGCCAATGGGTGGCTGCTGAGGACAAGTTCTGGATAATGCTCCACGGTCACAATCAGCACAGAACATGTGACCTTTGACCAAGGCATGTTGCTGGGTAGAAACCAGATCATAGCTATTACAAAGCTGAACTATGGGAGCATTGAGTGCAGGACTAGTTGGCATTAATAGTGGAATGTTCTGGTAAAACAGCACTTGCAAATCTACGGAGCTGTAAACCTTGATATTTGCCTTCTTTTCTTTCATAAATTAAATCAGAGCTGCAGAACGATTGTTGACCAGAGTTCAGAAGGGTTTTCAGAAACCTCAGAAGGAACTGGAGGACTTGAAAAGAAGGATCATAGATACTTTAGGGCAACACGGCCTCAGGTTGCGGGAAGCCCAGGAGCTGGTGAATGAAGCACGCACAAACACCAATGAAACAAGCAGACTTCTCCGCAGCATCTCCAGCAACCTGGGAGAACTCCAGGTAAAAGGGAAACACAAAACATGTGCATTACTTTAAGAGCAGAAATTAGCTCTAGGAGCCTTCAGGATTGATTCTTTGATGCTGAGGTACATACATGTCCCAGACATGATCAGTCAATGATGAAAATGGCTGGATTTTGTGAACAGGGTTAACTACCAAAGGCTCTCAAAGAACGAAGAACAATACAGCACAGGAAGAGGCCCTTTGGCCCTCCAAGCCTGTACCGATCATGACACCACCCCACGCCCCGCCCCAGGCATGGTCCAGTAAACCCCAGCCACCGTCATTTCTGAGAGTGTAGTCTCTGAAAACCCCATAAAAATCCCAAATCACATTACTTTACAAATGGTCCTGGAAGTTATGACTTTGGAATTACAGTGAACGGCATGTGCAGCATTTATAAATTGACACCCTGTTTTGAACTTACAATGTTGGCTTTGACTTTACAACACCACGCCAGTGAACAAGTTTGAGCATTCATATGTGCGCATCAGCATTCTGCACCGCCCATCTCCCTCATTCAAGGCATTCAGTTGCTGTACCAACTCACTTTATTTAGTGATTCATTGTGTCCCAAACCTATCCTTAAAGTTAATATTTTCTAATATTAATTTATTTCTATACTATTTTTTATGATTGATTGAATCCAAAATTAGGGGTTATTTTGGTGAAAATAGTGGATTGGGCCTTCGTTCAGGAACCAGTCCCCGATTTATACCATTGCTCTTATGGGAAAATTGCTTCCAACTTATGTTTCAACTTAAAATGCAGTTTCCAGGAACCATTTGTGTTGTGACCCTGAAGACTGCCTGTAGTAATGTTCTCATAGAATCATAGAGTTCATTATTGAGACAGAAACAGGCCTTTTGGCATATTGAGTCCATTTCGGATTTCTTCATTCAGATATGGGTTTTTGCTGCAAAGGACTACTGTCCGCCACAGTGTTTTCCTCAAAATGCTAATTGACGTCAAACACAATTGTACACAGGAGAAGCAGCAGGCAGCCAGGAAAATCAGGGCACTGACAGTCAGCCTGATCCAAGAGGGAAGTGAGATGGTGGACAGTACAGCAAGTATGGTGGAAGACATTGCGAACAGCACAACTGTAAGTTTAATTAGAATTGTCTACTTTTAATTTTGTGCCCACATTGCTGGTCGCTACAGCTGACGAAGGCAGCAAACTAACCACTTACCTGTTCCTTGGGTTCCTACCAGTGTTACTGCACCACAGGTCACCAGGTGGCTAACCCTCTGAGCTGGAGATCAAGCCATTCTGCAACCCATTCTTCAGACATTATTTTTTTAAAATAAATTTAGTGTACCCAATTAATATTTTCCAGTTGACAGGCAATTTAGCGTGGCCACCCCACCTAGCCTGCACATCTTTGGGTTGTGGGGGGGGCGAAACCCACGCAAACACGGGGAGAATGTGCAAACTCCACACGGACAGTGATCCAGAGCTGGGATCGAACCTGGGACCTCGGCGCCGTGAGGCTAGAGGGCTAACCCACTGCGCCACCGTGCTGCCCTTCTGCAGCCATTATAACAACACCGAGTAATGCCAACATTGCAAACGCCATAAGACTAATGGTGCAGCTTGGCCAGAATATCAATCCCACTTTATTCTCGTTAATATTAAATCTGCCAGCAATTTAGATTTTGATTGATTTTATTCTGCGCAGACCAGTAAGCATGAGTGATGTTGCCTTATTAGTTGACACAGTGACATCAGATTGGATTGAGTAAGTTTGAGGGGGAAACTGGCCTCCTCCTGTTGCCATGAACTAAATTCTAGCTTAGCTCTGTTTTGGAGGATGAGGTGTGAAGTGAGGCCCTCTGCAGGGTGAATGCCACGTCCTTGTGTGCGAGGCTAAGCTTGATCCTTGTTAAGGCAGTGTTTAGAGCACACCTGACCAGAGATAGAATGAGCCGCTTCTTTGCCGGGGCTGAGTGACAGTGCTCACTGTGAACACAGATAGTGTGACTGGGATCGTGGGTGTCAGAAAGGTCATCCTTTTGGGGGAGATCAGAGCTGAACGCAGTCCCACCCGATATCCACAAGCGTGCACTGTTCAGTAAGATTCACACGACAGTGATCGAATGCCACTATCATAACTGTTGAGATTGGTTAACTGCGTAGATTTGGGATCGACCTATGTGACACTTGATCTATGACACCAAGTATCCCTGAAGCCTACCAGGGAGCCAGCAGAGATCTCTGTTGTGAAATGTAAGTTGTATTTTCAATGTTTTGATAAGTTGCTGCTCTGTCTCAACATCTACAGTTTCTGGAGCAATACAGCGATAAACTGGATTTGTGGACTGCTAAGATGAGGATGCACCTTGACAAACTGGTGATGGAGATGACTCAGAAGAGTGTGCTTAGCCTTGTCTACAGGGCAGAAGACCAGGCTGAGGAATTCAGGAAGCTTGCTAATCTGCTAAACAGGTCAGTCAATGTAAATCAAATACCAACTGGTGGCCAGTGTGGACAGTTGTATACCATTCTATGTTAACAATTCATTATTTAGTGTTGTTGTCAAGGCAACGTGGCATGATTGGGTACATGCAGCTGAGATGCAGTTAGTAGCACTCTCATCTCTGGGAGTCACAAGTTTGTGCGTTCAAGTCCCATTCCAGTTCTTGAACAAAATAAAATCAAGGCTGATGCGCCAGTGCAGTATTGAAGGAGTGCTGCACTCTCAGAGATGCTCTGTGCCACCGCACCCGTTTTCCGGTGTGGTGCCCCCCTGCCGGCAGCGGGATTCTCCCATTCGCGAGCCAGCCAATGAGGTTTCCGATTGTGGGCACCCCAACGCCATCGGGAAATCCGTGGGCGTGAGTGCGCTGCCGGTGAAACGGAGGATCCCGACGGTGGAGAATCCAGCCCGCTCTCTTTCAGATACGATGTTATGAGATGGTATGCCCACCTTCTCTGGGGGATGTCAAAGATCCCATGGGAATATCAGGGACGAGCAGGGAAGTCAACCTTTGTGTCTTTGCCAATATTTATCCCTCAAGCAACAGAAAATCAGAGTATCAGGTCATCACTTGCTGTGTTCACAATTGGCCGCAGCCTTTCCTGCTTCACAGCTGGGACGACACGTCAAAAGTACTTCATTGGCCGGACAGTACTTTGAGACATGCTGGGCTGGCTGCAGGGACAGAGGATCCCGCTGCCAGTGGGGGGCGCTGCGCACCAGAAAATGGGTGCGGCAGGGGGGCAGGTCTTTTTCTTTTTCTTTATGCATTTTGAGGTGTAATTTTGTTTCAATAAAAGAGGTCTTGCAAATATGCTTGGAGTGGGGAGTGCAGAGCGGGGCATGGGGAGTGGGTGGGGGTGCTTTTAACAATTTGGTTGTAAAAACTTTGCAATCCTTAGAGCCCAGTCAATAACAGTGCAAAGTCAAAATCTTTGACTGACAACCATCTTGACTGAACCAAGAACCAAAATGGGCAGCCAGCCATGCAGGAAACTGCACTGCACCGATCAGAGTCAGACACCGGTTTCAGGAGCCAAATTTAGGTGGGGAAGGAAAGGGGCATGTGGAGAGGGCAAGGGGCATGTGGAGAGGGCAAGGGACATGTGGAGAGGGAAAGGGGCATGTGGAGAGGGCAAGGGGCATGTGGAGAGGGAAAGGGACATGTGGAGAGTGCAAGGGACATGTGGAGAGGGCAAGGGACATGTGGAGAGTGCAAGGGACATGTGGAGAGGGCAAGGGACATGTGGAGAGTGCAAGGGGCATGTGGAGAGTGCAAGGGGCATGTGGAGAGGGCAAGGGACATGTGGAGAGGGCAAGGGACATGTGGAGAGTGCAAGGGGCATGTGGAGAGGGCAAGGGACATGTGGAGAGTGCAAGGGACATGTGGAGTGCAAGGGACATGTGGAGAGTGCAAGGGACATGTGGAGAGTGCAAGGGGCATGTGGAGAGGGCAAGGGACATGTGGAGAGTGCAAGGGACATGTGGAAAGAGCAAGGGACATGTGGAGAGTGCAAGGGGCATGTGGAGAGGGCAAGGGGCATGTGGAGAGGGCAAGGGGCATGTGGAGAGGGCAAGGGGCATGTGGAGAGGGCAAGGGGCATGTGGAAAGTGCAAGGGACATGTGGAGAGGGCAAGGGGCATGTGGAGAGGGCAAGGGGCATGTGGAAAGAGCAAGGGGCATGTGGAAAGAGCAAGGGGCATGTGGAGAGTGCAAAGGGCATGTGGAGAGGGTAAGGGCACGGGGAGAGGAGAAGGAGCATGGGAAGAGGGCAAGAGACACGAGGAGAGAGCAAGGGCCACGGGGAAAGGGCAAAGGGCCACGAGGAGAGGGCAAGGGCCACGAGGAGAGGGCAAGGGGCATGTGGAGAGGGCAAGGGGCATGTGGAGAGGGCAAGGGCACGGGGAGAGGACAAGGAGCATGGGAAGAGGGCAAGAGACACGAGGAGAGAGCAAGGGCCACGGGGAAAGGGCAAAGGGCCACGAGGAGAGGGCAAGGGCCACGAGGAGAGGGCAAGGGCCACGAGGAGAGGGCAAGGGGCATGTGGAGAGGGCAAGGGCACGGGGAGAGGACAAGGAGCATGGGAAGAGGGCAAGAGACACAAGGAGAGAGCAAGGGCCACGGGGAAAGGGAAAGGGGCTCAGGGAGAGGGCATGGGACATGGGGAAAGGGCAAAGGGCCCCCAAAGAGGGATAGGACACCTGGTGAGGAGGCAGTGGAGGAGCTGGGGAGTGTCATGTGTGTGGTTGGGCTGAGGAGGGGCACGCACAGCCATCATTGGATACCTTGGGCCTAACCAATCAAATGCAACAGTTTGATTATATGCACCCAATTCTTTAGATAAAGGGGCTTCTTTTTCTAAATTTTTGAAAAATATATAGACGCACATACATATCATATTCTTATCATTGAAATAGAGGAAACTAAAGCAGTGTTATTTCAGGGCACAGAAGTCAGAGGGTAGCAGTCGAAGGGTGTTTTTCGGAATGGAAGGCTGTGACAACCAGCAACGATCCACAGTGATCAGTTCTGGGGCCTTTGTTGTTTGTGGTGTATATAAATGATTTGGAAAAAAATGTAGCTGGTCTGATTAGTAAGTTCGCAGATGACATGAAAATTGGTGGAGTTGCGGATCGTGAAGAAGGTTGTCAGAGGATACAGCAGGATATAAACTAGTTGTAGTCTTGGGCGGAGAAATGGCAGATGGAGTTTCATCCGGACAAGTAATAATAATAATAATCGCTTATTGTCACAAGTAGGCTTCAATGAAGTTACTGTGAAAAGCCCCTAGTCGCCACATTCCGGCGCCTGTTCGGGGAGGCCGGCACAGGAATTGAACCCGCGCTGCTGGCCTTGTTGAGCATTACAAGCCAGCTGTTAAGCCCACTGTGCTAAACCAGCCCCTGAGTGTGAGGTAATGCACCTTGGAAAGTCCAATGCATGCAGGAATTATACAATAAATGGGAGAACTCTTGCGAGTACTGACGGGCAGAGAGATCTGGGCGTGCATGTCCACCAATCACCGAAAGTGGCAAACCAGGTGGATAAGGTGGTCAGGAAGGCATACGGTATGCTGGCCTTCATCGGTCGGGGCATTGAATATAAAAATTGGCAAGTCATGTTGCATGCAGCTGTACAGGACCCTAGTTAGGCCTCATTTGGAATATTGTGTACAGTGCTGGTCGTCACACTACCAGAAGGATGTGGATGCTTTGGAGAGGGTTCCGAAGCGGTTTACTGGGATGTTGCCTGGTATGGAGGGCATTAGATATGAGGAGAGGTTAGATAAACTCGGTCTGTTCGTACTGGAATGACGGAGGTTGAGAGGCGACCTGATCGAGGTCTACAAGATTATGGTAAGAAGTCTTACAACACGAGGTTAAAGTCCAACAGGTTTGTTTCAAACACGAGCTTTCGGAGCACTGCTCCTTCCTTAGGTGATGAAGGAGCAGTGCTCCGAAAGCTCGTGTTTGAAACAAACCTGTTGGACTTTAACCTGGTGTTGTAAGACTTCTTACTGTGCTCACCCCAATCCAACGCTGGCATCCAACGCTGGGGCAGCAGGGTAGCAGGGGCAGCAGGGTAGCATGGTGGTTAGCATAAATGCTTCACAGCTCCAGGGTCCCAGGTTCGATTCCCGGCTGGGTCACTGTCTGTGTGGAGTCTGCACGTCCTCCCCCTGTGTGCGTGGGTTTCCTCCGGGTGCTCCGGTTTCCTCCCACAGTCCAAAGATGTGCGGGTTAGGTGGATTGGCCATGCTAAATTGCCCGTAGTGTCCTAATAAAAGTAAGGTTAAGGGGGGGTTATTGGGTTACGGGTATAGGGTGGATACGTGGGTTTGAGTAGGGTAATCATGGCTCGGCACAACATTGAGGGCCGAAGGGCCTGTTCTGTGCTGTACTGTTCTATGTTCTATGTTCTATGTTCTATCTCCACATCATGGCTACAAGATTATGAGTGGCATGGACAGAGTGGATAGTCAGATGCTCTTTCCTAGAGTAGGAGAGTCATGTACTCGGGGACATAGGTTTAAAGTGCGTGGGGAAAAGTTTAGAACAGATGTGCGAGACAAGTTTTTTACACAGAGGGTGGTAAATATATGGAATGCGCTGCCCGGGGAGGTTGTGGGAGCAGGTTGTGATAGCAGCATTAAGGAGCATCTAGACAAATATATGAATAGGATGGGAATGGGAGGATACAAACTCCGTAAGTGCAGACAGGTACCATGGTCCACACAGGCTTGGAGGGCCGAAGGGCCTGTTCCTGTGCTGTATTGTTTTTTGTTCTGGTAGAATTAATGTCACGGAAATGCTTTTGTTCAGTGACTTTATGCTCCTGATTCCAGGCAAATATTTGTTCGCTTGATTGAAATGTAAGTTTTATTGACGAGCTAGAGCACTGAAGGAACAGAATGCCTTTGAGCTGCAGGATTCTCCGGTTTGCAAGTATCTGCAGAGACTGGCGATGTGGCCCACGCACACGGCCTCATCCTTTTTGTCTAATAGAGGGAAGCGCAGAATCAGAAAAGGGAGAGAAATTTCATTTTCCGTAGAGATACTGCAACAGCATGCCGGTGAAATTCCCTCTGAGCCATTGCAATGAACTATTTCCTGTTGTTAGTGCCCTCTCAGCTGTGAGAAACATGTCTCTAAATGCCACAGTGGCTGTCAACACACACTCCAGCATCAAGGCACTGGTTGAAGAAGCTGCGAGCATCGCATTAGAAGCCAGGAGCAAAGCTGATGTTGCGCTGAAGTCGGTGAGTATCTTCTACTTGTAAATAGCTAAACCAAGGTATATAATCGTTCTCACTGTTCAAAGTCTACCCCTTAAAAGTTGTTACCTACTTGCAGTGAATTGGTACAGTATAAAGAAAATGTTTATGGTTTTGTTACAAAAACCGGAGGCAAAGCTTACAGTGTCAGTCACGGTTCACACACTCACTTCTTAGTCACAAGGGGCGAGGTTTTACGGCCCCGTCACGGCATGGGCGGGGCCAGGAAAGGGTCCGGAAAATACAGCGAGCACTTTAAAACTCCATTGTCTTCGCCGGCACCGGAAAATCCCACGGGCTGTAAAACTCCGCCCGAGCCCGTGGGATCAAGTCCCACCGCAGAAACCAGAGATCGAAATTCTCCAGCGCAGTGCCGAAGGGGTACTGCACTGTCCATGATGCTGTCTTTTGGCTGAGGTGTTAAGCTGAGGCCCCGTCTGCTTTCTGAGGTGGACATACAAGATCCCGAGGCACTATTTTGAAGAGGAGAAGGGGAGTTATTCCCAGTGTCCTGACCAGTATTGATCACTCGCTCAACATCAGTGTAGCTGCTGTCTTTCCTACATTGAAAGCTGCCAGAGTCCCCAAGGGCCAAAGGCTGCTCTTCCCTTTGAGAGGGGGCTGACTGGTGGTGATTTAACCTGAGGATCACCACACCTCAGGGGAGGGATAAGGTTGAGAAGGCGAAGCCTTCGTGGTAACCTCAGCCGGTACGGGAATTGAACCCGCGCTATTGGCGACACTCCTTATCACAAACCAGCTGTCCAGTCAACTGAGTGAACCGACCCCCTACATTATAACAGTGACTATACTTCAGCGGCTGCAAAGCACTTTTAGACACCCAGTGGTTATACTAGATAAATGCAAGTCTTTTTTGTTCGTTTTTGCAATGGGTGAGTTATTGCTAACACCCCACCCCTAACTTTCATTGGAAATGGTCTTTTGCTAACACAGTTGCTTCTCAGTTTTGCTGAGGCACTGCATTTGCTCATTGATGATTCTTTTTGTTACTGGATTAAACAATTGATTGATTTTCTGGGACACTGTGACACTCAGGTGGGAATTATATACAGTACAAGTCTGCAGTTTCACCTGGTGTCATTTAGTGGTACTTGGGCACTTAAATACTTTTCTGTTTACACCTAAATATTTAGGGTCAGATACAAAATGACTGTGGTGATCAGGTTTGTCTGTTGTTTTGTGAGGTCTCTGTCACACAAACCACCATATTCCTAATTCTCTTCTCTCACCAGGATCTCATCCAGTTTTCCCTTAGTCATGTTTGCACTGTGCTACTCAATTTCCATTCCTAGAATTTACAGTGCCATTCGGCCCATCGAGTCTGCACCGGCTCCTGGAAAGAGCACCCTACCCAAGGTTAACACCTCCACCCTATCCCCATAACCCAATAACCCCACCCAACACTGAGGGCAATTTTGGACACTAAGGGGCAATTTATCATGGCCAATCCACCTAACCCGCACATCTTTGGACTGTGGGAGGAAACCGGTGCACCCGGAGGAAACCCACGCACACACGGGGAGGATGTGCAGACTCCACAGGACTGCTTTTCAATGATCGTTAACACTGGTACAACCTACCTGACTATCATACTGATGATATCCGTCAACCAGAGTGTGGAAAGAGATCAAACAAATTATTAAGTGGAATTATATCAGTGCAGAAACACTTTAAAGACATAGAAACATACTTGTCAAAATGGCAACACCTATCATTGTACGAATGCATTATTTATATTAATGGCTGCCACCACGTAATGTACTTTTTCTGTGTGACTTTACTGCCTCGTATGTAATGCTCATATTAATCTTGCTCTAAATGTTGCTTTTGTACCATTTTACTAGGCCATTGGTCCTGAAAAGCCACTTGAGGAGGTCGGCAAGAAGTCAGCTCAGCACAGTTCAGAGCTCCTGACTGATGCAAATGATTTGAAAAGGAAAACTGCTGGTGAGTAACTTGTCCATTTGAGGCATTCAACATTAATCTCTGCACTTTGTCATTGGTGAAAACCATTGAGCTGAATTAAAGAAATGCGCTGTGGGGAATGAGCTGGGGAGTGGGATTAATTTGGTGGCTCCTACACAGAACTGGCATAGGCACAATGAAATAAATAACCTCTTTCTGTGCTGTATTATTCTCTCATTACTGTGAAAATCCGTCTTTTCTGTTAAGGCACTGATTGTAAACTCGCATTCTAGGCATTTTTTCAAACCACTCTGCAGAAAAGGATGTTATAGGTTACAGAGGGACATAGATAAGCTGCAGAGCTGGGCTGAGAGGTGGCAGATGGAGTTTAATGCGGAAAAGTGTGAGGTGGTTCACTTTGGAAGGAGTAACAGGAATGCAGAGTACTGGGCTAATGGCAAGATTCTTGGTAGTGTAGATGAACAGAGAGATCTCAGCATCCAGGTACAAAAATCCCTGAAAGTTGCCACCCAGGTTAATAGGGCTGTTAAGAAGGCATATGGTGTGCTAGCCTTTATCAGTAGGGGGATTGAGTTTTGGAGCCACGAGGTCATGCTGCAGCTGTACATAACTCTGGTGCGGCCGCACCTGGAGTACTGCGTGCAGTTCTCGTCACCACATTATAGGAAGGATGTGGAAACTTTGGAAAGGGTTCAGAGGAGATTTACTAGGATGTTGCCTGGTATGGAGGGAAGGTCTTACGAGGAAAGGCTCAGGGACTTGAGGTTGTTTTCGTTAGAGAGGAGAAGGCTGAGAGGTGACTTAATAGAGACATATAAGATAGTCAGAGGGTTAGATAGGGTGGACAGTGAGAGTCTTTTTCCTCGGATGGTGATGACCAACATGAGGGGACATAGCTTTAAATTGAGGGGTGGTAGATATAGGACAGATGTCAGAGGCAGTTTCTTTACTCAGAGAGTAGTAGGGGTGTGGAACGCCCTGCCTGCAACAGTAGTAGACGCGCCAAATTTAAGGGCATTTAAGTGGTCACTGGATAGACATATCGATGAAAATGGAATAGTGTAGGTCAGATAGGCTTCAGATGGTTTCACAGGTCGGCACAACATCGAGGGCCGAAGGGCCCGTACTGCGCTGTAATGTTCTATGTAAAACGAAGGGGCAGTTTTGATATCAAGCAGGATGGGCTTGCAACCCCTGGCCTTCAAATGTGTAAAGTCAGAGAGGTGTGAGCTCTTGAATCCAGATGTTCACCCCTGAGTTGGGTGTGCAGAGACGGGAGAATTCATGGGATTTAAAAATGCCCACCCGCAGTTCTAATTAGCATTCCAGTGGGGCCGGGCTGGATGAGTCGTGGGGCCTCTCACCTCCAGAACAAGTGGGGAGGCTGCTACATAGTGGAGGTGGGCTGGGCGGAAAGCTTGCCTCTCTGCTGTTGATTCGACGTGGGGTCCACCAAACCTGGGAAGAGTGCGGAGGCTGCCAGGTGTGGAGGTAGGCTGGGTGCAGGGCCTGTCTCTGTGCCCTGGCACTTTGTTGACTTAAATTAAAAAAAGATTGAAGCAAAGGTCCTATAGCACTCACTCCTCAGTCCCACACACACCCATGCCCCATCTATGCCAAACGATGCCACCTCTTGCTCCACCATCCATCTTCCTAGGGTTCCTCATCGGCCCATGCTAAACCATGGGCGGGATTCTCCCGTACCCGGCGGGGTGTGGGGTCCCGGCGGGACGGAGTGGCTTGAACCACTCCGGTGTTGGGCCGCCCCAAAGGTAAGGAATCCTCCGCACCTTCAGGGGCTAGGCCGGCGGCGGAGTGGTTTGCGCCCCGCCGGCTGGCATGGAAGGCCTTTGGCGCCGCGCCAGCCGGGGCCGAAGGGACTCCGCCGGCCGCGCGGTTCCACACATGCGCAGGAGCATCAGCGGCTGCTGACGTCATCCCCGCGCATGCGCGGGGGGGGGGGGGGGGTTCACCTTCGCGTCGTCCATCGCGGAGGCTTACATGGCTGGGGCGTAGGAAAAGTGTGCCCCCATGGCACAGGCCCGCCCGCAGATCAGTGGGCCCCGATCACGGGTCAGGCAAACGTAGGGGCACTCGCGAGGGCCAGAGCGCCACGCGTACTTCCCAGAACCCCGGAGCCAGCCCGCGCCGCCAGCTCCCGCCGGTAAGGGACCAGCATAGAACGAGCGGGACTTCGGCCCATCGCGGGTTGGAGAATCACTGGCTGGGGGGGGGGGGGGGGGGGGGGCGCTGTGAGCGTCCGCCGACCGACGCGCCGCGATTCCCGCCCCTGCCAATTCTCCGACGCCGGAGAATTCGGTAGCCGGCGGGGGCGTGATTCACTCCGCCCTTCGCCGATGCTCCGACCCGGCGGGGGTCAGAAAATCCTGCCCCATAGCTTTCTACCTACACCTCCCTCTGGTTCCACTAGGTTAATCCCAGAGCTGAAGGGGCTGGATTATGAGGAGAGGTTGAGTAGACTGGGACTGTACTCGTTGGAATTTAGAAGGATGAGGGGGGATCTTATAGAAACATTTAAAATTATGAAGGGAATAGATAGGATAGATGCGGGCAGGTTGTTTCCACTGGCGGGTGACAGCAGAACTAGGGGATATAGCCTCAAAATAAGGGGAAGTAGATTTAGGACTGAGTTTAGGAGGAACTTCTTCACCCAAAGGGTTGTGAATCTATGGAATTCCTTGCCCAGTGAAGCAGTTGAGGCTCCTTCATTACATGTTTTTAGGTAAAGATAGATAGTTTTTTGAAGAATAAAGGGATTAAGGGTTATGGTGTTCGGGCCGGAAAGTGGAGCTGAGTCCACAAAAGAACAGCCATGATCTAATTGAATGGCGGAGCAGGCTCGGGGGGCCAGATGGCCTACTCCTCCTCCTAGTTCTTATGTTCTTATGTTCTTATGTCCTTCATACCCCCAAAACCAACTTGGTGCTAACCCATGGCAACACATTCTCCTCACCCATCCAACACCTTTTGCCTTTAACCCAACCGTGGTAACTCACCCAGTTGTTATTTCCTGACAGCTTGACAGTTCTTTGACAATTTAAGCTCATTCCTCACCTCATAGACCTAAAGTCGCAACTGTGCACAGACCCAACAGACCCAATGGGTGTTTTTTGTCAATTATCTGGTAATTTTATGAAATAACAAGTATATAGATTTTTAAAATGGTCATACAAGAGGAATACGATGTAGCATGTCAAGTTAATAGACTGCAGAAGCCTAGTTACTGTGGTGTTGTTTTTTGACATGTTCTGTTGACCAAAGTGATCTCTATTTCTTGATATGTTCTATTGACTGAGGTGGTCTTTTCTGTTGTCTCTTCTGGCTATGCACAGAGGGTCTCAAAATTCTACCTTTTATACCCTTTTCTGGACATGGTCTTATTGGTGATTGATTAGTTTACACTTGAATAGGGTAAAACCTAATATTTACCATCCTGATTCGGATACTGTAAATTCCCAGTTCACTTGACCAGTTTGCTGTTATTTTGTTATGAGCTTGATTATTTTATTGTTATCTTTATCCTCATGTCTTTATTTATTAAGTAGGAGATGTTGTCAGCATTCCCTTACCTTGATTCTTATTTACAAAAGTTATTACATTACAAAATGCGCCTTTCAATTCCCTTTTAATTCAATCTCTAAAGCTACAAACCTTTACTAACCAATTTTAAACATTAAATTGAGAAATCCTACAACAGCTTTGACAGTACTTTGACAGCTTTGACAGTTCCAATGAGTTTATGCAATCTTTGCTTTTATGTTTACTTTTAACAATTTCAATAATCCCACCCGGACCATATCCAACGGGGTAGCTTGCCGCTCCAAAGGAGCAACATGGCTATCCAAATAAATCCACCAAGTTCAGACCAGCTCTTACCACATCCAGACTTTGCTCAGGATTTCACTCTCCTGGCCTACCAAAGCCCCACTTCAGTGGAGGCAGCTGGTGATTTAGATGGCCAGCTGCCTCAGTAAACTATGTATACATGAATCCTGGGCCGACTCCAATCCCATCTCCACAAAAATAGAAGTGGCATGTTTGAGGAGGGAGTTTAAGATTTACAGATCTTAAGACCATCAGAGTTTCCAAAATCCATTCCCAAAACAGTTTAAAATCTTCTCTCATAAAACTCTCTCTCAAACACCCCCTTCACTCACTCACTCTCACACTCACTCTCACACTCTCTCCCACACACACTCTCACACTCACACTCTCTCCCACACGCACACACACTCTCTCCCACACACACTCTCTCCCACACGCTATACACTCTCTCTCACATTCACACTCTCTCCCACACGCTATACACTCTCTCTCACACTCACACTCTCTCCCACACGCACACACACTCTCTCCCACACTCACACTCTCTCCCACACGCACACACACTCTCTCCCACACTCACACTCTCTCCCACACGCTATACACTCTCTCTCAAACACCCCCTTCACTCACTCACTCTCACACTCTCTCCCACACACACTCTCACACTCACACTCTCTCCCATATGCACACACACTCTCTCCCACACACACACACACTCTCACACTCACATTCTCTCCCACACGCTATACACTCTCTCTCACACTCACACTCTCTCCCACACGCTATACACTCTCTCTCACACTCACACTCTCTCCCACACGCTATACACTCTCTCTCACACTCACACTCTCTCCCACACGCACACACACTCTCTCCCATACGCACACACACTCTCTCCCACACGCACACACACTCTCACACTCACACTCTCTCCCACACGCACACACACTCTCACTCTCTCCCACACGCTATACACTCTCTCTCACACTCACACACTCTCCCACACGCTGTACACTCTCTCTCACACTCACATTCTCTCCCACACGCACGCACACAGGGCGCGATTCTCCGCTCCCACGTTGGGTGGGAGAATCGCAGGAGGACCGCTCTGGCACCCCCCGCGATTCTCCCACCCCCCCAAATGGGCGTGTCACGTTTTACGACACGCCGCTCGGAGAATTGCGGGCCGCCATTTTTCACAGCGACCCGCAATTCTCCGACCCGGATGGGCCGAACGGCCTGCCGTTCCCGACCAGTTCATGCCAGCGGCAACCACACCTGGTCGCTGCCGGCGTGAACATGGCGCCAAAAGCTGTTTTGTGGCTTGTGGGGGGGCGGAAAGGGGAGTGAGCACCACGACCGTGCTCGGGAGAGGCGTCTCAAAGGGACGCACTCTTTCCCCTCTGCCGCCCCGCGAGATCAAGCCGCCATGTCTTGCGGGGCAGCGGAGGGGAAGACGGCAACCGCGCATGCACGGGTTTGAGCCGTCAGCCATCGTGACGTCAGCCGCACATGCGCGGGTTGGAGCCGGCCAACCTGCGCATGCGCGGCTGACGTCATTAGGCGTCACGATGGCACGGCCCTCCTAGCCCCCTGGGGGGGGGGGGGGGGGGGGGAATATGGGGCAAGGAGCAGCCTTCGACGCTGTCGTGAACTTCACTGGGTTTCACAACGGCGTCAGGTCTTGCGGAGAATTCCGCCCACACTCTCTCACACTCACACTCTCTCCCACACGCACACACTCTCTCACACTCACACTCTCTCCTACACGCACACACTCTCTCACACTCACACTCTCTCCTACACGCACACACTCTCTCATACTCACACTCTCTCCCACACGCACACACTCTCATTCTCACACACAGCAGCAGCCCAGTATCTACTCTCCACACCAGCAGCCCAGTATCTACTCCCCATACCAGCAGCCCAGTATCTACTCCCCATACCAGCAGCCCAGTATCTACTCCCCACACCAGCAACCCAGTATCTGCTCCCCCCCCCCTACAGCAGCCCAGTATCCACTCCCCCCTCACCAGCAGCCCAGTACCTACTCCCCATACCAGCAGCCCAGTATCCACTCCCCCCTCACCAGCAGCCCAGTACCTACTCCCCATACCAGCAGCCCAGTATCTACTCCCCACACCAGCAGCCCAGTATCTACTCCCCACACCAGCAGCCCAGTATCTACTCCCCACACCAGCAGCCCAGTATCTACTCCCCACACCAGCAGCCCAGTATCTACTCCCCATACCAGCAGCCCAGTATCTACTCCCCACACCAGCAACCCAGTATCTACTCCCCCCCCCTACAGCAGCCCAGTATCCACTCCCCCCTCACCAGCAGCACAGTATCTACTCCCCCCCCAACCAGCAGCCCAGTATCTGCTCCTCCCCCCCACCAGCAGCCCAGTCTCTACTCTCCCACCATCAGCCCAGTCTCTACTCTCCCACCAGCAGCCCAGTATCTACTCCCCACACCAGCAACCCAGTATCTACTCCCCCCCCTACAGCAGCCCAGTATCCACTCCCCCCTCACCAGCAGCACAGTATCTACTCCCCCCCCAACCAGCAGCCCAGTATCTGCTCCTCCCCCCCACCAGCAGCCCAGTCTCTACTCTCCCACCAGCAGCCCAGTCTCTACTCTCCCACCAGCAGCCCAGTCTCTACGTTCCCACCATCAGCCCAGTATCTACTCTCCCAACAGCAGCCCAGTCTCTACGTTCCCACCAGCAGCCCAGTCTCTACGTTCCCACCAGCAGCCCAGTCTCTACTCTCCCACCAGCAGCCCAGTATCTACTGTCCCACCAGCAGCCCAGTATCTACTCTCCCACCAGCAGCCCAGTCTCTACTCTCCCACCAGCAGACCAGTCTCTACTCTCCCACCAGCAGCCCAGTCTCTACTCTCCCACCAGCAGCCCAGTCTCTACTCTCCCACCAGCAGCCCAGTCTCTACTCCCCACACCAGCAGCCCAGTATCTACTCCCCACACCAGCAGCCCAGTATCTACTCCCCACACCAGCAGCCCAGTCTCTACTCCCCACACCAGCAGCCCAGTCTCTACTCCCCACACCAGCAGCCCAGTATCTACTCCCCACACCAGCAGCCCAGTATCTACTCCCCACGCCAGCAGCCCAGTATCTACTCCCCACGCCAGCAGCCCAGTCTCTACTCCCACCAGCAGCCCAGTCTCGAAGTTCCCACCAGCAGCCCAGTCTCGAAGTTCCCACCAGCAGCCCAGTCTCTACTCTCCCACCAGCAGCCCAGTCTCTACGTTCCCACCATCAGCCCAGTCTCTACTCTCCCACAATCAGCCCAGTCTCTACTCTTCCACCAGCAGCCCAGTCTCTACTCTCCCACCAGCAGCCCAGTCTCTACTCTCCCACCAGCAGCCCAGTCTCTACTCTCCCACCAGCAGCCCAGTCTCTACTCTCCCACCAGCAGCCCAGTCTCTACTCTCCCACCAGCAGCCCAGTATCTACTCTCCCACCAGCAGCCCAGTCTCTACTCTCCCACCATCAACCCAGTCTCTACTCTCCCACCAGCAGCCCAGTATCTACTCTCCCACCAGCAGCCCAGTTTCTACTCTTCCACCAGCAGCCCAGTCTCTACTCTCCCAGCAGCAACCCAGTCTCTACTCTCCCAGCAGCAGCCCAGTCTCTACTCTCCCACCAGCAACCCAGTCTCTACTCTCCCACCAGCAGCCCAGTCTCTACTGTCCCACCAGCAGCCCAATCTCTACTCTCCCACCAGCAGCCCAGTCTCTACTCTCCCACCATCAGCCCAGTATCTACTCTCCCACCAGCAGCCCAGTCTCTACTCTCCCACCATCAACCCAGTCTCTACTCTCCCACCAGCAGCCCAGTATCTACTCTCCCACCAGCAGCCCAGTCTCTACTCTCCCACCAGCAGCCCAGTATCTACTCTCCCACCTGCAGCCCAGTATCTACTCTCCCACCAGCAGCCCAGTCTCTACTCTCCCACCAGCAGCCCAGTCTCTACTCTCCCACCAGCAGCCCAGTCTCTACTCTCCCACCTGCAGCCCAGTATCTACTCCCCACACCAGCAGCCCAGTATCTACTCTCCCACCAGCAGCCCAGTATCTACTCTTCCACCAGCAGCCCAGTCTCTACTCTCCCACCAGCAGCCCAGTCTCTACTCTCCCACCATCAGCCCAGTCTCTACTCTCCCACCAGCAGCCCAGTCTCTACTCCCCCCACCAGCAGCCCAGTATCTACTCTCCCACCAGTGGGGCTTGAAGGGCCGAATGGCCTCCTCCTGCCCCAATTGTTCTACGTTTTTCGAACCCCAAGATGTGCAGGGTACGTGGATTGGCCACGCTAAATTGCCCCTTAATTGGAAAATATTTTTAAAAGAACTTTATGGTTCTCTCCCACACTTGCTGTTGATTGGCTCATTCGTGATCCAGCAAGTGTGGGATAGAAACGCCCTGTGATTGGAGGAGTAGTTCTTGAGGAAGCTTCAAATTCATCCACCTACATGTTATGAGCAAGGAGTCCGCAGGCTGGAGGAAGAGTTGTGGCGGGCCGGGGAGTGGCCGGGAAGTCGTGTTTTGGATAAGCATGCATTAGAGGATGCAGAAGAGATTTCCGAAAATAGTCACAGATGCATGGATAGATCGGAGAAGCCGGAGTTGTCCGCCTTAGAAAATAATATTTTGAGAGGGGATTTGATAAAGGCATTCAAAATCATAAGAACCTGGACAGAGTTCAATTACTCTCTCAGAGGTCCACGTGGACATGGCAGGCTAAATGGCCTCTTTCTGTTTTGTAACCCTGATTCGATGATGTTTTCTCTGGGGTTTTTTCCTGGGTGTAGTGTCTGAACACCTTCCTTGGTTCTCTTAAATGTTCAGGATTTGTGAATCAGCTGAATAGACTGAAGGAGAAAGTTGATCAGATTTGGAAGAACGCACGTTCTGTGAGCAGCCATCTGAGTGAGCCGCTACAGATACTGGCAGCATTGCCAAATGGTAAGTGATGTAGATCATTTAAAGATAAAAAAAAGCAGGATGAACATTAATTGCCGACGAGATGAAAGGATGCGGCACTTTGGGTGGAGTTCCCCAGTACCCGGGGGGGGGGGGGGGGGGGGGGGGGGTCCCGTGGTGGAGGCGGCAGGCTGTTGACGGAATCGTTCCGGCCTCGCCGAAGTTGGTGACAATTTACATCCCTCGCCCGTGCCGCCGTCGGGGAACCCGCAGCAGGGGTCGACTTCGGCAAACCCGGAAGATCTGCGGGAAGTGCAAGAGAATTCCGCCCTTGGTATAACTTGCATTAAGGAATTTTCAGATTGTCTGTACAGCTCTCAAGAACTGGTCCGAGTGAGTTTTTTCCATTTCTATATTCGGAGGCATTCAGACCTACCCTGGCAGCTCATAAAATAGCAGCCCCCCCACACCTTCTCGTACCTCCCACTCCGTCAATATTCTTTATAATGAATATTATGGGTGAACGTTAATTCTTTCCAGAATTGTTCATGGAGTCTCTACAGTGCAGAAGGCCATTCGGCCCATCAAATCTGCACTGACCCTCTGAAAGAGCACCCTCCCCAGTCCTACTACATTGTCCTATCCCCATAACCACAGTACAGCTAACATTTTGGACACCAAGGGGAAATTTATCATGGCCGATCCACTTAACCTGCACACCTTTGGACTGTGGGAGGAAACCGAAGCACCCGGAGGAAACCCACGCAGACACGGGGAGGGCGTGAAAACTCCACACGTCTCCAGGGCGCAATTTAGTTCCGGTCGTCACAAACATGGACCAGTTTCAACAGCTACTGGAGGGGGACGGGGAGTTCTCCCAGACCATTGGAGACCCCAGGTGGGCGGTGATAGGACAGGTGATATCTTGGCTCTCCCTCTGACACCTGGGCACTTTGGCACTGCTAGGCTGGCTGTGCCAATGTTTCTGGGGGCCAGGTTGACTATGCCAGGAATCGGGCCTGGGGGGAGCCTTACCAAGTAGAGGACGAGTGGGGGAGGGTTCCCGGGGGACTCCACAAGGTCGGGGGGGGGGGGGGGGATGGGGTGAAGGAGGGATCAATAGAGCCGGGTGGGACTGAAATCGGTGGTGATGGGGATGGGGGGGGAATCGTGGTAGCCGGACAAAATGGCACCCTAACCTGCGAGGTGTCTTTGCAGGAAATCCCTCTAAGTGTGGCCTCGGTGGAGAGAATCTCACTGAGGCCACAATTGCTTCACAGCTCCAGCGTCCCAGGTTCGATTCCCGGCTGGGTCACTGTCTGTGTGGAGTCTGCACGTTCTCCCAGTGTCTGCGTGGGTTTCCTCCGGGTGCTCCGGTTTCCTACCACAGTCCAAAGATGTGCGGGTTAGGTGGATTGGCCATGCTAAATTGCCCCTTAGTGTCCAAAAAAAGGTTGAGTGGGGGTTGCTGGGTTACAGGGATGGGGTGGGTAGGTGGGCTTGGGTGGGGTGCTCTTTGTAGGGGCCAGTGCAGACTCGATGGGCCGAATGGCCTCCTTCTGCACTGTAAATTCTATGATTCTATGAGACTGAAACAATGGCAAAGCACCATTGAATAACACAGTGTTGGCAGACTTTAACTCAAGTCCACTGAATCAGGCCCTAGTGCCTGAAAGATGAAGAGGTGAGGAGATTTAAGGAGGGAACTCCAGATCTTCGGGCCAAAGTATCTGAAGACACAGTCGCCAATAGTGGGACTAATGAAATTGGGAATGGAGCAACACAGAGATCTTGGAGGGCCACTGGGCTGGAGGAGGTTCCAGAGTCAGGACAGAGGCAAGGCCATGGAAGGATTTGAAGGCAGTGATCATTTTAAAATTGGAGGTGTTGCTGTGCTGGGGTACTTTTCAAAAGAGGAAAATTGCCATTTTTCTTTTTCCCAGGTACTGCCGCCAGAGTCCACGAGGCGAAAGCTGGCGCAACCTCGGCTAACCTGGCCGCTGCTGCCACTCTTGTTGAAATTCAGCAGTTCAGTCGACAGCTGATGAACACATCTGACGCTTTAGCAAGGGTCAATAAAACCGTCAGGGAAACAAATGGCCTCATCAACGATTCGGCAAAGACGGGTAAGTTTGCAACGAACAATTGATTAAAGGTCACTTTTGACAAATGCACTCATTTTGCACGGCTGGGCATTCACACCACCAAAACAAACAAACATGCAGTTAATTTTTTTTAAAAAATCAAATTTGCAGCGTCGGATTTTCTGTCCTCGCTGTTTCACCCCGACATAATATAAGTCTTGCTCCCAGTTTTAATGTCAAATGTTTCTGCCCCGTCTTTATTTAAATGTCTCTACTTTTCCTTCAGCTGCAGCTGCTGGTAAAAAGATACAAGAGGTCGAAATTCAAGCCAATTACTTGCTGGACAGGTTGAAGCCGTTGAAAATGCTGGAGGACAACCTGAGCAGAAACTTATCGGAGATAAAGGAATTGATTAATCAGGCCCGGAAGCAGGCTGCCTCTGTAAGTGTAGAGTCAATGAGCAGTTGGTACAAACCAGTTCGTTCTCAAAATCATACCTCGGTGGTCACTTGCTTCCCTCCAGGGAATCGGGCATTGTGGGGAGCGGGCGGGAAATTGGAGTTGAGGCCAATAATCAGCCGTGACTGTGTTGTCCGGTGGGGACAGGCTCGAAGGACCCCGTGCGTGGTCTGCTCCTACTCCTGCTCCTCGTCTTCTTTTGTCTCTACTTTATTTTTTTTGCTGAACCTCACCAACCTCCGCTCAAACTCATTCATCGCTATTGCCTTAAAGCAGACTCCAGACATAGGGCTTTCCCTCACACCTGGCTGTAAAAACCCCCAAATAGCAACACCTAAACCATAATCGTTAATTTGCCTCACCACCTTGCATTGGCCACATTGGTGGCATTCTACACTGGGAGCCTTACTCACTGTCAGCTCTAAAGAATAATCTTTAAGCAGTGCAATCTTTTCTTAATACGGTATGAAATGAGACATCGCGATCAATATCTGAAGGGAGAAAGGACAGGTTTAAAAAAAAAAGTTAGACATCCGAACAGCCAGTTTGATTTGCTGAGGTGACTGGGTGGCTGTCACGTTGCTCTGCGCCGAGCCAGCGGGCAGTGTGTGGATTGCGGGGAGGTGAGGAGGGAAGGGGTGGGTGCACAGGGACAGGAAAGGGTGTGAGAATTTGGGGGGGGGGGTGCTTGGCGGGTGAGTTTTCAAGCACTCAGGGACTGCCAGTGAGATAGAGCACTCAGTCGGGGTGGGTGCAGACAGACAGGCTGGGAATAGGATGGAGTGGGGGGGTTTCGGGGTGGTGGCAGGGGCGGGGGGGGGGGGGGGGGGGGGGGTTTGTTGGCAGGGGTGGGGGGGAGTGCAAGTATAAAGAGGAGAAAGGGCTGTAGCTGCTCATGTGCAGGGGCTGGAGTATTTTTGTGGAGCAGGTAGCCATAGTCTGTGAGGAGCCTTTTGCCGATGAAGAGCTGATGGGAGTTATCCCTTTTTAAAAGAAGCGAGGTATGATGGATGCCTGGTGAACTCTCAGCAGTGGCTAAGAAACTGGACCAGAACCATAACGTTTTTAAGTTTTATTGCGGAGTGGAAAGATCGATTTTTTCCAGGAGTGATAATGGTAAGAAATGGGGCTTGGTCATTTTATAAACAAACTTTATTAAAACAAAAGAAAAACAATATTTAAACTTTGAAACTCCAATTCTTTTTTTGAATGGTTGCCACCTTTGGGCGAACCCTAATGCAGATCCTCTTATGGCAAACTTAATTTTTTCCAGCCTATAAAGCTCAACATGTCCGAGAGCCATGCCTCGGTCTTTGGGGGCTCTGAGTCCCTCCATGCCAGTAGTATACGTTGCCGGGCTACCAGGGAAGCAAAGGCCAAGACGTCGGCCTCCCTCTCCTCCCGGACCCCCGGGTCTTCCGAGACCCCAAAAAGTGCCACCACTGGATTCATCACCAGCCTAGTTTTCAGGACCTGGGACATGACGTCCGCAAATCCCTCCCAGTACCTCCTAAGTTTTGGGGCCCAGAACATGTGGACATGATTCGTTGGCCCTCCCGCACACCTAGCGCATTTGTCCTCCACCCCAAAAAATTTACTCATCCGGGCCACCGTCATGTGGGCCCGGTGGACAACCTTAAACTGAATCAGGCTGAGCCTAGCACATGTTGCAGTTGAATTTACCCTACTCAGGGCTTCTGCCCATACCCCCTCCTCCATCTCCTCGCCGAATTCCTCCTCCCACTTGAGCTTCAGTTCCTTTGTCTGGGATTCCTCCCCCTTCACAAGTTCACGGTAAATATCTGAGACTTTCCCCTCTCCTACCTCTCCCCTAGATACTACTCTGTCCTGGATCCAATTTGGTGGGAGGCGTGGGAAGGATGGAACCTGTCTACGTATGAAGTCACGCACTTGCAAGTACCGAAAGTCATTCCCTCTTACTAGTCCGAATTTCTCCTCAAACGCCCTCATGCTCGAGAACATATCGTCCATCCTTCCCAAACCCCGCCCGCCGCCACGCTCGGAATCCACCGTCCATACTCCCAGAGGCGAATCGATGTTTGTCACATAATGGAGACCAGACCGATGCTCCCACCTCCCCTACATGCTTCCTCCACTGGCCCCAGATCCGCAGGGCTGCCACCACTACCGGGCTGGTGGAGTACCTGGCCGGCGGGAGCGTAGGGGGGCCGTGACCAGGGCTGCCACACTGATGCCCCTGCACGAAGTCGCCTCCACCCGCCCCCAAATAGACCCCGTACCCAACATCCAACTCCTTACCATGGCTATGATGGCCGGCCTGTAGTAGTTGCTGAGGTTCGGCAGCGCCAGCCCCCCTCGCTACGGTTCCTCTCAGGCATCGCTTTCTTCACCCCCGCGCGGGGACTTCCCCGCCCAGATAAAGCCCATAATAATCTTGTTGACCCTTTTGAAGAAGGACCCCAGGATGAAAATCGGGAGGCACTGAAAAATAAACAGGAATCTTGGGAGGATTGTCATCTTTACCGTCTGCACTCTCCCCACAAGTGATAGCGGGAGTGCATCCCATCTCCTGAACTCGCTCTTCCTTTGTTCCACCACTCTAGTCAAATTTAGCTTATGCAGCCTGCCCCAGTCTCGTGCCACCTGTATCCCTAAGTATAGGAAACTTTCTCCGACCATCCTAAATGGCAACTCCTTCAACCTGTTCTCCTGGCCCCTCGCCTGCACTACAAACATCTAATTCTTAGCTATGTTCAGTTTGTACCCTGAAAACCTGCCAAATTCTCTCAATATTCCGAGTATACTGTCCATCCCAGCCAGCGGGTCCGCTACGTACAGGAGCAGGTCACCCGCGTACAGCGATACCCTGTGCTCCCCCCCTACCCTAATCATTCCCTTCCACCCCCTCGCAGCTCTCAGGGCAATCGCCAGCGGCTCTATGGCCAGTGCAAACAGCAACGGGGAGAGTGGACATCCCTGTCTGATCCCCCAGTGTAGTCTAAAGTACTCTGACGTTGTCCTATTCATCCTCACGCTAGCTTTTGGGGCCTGGTACAAGACCCTAACCCAGTCACCAAAGCCCTCCCCGAACCCAAACTGTCCGAGTACCTCCCACAAATAGTCCCACTCCACCTGGACAAAGGCCTTCTTGGCATCCATTGCCACCACTGCCTCTACCTCTCTGCCCTCCGGGGGCATCATGATCACATTGAGTAGTCTTCTCAAGTTGGCCACCAGCTGCCTGCCTTTCACAAACCCTGTTTGGTCTTCCCCGATCACCTCCGGGACATAGTCCTCAGTTCTGAGCGCCAAGACCTTAGCCAAGAGCTTGACGTCAACGTTCATCAGGGAGATTGGTCTGTATGACCCACACGCTTCCGGGTCTTTATCCCGTTTTAATATCAGCGAAATGATAACTGTGACATCATCGGGGGTAGCGTCCTCTGTCCCTTGTCTCGTTAAATACCCTAGTCAGCACCGGCCCCACTATCTCCGAGAACTTTTTATAGAACTCCACTGGGTATCCATCCAGCCCCGGGGACTTACCCGACTGCATGGCCCCCCCAGTACTTCCTCAGCTGTGATCAGGACCCCCAGTCCGTTTACCAGCCCCCTACCCACTTTTGGGAAGATCAGTCCATCTAAGAAATTCTTCATCTCCTCCGGCTCCCCAGGGTGTTCCAAGGTATAGAGCTTACTGTAAAACTCCCGAAACACCTTGTTCAGTCCCGACGGGTCATCCACTCTGTTCCCCATACTGTCCACTACCCTGCCTATTTCTCTGGCCGCCTCCTTCCTCCTGAGTTGCTGCGCAAGCATTCTACTAGCTTTCTCCCCGTGCTCATAGATCACCCCCCTTGCCTTCCTGAGTTGTTCCACTGCTTTGCTCGTGGACAACACTCCCAGCTCGGCCTGCAGTCTCCGTCTATCTCGAAGTAGGGCCTCTGCGTATTCCCTATCTGTCCGGTGGATCTCCTTCACCAGTCTGTCCATCTCCTCTCTGTCCGTTCTATCGCTGTGGGCCCGAATTGAAATCAGCATCCCCTTACCACCGCCTTCAGCGCCTCCCACAGGGTTGCTGCTGAGACTTCCTCTGTGTCATTAACCTGCAGGTTGTCCTGCATGTACTTTCACAGTCTCTCGCACACCCTCTCCTCCGCTAGCAATCCTACGTCCAACCTCCATTGTGGCCGCTGGTAGCTCCCTTTGCAAACCTGCAGATCAACCCAGTGTGGGGCATGATCCAAAATGGTGATCGCCGAGTACTCCGTATTTTTTACCCCACCTACACAGTCCCTGCTCATGATGAAAAAATCGATTTTAGAGTATACTTTATGAACATGCGAGTAGAACGAATATTCCCTTCCCATCAGCCATCTAGCTCTCCATGGGCCTACCCCCCCCCCCCCCCCCCCCCCATTTGCTCCATGCACCCCCTCAGTATCCTTGCCATCGCTGGGAGCCTACCCGTTCTGGAGCATGACCTGTCTAGTCCTGGGTTGAGGACCGTGTTGAAGTCCCCACCCATGATCAGCTTGCGCGAATCTAAGTCTGGGATTTTCCCCAGCACCCTTTTAATGAAGTCAGCGTCGTCCGAATTTGGAGCATATACATTGACAAGGACGACCCTCATCCCCTCAAGTGTACCCCGGACCATAAGAAATCTACCACCTCAGTCTGCAATTGTGCTCTCTGCCTCAAATTGAACCCGTTTATTGATCATTATTGCCACCCCCCTGGGCTTAGAGTCCAAGCCCGAGTGGAAGACCTGGCTGGTCCAGCCCTTCCCTAGTCTGGTCTGGTCAATCACTTTCAGATGTGTCTCCTGCAGCATGATTACGTCCGCCTTTAGAGCCCGCAAATGCACGAACACACGCGCCCTCTTGACTGGCCCGTTTAGTCCTCTGACATTCCAGGTGATCAGCCTGGTAGGAGGGCACCTGTGTCCCCCCCCCCCCACCCCTTGCCGATCAACCATCCCCCTTCTTGGGCCCGCCCCAGCCCGTGCCGCGCCTCTCCCAGTTCGCCTCCTGGTAGTTCCCACCCCCGATCTCCACTCTGTTACCTACTATAGATCCCTCCCATGTCAGCAAAATAACTTCCCCTCCGAACAATAACACCCCTCTGTAACCCGACCCCTGCCATATACTGGCTGTATGTATCCCCCCCACCTGACTCCCTTGACTAGCTTCCAGCTGGTCTGGTGACTCATCCCTCCGGCGCCCACTTGTCTCGCTCCTATTGTGCCCCCGAGCTCATCCCCCCACCCATCCACACCCATCCCCCTGATGTGTCCTGCTCGAACAGTCTCCCTGCAGTAAGGGAGTTCAAACAAAAAACAAGGGCAATCAAACAAAGACCCAAGACCTCTCCAGCTGTAATGCTGTTCCATTTGTGTAAACAGATGAGTGATACCGATCACCCCTTTCTGCGTATTAATAATAAAATCCCACAGCAACACAGTACCCGCATCACCCCCCCCCCCCACATCCAATATCTTTAACCCCCATTGCTTCCCGACCAAACTTCCGTTACGTTGGAAGCTCCAAATGAGAAAAACACAAAGAAAAAGCAAAAAGACAACTCAAACGAGAGAGGGGCACCCACCCCCCTGGGGGACCCCCCCCCCACCCCTCGCCCATTGTACCCCTAGGCAGCGAAAACGGAAAAAAGCAACTACAAAGTACCCGTGAAGCAACAAAAAATATAAAGTCAGTCTAAGAAAACTAGAAGTCCCAAAAACAATAATAATCAGACTCTGACTTTGGTCCGTGGGCCCTCAATTCGGCCCTGATCGTTTGCGAACTCTATCGCCTCATCGGGGTCCATAAAGTAGTAATGCTGGCTCTGGAGTGTGACCCAGCGGACGGCAGCCATCTTTGGTCCCGAGTCAGCTCCCACACCACTTTGTCTCTGCCCCTTCTTTTCCTGTTTTCGCTGCTTTCTGCTCTTCTTTGTTTCCATACTGCTCCGCACACTTCAATCAGCAACTTTGTGGCCGTCTTTTCTAGCGCTCAAAAGTTCCGAAAAGTCGGGAAACCAGGTCCAAAAAGCCAGCCGGAGTGAGAGCCACCGAATGTGCGACTCACTCCCTCATAGACGCCACCGGAAGTCCTTAAACTCCAACTCGTAACAATAACAGATTACATGTAGTTTCTTAACCCTAAAACACAAGTTCCTATTAAACAGCACTTCAAAGGAACATGCAGCTCTCATTCCACTTACAGAGGCAAAGGTTATACTTGCATTTACAAAGCAATTTTTCTTCTGTTCGTGAAGTTACTTCAGAATCCTTTTCGAAAGCCTGGCTCTGGGCAGCTTTCCATGACCGCCTACTGTGGGTTTTCAAATCCTTCTCCTCCCCTGTTCAAAACTAGGATTCTTTCTCTCTGTCTCTGAGTTCCGCCCAGACTTGAACCTACTATCGTTATCTTGACTGTTGATTTCCCATTCACGTGATTTTCACAGTAACTTCATTGCAGTGTTAATGTAAACCTACTTTTGTGACAATAATAAAGATAATTTTATTATTATTTTGACAAATGGACAGAGCCATGTGATTGATATGCAACTAACCTCCCATTTACAGACAAAAGAGGCCATCAGACACTTTAAAGGGCTAATGACTGGCCAAACAAAAGTGTCCCGAAAGGCAATGGGTCTTGAGTGGATCATCCTGGCCGCACAAGAGCATCCTGTGTAAACTCACGAATGAGTCTGAATGCGACAATGTAACTCACACCAGGCGTGGTGTATCCCACTGACTCCTTGCTGGCAGTTTTTCCTTCAGTCTGTTACCCCTAAATTGCCTGCTATATCTTCAGTCCAATTTCTGGTCCCAAGTTCTGAATATTTCCCCCTCTTAATAGAGTAAATGGCGGGTTTGCAATGGTGGTGGTTTCCGCTTGCGTCAATAACAGACTCGGTTGGTTTTCGTACTAATCCTGATTTGACCTCTTCCCAGATTAAAGTGGCAGTGTCAGCCGACCGAGATTGTATTCGTGCCTACCAGCCAGCGCTATTAAGCAGCAATTACAACACTCTGACGCTGAACATGAAAACCTCTGAACCAGAAAACCTACTCTTCTACCTTGGCGGCAGCACCAGTGTGAGTAACTAGTTTGCAGCTGTTGATACAAACCACAGTGCTCACTGTACCCAGGGTTAAGATGTTACAAATGATTAAAATAACAGTGAAACAAAAAGGAATCGGTGCAGACATTGTGAGTTATCAAAGCTATCATGCTTAAGTGATGAAAATGGAAGCCCAAATAACTAAAATAGAATGATCTTGTGATCTTCTTGTGAGTGAGGAAGATTTATTATTTAGACAGCAATAACTTTTCATGTTTGTGGAGGACTATTTCACAGTAGTTTTAATTGTGATTAATTCAAAAATAGCTTATATTCCGATCCTCTCAATTTTCCAGCTGAAAATGATCTTTTGAATAATAATATTTCGAATAGTTTTGAAGATACACCAATGGCAATCGGTGGACATGTTTTACAGATGAGATTGGTTGGAATGGGGCAAAGTTTTTCCAAAAAGGTTGTTCGTTTAGATATTAGAACAAAGAACAAAGAAACTTACAGCACAGGAACAGGCCAATCGGCCCTCCAAGCCTGCGCCGACCATGCTGCCCGTCTAAACTAAAATCTTCGACACTTCCGGGATCCGTATCCCTGTAATCCCATCAGTTTATTTTGTTCAAAAATGTATTTTATAGTCAACAGGATGCATGTACAGCGAACTGGATTTCGAAAGAATATATGTGCCCAAAAATCCAAGTTACCTGTTCTCCGTTTTTAACCTGATAGCTGTAAGGCATCTTTAGTAAGGACGCAGAAGTCCAAATCGAGTAAATATAAGAACGCGTTTTATTTCGAAACAGTATATTTACACTCCTCAGTAGACCCTGACCGGATCGGTGCCGTACTGGCCGACCTTACCACTGGGTAATTGAGATACCCCACCCCTAGCGAGGGAGCTCGTACTCCGCAAGGAGCAGGGGGAAGACGAGCATTCCCAAACTGGAGCTCCATGTGGGATAGTACAGTATCTTTAACATCTTGTATTAGCATTGAAGATACATGGAAATTATGAGGCAGTTTACAAAACTGATGCCATACAACGCAAGTGTCAATGTAAAGGAAATATGAGGGCATTATCCCAGATTAAAATCACAAATCATGATTTGCATGTCGTGAAATATTTACCAAAGGCACAATGAGCTGGGTTTTATGCTCCCTCGCTGACTGATTTGGAGGCGGGTTGGGGGGGGCAAATAAACAGCAGCAGGTGGCCTTCCCGCCCCTACCCTCCCGCCCTCGACATATTGGAAACTTTATAGGAGGGTGGGGAGATGTCGGGCGGCTCACCCACCCTTAGGTTCATTGAAGTCTTTAAGAGGCCAATTAATGTTCATTTAAGGAACTCATCCCACTGCTGCCCACAGGCCGATGCTATGCAGCAGTACCAGCAGCTATAGCTGCACGAGCTGGTGTTGGGCCGGACGTGACCTCCTTTGGAGACCCACTTGGCCCATCAGAGGCACCGCTCTCCACCAGCTCATTCCTCCGTTTAATCCTTCCACTAGTTTCTTGAACCACCGCTCAAACCCCTCGCCAAGACCCCAAACCCAACCTTATCTGTGCTCCTCCGTGTGGTGGGGCTGCTAGTTGTCCCAGCAGTTGCCCGTTGGCACGAATACAACTTGACAAATATCCCCATCTTCAATGATGGAGGAGCCCAGCACATCTGTGCAAAAGACAAGGCTGAGGCATTTGCAACAATCTTCAGCCAGAAGTTTCGAGTGGATGATCCATCTCTGTCTCCTCCAGAGGTCCCCAGCATCACAGATATCAGACTTGGGCCAATACCATTCACTCCACATAATATCAAGAAATGGCGAAAGGCACTTGATACGGAAAGGCTATGGGCCCTGATAATATTCCGGAAATATTTCTGAAGACTTGTGCTTCAAAATTTGCTAAGCTGTTCCAGTACAGCTACAACATTGGCATCTACCCGGCAATGTGGAAGTTCTCAGGTGTGTCCTGTCCATAGGAAACAGGAGAAATCCACCAAGCCAATTATTGCCCTATTGGTCTACTCTCCACCTTCAGCAAAGTGGTGGAAGGAGTCATCAACTGAGCTATCAAGCTACACTTACTCAGCAATAATCTGCTCACGGACGCTCAATTTGGGTTCTGCCAGGGTCACTCAGCTCCTCACCTCATTACAGCCTTGGTTCAAACATGGACAAAAGAGCTGAATGCCAGAGGTGAGGTGACAGGTTACATCAAGGCAGTATTTGAGCGAGTGTGGCATCAAGGAGCCCAAAACTGAAATCAGTGGAAATCAGGGGGAAAGGTCTTTGTTGGTTGGAGTCATACCTGATACAAAGGAAGATGGTTGTGGTTATAGAACAGTGCAGCACAGAACAGGCCCTTCGGCCCTCGATGTTGTGCCGAGCAATGATCACCCTACTCAAACCCATGTATCCACCCTATACCCGTAACCCAACAACCCCCCCGCTTACTTTTGTAGGACACTATGGGCAATTTAGCATGGCCAATCCACCTAACCCGCACATCTTTGGACTGTGGGAGGAAACCGGAGCACCCGGAGGAAACCCACGCACACACGGGGAGGACGTGCAGACTCCGCACAGACAGTGACCCAGGTGGTTGGAGGTCAATTATCTCAGCTCCAGGACATCACTGTAAGAGTTCCTCAGGGTAGTGTTCTGACCAAGCTTTATCACGGGGACGACAACTTTTCGAACAAAGTTTTAAAGTTGCATGCTAAGAGGGGCTGGTTTAACACAGGGCTAAATCGCTGGCTTTTCAAGCAGACCAAGGCAGGCCAGCTGCGCGGGTTCAATTCCCGTACCAGCCTCCCCGAACAGGCGCCGGAATGTGGCGACTAGGGGCTTTTCACAGTAACTTCATTTGAAGCCTACTTGTGACAAGCGATTTTCATTTCATTTTCCTTTCATTTCAAGAGTGCGATCGCTTCAGTTAATGCCGTAGATGACAAAAGTGGCATCAGGATCGTATTGATCATTTTTACAACCATCGATCTTGTATTGAACCTCTGCCTGTTCCACAGACTGAATTCTTGGCTCTGGAGATGCGACGTGGCAGAGTTGCCTTCTTGTGGGACGTGGGCTCTGGGACAACGCGATTAGAGTATCCTGATCTTCAAATTAACAATAACAAGTGGTACAAGATTCATGCTGCCAGGCAAGTAAACGTTCCCACAATGTACGCATTTATTTTTAAAAATAAATTTACAGTACCCAATTCATTTTTTCCAATTAAGGGGCAATTTAGCGTGGCCAATCCACCTACCCTGCACATCTTTGTGTTGTGGGGGCAAAACCCACACAAACATGGGGAGAATGTGCAAACTCCACACGGACAGTGACCCAGGGCCAGGATCAAACCAGGGACTTCGGCGACGTGAGGCAGCAGGGCTAACCCACTGCACCACCTTGCTGCCCTCAATGTACGCATTTCTGACGGGGTGGTATCAGCCACTTTTTGGTTATCGAGATCTGTTTGAAACTGGTGTGAGCACTGTCTTGTTATGCTCTTGACGTAGCATAAGCTGCTTCCTTGATGTGCACTCTGACAAAGGAAGGTTCAGATGTGGAGATAGCTTCAACACGTTTATTGAACTATTAACAATTCTCCTACTTGGATTCGACTCTACTGTTAATCCTTCTATAGCTACTCAGACTGACAAACCAGTCTGCTACAATCGTGTGGTGGGTGTGATGTTCAATCAACCCTGTGTCTGTGCTCACTGAGTGTCTCCACTGGAAAGAGGAAGATCATGTGTGCTGTGTTCTTTATATATGGGTTGCTGTAATGCCCTCCTGTGGCAGTGTCACCTCTGTGTGTATCGGAATGCCCATTGGTCGTGTCCTATCTTACTGACCTCTTGGTTGAATGTCTGTGTGTCATGTCTCTGGTGCTCCCTCTAGTGTCTATCTAGTCCACGTGCACTTACATTAACCCCCTGTGTATTTACAGTGATGCATATCACCACAAGCCCAAGAGGTGCAGGAATAGACTGCATGGCCTCTCAAGCCTGTTTCACCATTGTGGCTAATCTTCAACTTCAACTCCATTTTCCCCGCCTTCCCTTGATACCCCGAGAGACCAAAAATCTGTCCATCCCAGCCTTAAATATATTCAGTGATGAAACATCCACCACCCTCCGGGCTAGAGAATTCCATCGATTCACAACCCTTCATGTGAAGTAATTTATCCTCATCTCAGTCCTAAATGACTGGCTCCATATTCTGAGACTGTGTCCCAGTGTTTTAGATTCCTCAGCCCAGGGGAGTCTGTGCCGGCCCTGTCCAGTAACTTCAGATATGTGGGCACATGGGGCAGATGGTCCCATCAGGCAATGAGAATTTGAGAGCAGAAATGGCCTCTCCTCTCACTCTGCCTCAGCGTTAAGACAGTTGGACTCAAAGCGTGATGCAGCTTGATGGGCAAGGCTTCGCTAGTTTGAACAATTGGTAGCAAGCCCCACCCGGGGCAATGTCCGTGTTGGCGTGATATCACCCTGTCAATTACAGCCAGGTGCTTGATTCTTCACCACATCGGGAACCCCGCTATCAGCGATGTGCGACGGAGAATCTACCTTCAGGTCTCACTGAAACACAGCTGCTTGGTGGCAACAACTGTTCTGTACACAGGTCATTTGTTGACTTTCGGAGGTCTTTGTTGTCACTCACTGCTGTAGTTTGTTGATGGCCGAGCTTTTAGATCTCCACGCTGATGGTGGCCTTTTGGGAGAAGTGACTGCCAAGGAAAGGGAAATCCTCAATATATTCCAGAGTCTCTTTCAAACATATCTGAGAGGTGGAATATTTGGCGGACCAGGTGTGGGTTGATATGAGTTTTGCTTTGGCAACATTCAAGCAGAGGCCAGGATTCTTGTACGCAGAATTGAAAATATCGTGAGTGGCTAGCAAAACCCCATGCAGAGTGGACAAAGACACTGCAGCCAACCACAAACTGTAGATCATGTATGTCTATGGTGGTCAGTTCGGTTTTGACACGGGCAACTGAGGTAAAGGGTTTCCATCTGGGCGGTATTTAATACTCACACCAGAGGGCTGCTGATCTTTGAGGTGACTAGTCATTGTCAGCTAGACATTGTAAATACAATGGGGACCATCAGATGGCTTTGCCTAACCCTGGTCTGGTTTTGAAGGGGTCTGTTTCAAATCTCCAACTCCAGTCAGTTGGAGTCACATCACCATGAAACAGTTGCCTGACAGTGGTGATGTATCTTGGTCATGAATAGGCTATTCAGCTCCTTGAACCTGTTCTCCCATTCAATTAGATCATGGCTGTTCTGTATCTCAGCTCCAATTGATCACCATTGGCCTTGGCACCTGTACCCAACAAAAAAAATCCAGCCATCTCAATTTTCAACACCCCCCCCCCCTCAAGACATTCTATTCTAGCTTGAGGCAGTGCACTGGGTGTCCTACCTTAGCAGCAGCAGGCTTACTAGGAAAGAGTGGAAGACTCTTTCCCGTCGTGATTTAATCAACCCAACCCAGGAAAATGGGTCAGAGTCATGGTGGAATAAGGCAGCGGATGGGAGCCCCGAACTCACCCTCATCCGGCAGCAGTGCAGTCCAGGAGGAGAATTCAGCTTAAGGTCCCCTGATATCTCCTAATTTGATGCCAAAAATCAGATGTTTTTCAAAAACTAATTTACGGGATGTGGGCGTTGCTGGCAAGACCCAGCCTTTATTGCCCATCCCTACTTGTCCTTGAGAAGGTGGTGGTAAGCTGCCTTCTTGAACTGCTGCGGTCCATGTGGGTAGGTACACCCACAGTGCTCTTAGGGAGGGAGTTCCAGGTTTTTGACCCCACACGCGGCATTGAACAATAAAAGCCTGAGTGGAAGTTGTCACAAGGTAAGATAAATGTAAAGTTGCCATCGTCCCCGATGACCAGAGGCTGTTTTCTCCTTTGAGCGGGAGAGCTGACTGGTGGTGATTTAACCTGAGGATCACCACACCTCAGGCTGGGGGCAAGGTTGAGAAGGCGGGGTCTTCATGAATAACTATGAGACAAGGTACACTGTAACTAAGTAACTTACAACAAGAATTCAAAGTCTGAGGTGAAGGCTAAAATGGGAATTACGTGTTGATGATCTGTTTGGGTGGTAAATATATTTCTAATGTAAATGCTATTGGAAGAAAAATGCCAACAAATGCTTTCTCCTGCCTTCCAAAATTGCATAATGCTGGTTGCATCACGTCATAAAATATCTCATTGGTTCGACCAATTATACATTCAATTTTACTTGGTAGGTTTGGACGTATGGGCACCTTATCTGTTCAGGAAATTGGATCTCCTAGTTCAGACAAGCCAGTGGTAAAGACAGCCACGTCTCCTGGGATCTCCACTGTACTGGATGTGAACAATTCAACCCTGGTGTTTGTTGGAGGGATCTTGAAGAAAGTGAAGGTCAGTTAGATTTGTGCCGCTTTCTCTTGCATCAACATCTGTACATTAATTCATTTGGAATAACACCAATCCTTTGTCCCCAGAAAGCGGCAGCTGTGAAGGTGACCCAATTCAGAGGTTGCATGGGTGAAGCATTCCTAGACGGGAAATCTATTGGCTTGTGGAACTTCCAGGAACGGGAAGGGAGTTGCAAAGGGTGCTTTGCAAGGTAAAAGTAATCCTAGCTCCCACTCTCCTGGTTTTTCCCTGCAGTCCTGCGACCTTTTTCTTTCCATATGGATAATTACGTGATTCCTTTTTGAAAGCCACGATTGAATCTGCGGTGATACCGAGCACTTAGAGGGAGGGTATAGCATGGCCTGTAGCAAAACTCTCCTTGCGATGCCCATGTTTGATTTAACACCCACTTTAAAAGTGAACCCTTTTGCAGCATCATTGTCGCAGTTTTTTACATTTTCCACTTTTTGAAACTGTAAGGACATTTCTACATTAATCCGTGAGATGGAATGTGTTGCGATTCTGCAGTGTACTTGATGGCCACTTAAGGGGCTTTTCCCGCCTCGCCTCAATTTTTAGGCTGATGGACAGCGGTTGGAGCAGGGTGTCAAATAGTAAAAGTTAGCGATCTCGATCTCAGGCAGGAAGGGGGAGTGACAGCACCTCAATCAGAAGGCTCCTTTCAGAGCTGGTGAGGACTCCCCTCAGGAACCCAGGAGCTCTGGCTCTGCAACACCCACCCCTCACCTCTCCCACCCACCCAGCCGATCTCCCACTACCAACGGTGCTCCACTCCCAAATCCCAGGGAGTACCCTACCCTCACGCCCCCGGTACGTACATGAAGTGCGGTCCTGGGACCTCTTCCAGCAACTGAAGGGCTGTGCCTGGAGCGGGCTGATTGGTCGACAGCTCCTAAGGCACGACCTCCGTCCAGTTGAGTATAAAATTCTAGGACAAAGTCCAAAGATGTGCAAGTTAGGTGGATGGGCCATGGTCAATGCACGGAGTTACAGGTATAGAGTGGGGGAGTGGGCCTAAGCAGAGTCCTCATTCGGAGGGTTGGTGCAGACTTGATGTTGGTGCAGACTTGATGGACCGTATGGCCTCTTTCTGCATCGTAGGGATTCTATAGATTCCATAGAAAATGGCAACAGGGATGCATCCCCCATCAGCTCTCAAGATGGTGGCCATTGAGCACTCACCATCCTGAAAATTCAGGCCAAGAATTTCAATAAGATCAAAGAAATATACTTGAACTGAGGTGAATGTCAATGCCCTTGACATAAAGACACCGTTTGACCATCAAGGAGGCCTAGTAAAATTGAAGTCAGTGGAATCAAAGAGGATACTCTCCGCTGTTTGGAGTCATACCTGTCAGAAAGGAGGATAGTTGTTGTTGTTGAAAGTCAATCATCTCAGCCCCAGGACATCACTGCAGGAGTTCCTCAGGATAGTGTCCTAGGCCCAATCATCTTCAGCTGTCTCATCAATGACCTCCCTTCCATCATAAGGTTATAAGTGGGATGTTTGCGGATGACTACACAATGTTCAGCACCATTTGCGACTCCTCAGATGCTGAAGCAGTCCCATTCCCAAATGCAGAAAGACCAGGCTTTGGCTAATAAGTGGCTAATAATATTTATCTCACGCAAGTGGCAGGCAATGACCATCTCCAACAAGAGAGAATCTAACCATCACCGCCTCAACATTTAATGGCATTGCTACTGCTGAAACACAAGTCCATCCCCCTTCCCCCACCACCATCACCAGTAGCGTCCTGGGGATTATCGTTGACCAGACATTTAACGGGACCAGCCTTCGGAACACTGCAGCCCCCAAAATGGAAACACCCTCTCATCAACTTTATCAAATACAAAGTAAAACATAGATTCAACAACCTGGCCATCATTGTTGGGGGTGGCAGTGGTGGGCATCCCAGTACAAAGAGTTCTGGGGCTACAGCTGAAACCAGGCTGATAGATAGGGATAGGGCGTCTCAGCCTGCCCGGAGTGCTGATTCCAGCCCAGTCCGGTGTCAGTGGGGACCTTGAGGTCAACTGGTCCTGCCAACCACACCCTCCCACCCTCCCCCCCCCCACCCACCCCTCCCCGCTCTGATGCAGCCTAAGTTGTCTTGTCTCTGTCAAGTACATTGTTTGGAAAGATTCAGTTGAAGGTTGAAGGTAAACATTGTACATATTCCGCAGGGCACAGAACGAAGACATTGCCTTCCACTTTGATGGCAGCGGCTATTCAACCGTGGAGAAGACACTGCGCTCCACCTCAACCCAATTAGTGATGCACTTCAGCACGTTCTCGCCGAATGGCCTACTGCTCTACCTTGCTTCAAATGGCACAGTAAGCATCGTGCAGTTCAGACTGCTGCGTCATTTGTTCTTCCTGTATTGATAAAATTGAAATCATGGGCGGGATTCTCCGACCCCCCGCCGGGTTGGAGAATCGCCGGGGGGGCGGCATGAATCCTGCTCCCGCTGGACAGCGAATTCTCCGGCACCGGAGATTCGGCGGGGGCGGGAATCGCGCCGCGCCGGTCGGCGACCGCTCGCAGCGGCCCCCCGGCGATTCTCCGACCCGCGATGGGCCGAAGTCCCGCTGGTTCTTTGCCAGTCCCGCTGGTGTAGATCAGACTAGGACCCTTACCGGCGGGACCTGGCGGCGCGTAAGGCTCCGGGGTCCTGGGAGGGGGGCGTGGGGCATTCTGGCCCCGGGGAGTGCGGACGGGCCTGTGCCATGGGGGCACTCTTTTCCTACGCGTCAGCCGTGTCAGCTTCCGTGATGGCCGACGTATAGGTGAACCCCTCCCCCTTGCGCATGCGCGGGGATGACATCAGCAGCCGCTGACGCTCCTGCGTATGTGTGGACTCGCTCCGGCCAGCGGAGTCCCTTCAGCCCCGGCTGGCGTGGTGCCAATGGCCTTCCATGCCAGCCGGCGGGGCGCAAACCACTCCGGCGCCGGCATAGCCCCTTCGCATCTTTGGGGCGGGCCGACGCCAGAGTAGTTCATGCCACTCCGTCCCTCCGAGACCCCCCGCCCCACCGGGTACGGGAGAATCCTGCCCCATATTTGAAAAAAAAAGTTATATTTTCTTTCCACCATAAACTGTTGAGTTGTAGAAATGTTGAATGTTCATTAATTAATCTTTCTCAGATAGTTGTTTGTACTTTGTTGCACTATTCTTAATTATAAGCTAAAAGCACCCTTTGTACGGTTGCCACCTCTCTGGGATGAAGTCCAGGTCGAGCAGGGTTGCAAATAGTAATTTGGTAGTCCAGAACTTGAGTATTGCTGAAAAAAGACATTTTGTCTAAGTTTATTGTCTTCCACTCATGAGAACAATCGCAGGAATACCAATGTCAGATGAAGCAACACCTTTATGCTGTTTGAGAAGAGAGTGCTGATTGGTTGGCTTCTGGACTCCATGGCAAACTCCTTACCAATCAGAACCCACTTTCTAACCAATCAGCACTCTCTTCTCATGGAGTGTAAAATTGTTACCTCCGACATTGGCATTCTTGCGATTGCCCTGATGAGTGCAAGACGAAAAGCTTCGACGAAAAGCTTCTCTTTTTTTTGCAATATAGGAGCTATTTGTCCTTGAGCACGACTATACCGGAGCAGACAATTTCCAACACTGAGAGGTCTTCTCATCTAATGTGCCCCGTTGGCCAATTGCCAGGCTGCTGAAAAGGAGCAGGTGCAAAGGAAGATAAGAGCGCACATTGTTCGTTCATAGACTAACTTGTGAAATGTGTTCAACAACTCATAAGTACAATGAGTACAGTAATGCTGTGCTCCTTTAATTACGAATATTGCAGCACTGTGTTGGCCAAAGGAGGCCAGTTCTGTTTGGGTTCCATTTAAGAGGCCTTCCCACATTTTGGGGGGATTTCCCGGATGTTCCAGCAGTGCGCATCGTCGGGAGACAGGGAGGGAAAATTTAGAGAGTGGCCAAAAGTCAATTTAACTGCTCTCCAAATGGTCCCATCCCATCCGTGACAGTGTCCTCTGCTGGTGGGTGTGGGAAACCCCACCTGCCTGACTGGGAAACATCGAAAGGATAACATTTCCTAGCTGATCACGACAACGGACCCACTGCTTAGGGCTGCATTTGTTTGATGGGAAAGTTCAGTTTCTAATCAGCAGGCGGATTGGGGGAGCAGAATAGGGTCTCGTCTATGATAAACCGTTCCGCGGGCTTCATTGCTTCCTTTCATGTTTCTCCTAAAAAACAAAACAAAACGATGCAATAGCCAGAACAGGAGTTAACATTGCTGATGCAGATTTAAGTGAGCGTTCGTCTTTTTGCTTGAATGAGAAATATTGAAACTGACAACCCCACCCTCAAAGGCTTTTTAAATTTTTCATCAGAGAGATTTCTTAGCAGTAGAGCTGGCAGATGGAAAGGTCCGAGTGACCTTTGACCTTGGGTCTGGAGTTCTAACCCTTATGTCTGAGAAACGATATAACAATGGAACATGGTTTAAAATTGCGTTTCAACGCAACCGGAAGATAGGTAAGAAAACTGATATCTAAATCAATCATTGAGATTATATTTCTCTTTTCATTAAGCTTGATAAAGATTTAAAAACACTCAATTTTCTGAGGAATGCTGTACAATGGTCCTTCAAGTGAATGGCTAACCTTTTTAACAAAAATGTATTTTATTACAAACATGTATCAAAACAGGTTACAGAGAATAATCACCCCGGGAAACATACTTCCCAACAATCAACTATACAGTCTGTACAGATTTTTCCCCATTTTCACCCTCCCCACCCCCCTGCGACAAACAGCTCCTCAAACACGGTCACAAACATCCGCCACCTTTCCTCAAACCCCCTGAAGAGCCCTTAACTCATACTTTATCTTCTCTAACTGCAGGAAGTCGTGCAGGTCACCCAACCATGCTGCTACCCCCAGTAGCGATGCCGACCGCCACGCCAGCAAAATTCACCGCTGTGCACTCAGAGAGGCGAAGGCCACGACATCGGCCTTCCTCCTCTCCATGAGCTCCGGCTTCTCTGAAACCCCAAATATCACCACCAAAGGATCCGGGTCCACCTCCTCCTCCACTATCCTGGCTAAGACCGCAAACACTCCCACCCAGAATCTTCCCAATTTTTCACAACCCCAAAACATGTGCGCATGATTCGCTGACCCCCACCCATATCTCTCACACTCATCTGCTACCCCGTGAAAGAACCCACTCGCCTAAGTCATATGCACCCTGTGCACCACTTTAAACTGTATCAGGCTCATCCTTGCACAAGAGAAGGTACCATTTAACCTACATAGTGCCTCACTCCATACTCCCCAATTGATCTTCCCTCCCAACTCCGCTTCCCATTTCTCCTTGATCTTCACCACCCGCTCGCCTCCCTGCTCCCCCAGCCACTTGTATGTATCCCCAATTCTTCCCTCCCCTTCCACATCCGGAAGCAGCAGCCTCTCCAGCAGGGTGCATCCCAGCAACCTAGGGAACCACCTCCAGACCTTTCGCACAAAGTCCCTAACCTGCAGATACCTGAACTCACTACCGCTCAGCAGCTCTACCCTCTCCCTTAGCTCCTCCAGACTGCTGAACTCTTCCTCCAAATACAAATCCCTCACCTTGACCAGCCCCACTTTCCTCCACCTCCTGTATACACTATCCATCCCCCCGGCTCAAATCCAGGATTCTCGCACAGCGGCGTTAGCACCGACATCCCTTCCACCCTAAAATGCCTCCTCAACTGATCCCATATCTTCACCGTGGACTGCACCACTGGGCTCCCTGAATAGCTACTCGGAGCCATTGGCAATGCTGCCGTCACCATAGCCCTCAAACTAGACCCCTTGCAAGATTTCTCCTCCATTATAACCCAGTCTACCCCTTCTCCTTCCCACCACCGCTGCACCTTGTCCACATTCGCCGCCCAATAATAATGAAGCAAGTTCGGCAACGCCAACCCCCCCCCTCTGCTGCCTCCCCTCTGTAGCAGGGTCCTCCCCACCCTCGGCACCTTCCCCACCCATACAAAGTCAGAAATGACCGTGTCCACTTTCCGAAATAAAGATGGTATAAAGATCGGGAGAGCTTGAAAGATAAACATGAAACTTGGCAGAATATTACTTTTCACCACTAACGTTAAGTGCAAATGTCTTAAGATCCTCCCTGGCCTCTTCCACCAGCTTTCTTAAGTTCCACTTATGGAGACCCGTCCATTCCCTCGCTACCTGAATCCTCAAATACCTAAAACTGTCCCCCTCTACCGTAAATGGCAGCCCCCTAAATTAGCCGGCTGCGCCAGCTCATTCGCCGGGATTGCCTCGCTTTTCCCGACATTCAGTTTGTACCCCAAAAACCCACCAAACCACCCAGTAATCCTTTCCATACTCTCCAACGGATCCGAAACATACAGCAAGAGGTCATCGGCATAGAGCGGCACCCGATGCTCCCTCTGTCCCCTCATAATCCCCGCCACTCTGCCGACCCTCTGAGAGCCATCGCCAACGGCTCTATAGCCAGTGCAAATAGCAATAGCCACAGCCTGTACCCCTGTGTAAGTCAAAGCTTTGTGAGCTCATATCCTTCACCCTCACCCTCACCCTTGGTGCCACATACAGCAACCCCACCCATGCCACAAATCTCGGCCCAAAGCCAAACCTTCCCAAAACTTCGAACAAGTATCGCCACTCCACCTGATCAAATACCTTCTCCGCGTCCATTGACACCACCACCTCCGGTACCAGAGCCCCCGACGGATTCATTACCACATTGAACAGCCGTCTGATTTTTGCTTGTGAGCTGCCTGTCCTTTACAAAGCCTGTTTAATCTTCTGCAATCACCCCTGGGATATGCTCCTCCATCCTCTCCGCTAACAACTTCGCCAACACTTTCACATTCATGTTCAATAGTGATATGGGCCTAGACGACCCACATTCCACCGGGACATTCCCCTTTTTCGGGATTAGTGTGATTACTGCCTGCTTCATCATCTCCGGCAACTCCCCCTCCTCCATTGCTTCTTTAAACACCCCCAACAGATGTGGTGCCAGGTCCGTCGCAAATTCCTTATAAAATTCTGCCGGATACCCATCCGACCCAGGAGCCTTCCCCAACTTCATACCCCTGATACTGTCCAGCACCTCCCTCGCCCAGGGGCTCCTCCAACGCCTGCCTCTTTGCTTCCTCCACCTGGGGAAATTCTAGCTCATCCAGAAACTGCCCCATATCCCCCTCCTCTCCCCAGAATCTGCCTCATAAAGTCCCTGGTAGTACTCTCTAAATGCATCATTTATCCTCCCTGGCTCTGACACCACATCCCAGCCCCAGTCCGTATCTTCAATATTACCCTGGACGCAGCCTGCCTCCGCAGCTCTGCACCAGAATGCGGCTCACCTTCTCTCCATACCCATATTGCACTCCCCTTGCCCTACGCAGTTACCCTACCGCCCTCCCCAGTGTCAGTCTATCAAACTGCCCCTGCAAATTTTTCCTCCTCACCAATCCCTCCACGGTAGGTACCCTCGAATATTCCCTGTCCACCTCCACTATCACGCTCACAAGACGGTCATGTTCCTCCCTCCTTTCCCTTCAGTGCTTCCCAAAAAATGGCCCCATTCTGATTCAACTCCACATACTCCTTAATCCCTGCCTGCACCTTATCACAAAAACCTCCGACCGCCAGCAATCCCGAGTCAAACCTCACCCCGGCCTCTGCTCTCGTCCCGCTCTAAACCGAATATCCAGCCAGTGGGGTGCATGGTCCGAGATAACTATCCCCACATATTCTGCCCCCTCCACCCCAGCCAAAATCTCCCGACTCACTATAAAGTAATCAATCCTCGAATACACCTTATAGACGTGTGAAAAGAAGGAATACTCCCTTCCCCCTGGATTCTGAAAGTGCCATGGATCAACCAATCCCATCCTCTCCATAAACCCCCCCAGCTCCCTTGCCATTCGTACCCTACCCATTAACCTGGGGCTCGACCTATCACCCTCGACTCTAGGACACAGTTAAAATCTCCTCCCATGATAAGTGAATGGCTAACCTATTGGACATTAATAATCCCTGGCACTATTTAAAGAAGGGTGTAGTGTTTCTCCCAGTGTCCTGACCAACATTCCTCCCCAACCATTTGCCTCCCGCTTGTCAGGTTGCTAACTTTGGCTGACCGCATCCACCCCGAATCTGAGTGTGGTTTCGGAACTGGAAGATCCACAATTGACGTAATCTTCTCAGTCCAGCAGCTGTAAGAGAAATGCTGGGAACAAAGGAGCACACTAGAAATTAGCCGGAATTCTCTGGCCGTTGCGAGTCACTTTTCCCGTCGGTATCCCAGCGGCATGGGGTGGCCACAAAGGGAAATCCGATTGATAAACGGCGGGAGTATTGAATCCCACCCACCAGCAAACGGCGCGGCACGTGAAACACGTGGCTGGGGGCATGGAGAATCCAGCCCATTGTCTCCATCGACCTCACCAAAGCATTGACCATGTGAGCAGAGAGGGTCTATTTAAGCTGCTGGAGAAAATTGGCTGCCTGTGTAAGCTGCTCAACGTGAATTCCTCTTTCCATGACAAGATGACGGGTAAGGTCGGTTATGACAGGGCAACATCAGAACCCTTTGAGAGCCACAGTGGGATCAAGCAGGAGTGTGTTCTGACACCGCCGCTCTCTTTGCTGCTTTCCAAGCCTTCAGGTCATCTACACAGAGCATCTACTCACACCCCAGAACTGATAAAAAGCTGTTGAGCCTTGCTCAACTGAGACCCAAGACAACGGTGCGTCAAGCTCTACGCTGACAATGCCGTGCTAACGTTCCATACCGAGGACACGTGCAGTGGGCAATGGACAGATTCTCTCACACCTGTAAAGAGTTTTATTTGACCATCACCCTCAGGAAGACGAATGTCACGGTCCAGAATGTTACCACATTGCCATCTTAGCAGCAATGACAATGTGATGCTGGGGTTTGTTGATAGCGTCACACATCTGGACTCCACAATCAGCAGCAATCTGACACTTGATGCTGAAATCAACACACGCACATCGCAAAAGCTGCAGCTGTTATGTCCAAGCTGAGTAAGAGAGTGTGGAATACAGCAACCAGACTGAGAACATCCACCAAACCAGGGTCCTCAGCAGACTCCTCTCCCGCAGTGAGGTCCAGACAATATATGGTGGGCAGCAGAAAAGGCTGAACAGTTTCCACCATCGCCGTGTCAGACGTATTCTCGGCATCTCCTGGAAGGACAAGGTTACCAACTCAGTTCCTGGAACATACGAATTCCATGGGCATCTGTTCATTGCTAAGTCAACAAAGCCTGTGCTGGCTCGGCCATGTTCACCGAATGGATGACAGCTGTATGCCCAAAGGCCTTGTGTACAGTGAATGGGCCACTGGGTCATGACTCCCTGGGCATCCATACTACCTCTACAAGGATACCTGCAAGCGAGGTATGAAGATGGCAGACATTGACACCGACAGCTGGGAGACCTCTGGCAGCTCGACTGTTTGGAAGGGCATTGGAAGAAGCGAGCAGACACAGAGAGCTCAGCTCGCTGAGAAGAAGGCCCAAAAACACCAGCGCAATGAATCGTGCACCTCCTCAACTCACAATCCTCCTCTGCAGTATATGTGGCAGAATCTGACATACCAGAGTGGGGCTCCCGAACTTGGCAATGCTTAACACAGAGTTGGCCACCATCGCACAAACCATTGTCTTGGATAGTTTGGGGAAAGTTGCTGTGGCGGAATAGCTGCCTCATTTTTCTTAAATTGAAAAATAGTTGATGGACTTCCAAAGGCGACATGGTGCTTTTCACAGTAACTTCATTGAAGCCTATCTGTGACAACAAGCGATTATTATTATTAATATTATTTATCCAGTGTGAAACGCATTGAGTCATTTTGCCTCTATCAGTTCTCTGAACAAATGCCTTGTGAGGCATACAGTAAGAAGTCTCAAACCAGGTTAAAGTCCAACAGGTTTGTTTCAAACACTAGCTTTCGGAGCACTGCTCCTTCCTCAGGTGAAGAGTGAGGAGTTGAAATGTGCAGTAAACATCATATGAAGTTAACAAAGCTGCTCCCTTCATGGTGGCTCCATCTTATTTCTTTGTCTCCCAATATTCGCCCCTCTCCCGAAGGTGCTGAAACCTCTTGTAATCCAAGGATAAATGCATTGCTGCTAGTGTTGCCTCAGTCAAAAGTATATGTCAGAGGATTAGGACCGTGAGCCCTGATTGTAATCAAACCTACTCAGCGAGATGGGGTGGATGGGTTCAGGTCAGCCACACGTTTTAGCCTCTATTGAATTTAATATGACCCACTTTCCTTTCGGGCGAGTCTCCCCCTCTGGGAGCATGGAATTGTCAAATTTAATTTCCTGTGTCACACGTGCCAGCAACCTATTAATACTTAGGACGCAAACCACCAGCCACGCTGCATCGGAAAAGCATCTCGCTGCCGTGCAGCTTGGTCGGTGAAAGCCAGGAGATCCCGCTCCCGGGATCCACCCAGCTCGCAATGCCTCAGCCCAATCTCAACGCGATTCAACCCAATCTCATGAGACGTTGCCAAGGAAAACCCTGCACTTGTTGTTAAATCTGCATATTAGAGCGAAGCCGTGAATCTTTCTCTAATGTGCAAATTCCCAGGGTACCTGAGGCTATGGGATTCAATCGCTTCGTCTCCGAGACCTCGGGCGAGCGCCATTCAGCCCTGGTCCCCACAAATAGGGACCAGCGGAACGGCACTGGGGGGGGGGGGTCTCCAAGGGGATCGGAGGCCTCCAGCTGCATGCCTTTTGGGAAGGGTGGTGCCCTGGTACTGCTGGTGCCACCCGGGTACCCTGACAGTGCCACCAGGGTGCTATCCTGGCACTGCCATGGTGCTAGGTTGGCACTGCCAAGGTGCCATGGTGGCATTTTATGCGCATTTTATTGGGCCGGGGGTTGCCCACTAGGGGTGTTAGCGGGTGTGGGGGATCCTCCTATGTTGCATTCGGGCTGGAGGGAGTCGGAGATTTTACTTGTGGACCTCAGAGATTGAGACGCCATCTTGGTTGGCAGCATGAGCAGGGGGAGGGATTCAGCGGCACCACCTCTTTGTGATGCCAGGTATGTCGATCAGACATTGAGTGTCTTTGAATAAGGGACAACTCCACCCGCCTGCCAAGCTGGCTTGTTTGCAGCACTCTCCACAAGTTGTAGTCCCACCACCAGTCCACTGGATTAATCCTAGTGCCAGCGAGATGAGGCCCTTAAGTGGGTATTAATTGCCGTAAGGGCCACCATAGTCGAACCCAATCCACATCAGACCTAATAGCCGTATCTTCCAATCGGGATCACCATCTAGTTGGCACAGGGAAGTGAAGGATAGCATCCTTATAGATCAGAGACCTGGAAAAATTGTTGCTCAGTCACACATCACCAGGATCAGTTTAACTAAGCTGCTCTATTGAATGTTCACAGGTGTTTTGGCCGTGATGGACCCGTTTAATTCAACTGATCGAGAGACCAAGCGAGGAGAGTCACCAGGACCCGCTTCTGATCTCAACCGTGGGCCCAAAGATCCAATATACATCGGAGGATTGCCGCGCTCCACAAGCTACAGGTAGTTTAATGTATTCCCGGGCCTCAGGTTGTGAGACTACACTTCTGGAGTCATCTCGCTGGATGTGACCAGAGAAAGGATTGTAACTTGCCATTGTTACAGCCGCACAGTTTTGATCACGAAACAATATCTTATATCTGGCTAGCTTGCAGTAATTTTGTATCATGCACGTTCATTCTAATTGTTATTCTGGTACACTGCAATCAGTAACATAGAATGCACAAATTCTGGCGGATCTACTCGAGATCAGCAAAGCTTTGGACCTTCAAAGTTTAACTCGGGGATTGAACTAAACAAAACCTCCATGGCGGAGGGTGTTCCATCCAAATTCACTGGCCTGATGTTCCTCAGAGGATGTCAGTAATGAGAGACTGATCGAAACATTTAGCTACCCTTCAGAAACTGCTGCACTTTGCCAAATAAAGATTCGTGAGCAATTATCGTTTACGTCTGAAGGCGGTTTCGTCCCATTTTCATTTCAGGGAAGCTAAACTATCTCTTTTTAAGAGCCGTTACTGGAACCTGTTTCACTGCTTGTGATGCTGGGCAGAATCTTTTGCTCTCAGTGTTGGCGAGCTGGGATGCGGAAAGGACATGTACTTAGCCAGGAAGGTGGTGTACCTGAATCCTGCTGCCTTCCATCCTCCTCCCAAATTAACTTCTAGCGGGAAGGCCCACCAGCAATTGACCTCAAATGGCCTCAGCCCAGCAACGTGGTATTAACCCAGCTGCAGGCAGGTTTTGCCACCATACGGCCTGCTCCACTGGGGAAACTGTGCAAGCCCTTTGTCAACTTGGGATGGGATGATTCCCTCAATCAAAGGCACTCAGTGCCAGGTGAAGGATCTGGGCTTCGGGTAGTGGAGAGGTAAGGGCTCCTGAGAGCCTGCCACCTGCTATCAAATCCCCCCTGCACCCCCTTCCCATGACCCTGCTTATGCCCCTCCACATTACTCACCTGTGGCCTAGTAGCTCCACAGTCCTGGGACTCTGGTGCCTGCCCTTCGGCAGCAGCTACGCCCTCCCTAGTGGTGCTGCTGGCCTCTGAGTTGCCAACAGCTCAGGGTAGGCAAGATCTTCACTCCCAGAGTCTTGTTTCCAGGGCAAGGCTTATCGATGGCCTCACCACTGCCTGTTTGGTGTGTGGGACGGCAGGCCCTCCCGAAAAGAGGCAGTGCATATCCTGACCAGCTTACCTGGCAAGCAGGTAAGACCCCCCCCCCCCCCCCCCCCCCCCCCCCCCCCCCCCCCCCCCCCCCACCCGACGCCCGAGTCAGATTCTGCCCTCTGTTTCAAAGAAAGCTTTTTATCTACAATTGGTGCCTGTCTTTTTGCAGGAAGGAAGTTCTCAGCAAATCGTTTGTGGGCTGCTTGAAGAAGGTGGAGATTTACCGATCTACATTTGACCTGCTAAGGAATTCTTTGGGAGTGAAGAAAGGCTGCATGCTTGAGGTAAATAAGATCAGAAATGTAAAGTCAACAAGAGCGAAGGCTTTTTCCCTTCATAGTAAGAGATAGGCTTGAAATAATAACCAAGAATGCTGTAAATATGCAACATGCTCATCAGAATCAGTAAAACCTTTCGTCGAAATTGGAGACTCTGAGATAACTGACTAACAGGATGGAAGAATGCTGGAGGAGGAAAAGAGACACGATTTATTTCTGCAGTCAGAGAGCAGCACTAATAGATTTAGTCTCTTCACGTGTTTCCAGCATTTTCTGGTGATTTATTAAGGTTACTGACTATGTAAATCCGGCATTTTTAGTACCTAGAAATATTTATGAATTTGTTTGACAGATTGTATACAGTTGCTAACCATGTGCTGAGCAGAAAAGTGGTCAATTCTGTCCCCATCACATTACAACAACACGGAGTTTAGGTGACTTTATTTGCCGCATTTACATTTCAGCGCTGTGGCTTTTGAGGTTGTCTGCACTCACAGTCACTTTGAAGCATGCACCAGGATGAGTGGCAAATAGCCAACGTATGGTCTATGTTAGTTCACCCCAAGTCCATGGTGTTTGAATCTGTAGACACCACTGCAGAAGTCTTTTGAGGAGCAGGTCCTTGGTCCTTACCAACACTTCCTTATCTGTGCACTGTGACTGAGCAAGTACTGCCTCGTGATGCATTCATTGTCCCGCTTTTTTGGATAGATTAAAGGAATGCCACAAGATGCTAGCTTGCTCAGGGACACTGGGCATGTCTTGACTGCATCGAAAGGGACAATGCTGGAAAATCTCAGCAAGTCTGGCAGCATCTGTAGGGAGAGAAAAGAGCTAACGTTTCGAGTTAAGAAAACAAAGAACATAAGTTAGAATGCAGCATTAGTTGCCATGGTCACTCAGCTCCTGACCTCATTACAGCCTTGGTTCAAACATGGACAAAAGAGCTGAATGCCAGGGTGAGGTGAGAATGACTGCCCTCAACATCAAAGCCACATTTGACCGAGTATGGCATCAAGGAGCCCTATGTAAACTGGAGTCAATGGGAATCAGGGGGGAAACTCTCCACTAGTTGGAATCATACCTGGAACAAAGGAAAATGGTTGTGGTTGTTGGAGGTCAATCATCTCAACTCCAGGACATCACTACAGGAGTTCGTCGGGGTAATGTCCGAGGCCCAACCATCTTAAGCTGCTTCATCAATGACCTCCCTTCCATCATAAGGTCAGAAGTGGGGATGTTTGCGGATGACTGCACAATGTTCACCACCATCCCCGACTCCTCAGATAATGAAGGTGTCCCTGTCCACATGCAGCAAGATCTGGACAATATCCAGGCTTGGGCTGACAAGCAGCAAGTTACATTCATGCCACATAAGTGCCAGGCAATGGCCTTCTCCTACAAGTGAGGATCTTACCGCCCCCCCCCCCCCCTCCCCTTTGACATTCAATGGCATTACCATCGCTGAGTCCCCCACGATTAACATCCTGGGGGTTGCCATTGATCAGAAACTGAATTGGACTAGCCATATTAATACAGTGGCTACCAGTGTACGACAAAGGCTAGGAATCCTACAGCGAGTAACTCCCCTCCTGACTCCCCAAAGCCTGTCCACCATCTACAAGGCACAAGTCAGGAGTGTAAAGGAATGAAATCCACTTGCCTGGATGAGTGCAGCTCCAACAATACTCAAGAAGCTTGACACCATCCAGGACAAAGCAGCCCGCTTGATTGCTCCTCCTTCCACAAACATTCAAACCCTTCACCACCGTGAACAGTGGCAGCAGAGTCTTCCAGCTACAAGGTGCACTGCAGTAACTCACCAAGGTTCCTCAGACAGCACCTTCCCAACCCACAACCACTACCATCTAGAGCACAAGGACAAGAGCAACAGATACTTGGGAACCCCACCACCTGGAGGTTCCCCTCCAAGTCACTCACCACCCTGACTTGGAAATATATCGCCGTTCCTTCACTGTCGCTGGGGCAACATCCTGGAACTTCCCCCTAACTGCACAGTGGGTATGCCTACAGCTCAAGGACTGAGGTGGTTCAAGATGGCAGCTCACCACTGCCTTCTGTAGGGCAACTGGGATGGGCAATAAATGCAGGACTAACCAGCAATGTCAACATCCCACATCCCATAAATTAATAAAATAAATGAGTTAATCGCCTTCAAACAGGCTTTTGCTGTATGTGTATCTTGTGGATAATGTTACTGACTTTGAGTGCACCCCTGTGTGTCGCAACTACAATAGAAATATGATGGTACTGGCCCTGCTCCCTGATTCCTTTTTTGCTTTTTACATGCAGACAGGTCACCTGAAAAGATCCCAGGCCCCTGTCCTCCTCCATTTCTTGTCCACTTCTTTCTATCATTAGTCACCTTGTCCAGTAATTGTGAGAAATTAGGCTTACCTTAGCTGCTTGATACGGGGAGGGAACTCTACACAGACAGTCGCCCAAGGCCGGGACCAAATCCGGAACCCTGGCGTTTTGAGGCAGTAGTGTTAATGACTGTGCCACCATGCAGCCCCAGTCTCTCAGTCCTGATTGGTTTGCATTTCACTCGATTATTTACGAGGAAGATTAATTGATTATTATTCCACGGCTACGTAAGCCAGAGATAAATTCCAAATGGGACTACTTCAGTTAAATTTATCTTTCTTTTAACAGCCTATCCGACGTGTGACTATTTTAAACAACGGCTACATTCAGTTGCGGCCGAAAATCCTACCAGTGGAAACCAAGTTAATGGCGACTTTTGCCACCAAGAATGACACTGGGATCATTTTAGCCGGTTTTGGCAAAGCAGCAAGGAGCCGTAATCGCCGGCAGGCAAAATCGGTGAGTTTGGTGGCGTCGGCCCTGTCCAATATTGGGCAAAACAATCGAGTGGGGGAAAATGAAGGGAATTTTTTCTTGAGTGAAGAAAGTTGTTACATTCGGGAATTCTCTGCCTGAATCAGGGCAGTGGGAGCAGATTCAAGAGTAATTTTCAAAAAAGGAATTGGATGAGAACTTGAAGGGGAAAGATCTGCAGACCAATGGGGAAAGGGCAGGGGAGTGGGACTAATGGGCTAACTCTTGGCAGATGAACAATGGGCTGAATAGACTCAGGAGAATAAAGTATAAGAACATTCCAGAAGCACATTGATTAGCTGGGAGTGAACAAGAAGGGATGTATAGTCTGAGTTTTACCACATCCTTGATCACTTTAGTGCAAAGCAAAAGGTCTTAAAATGAAAGAATGGCGTAACCTTATAAAGTGCCTCATTAAGTCTCTGAGAATCATCTGAAAGCACTTTGCTTACAATCAATAGCTTTGAAATGCATTCAATGTTGTTACCCAGGCACCCGCTCTTAAATGTTTAATTACAATTAGGTCCCATTTGCTGACCCATAAAAAGAGATCTATTTCTGTCTATTTTAAAAAAAATTAATCTTTGAATGTCTAATTACGGAACTTAACAATTATTGAAGCCAAGAACAAGCCACATCAGGGTTGAAACTCCAAGCAAACGTGGCAGTCAAAAATCACCGTCGCAGTCCCTATTGCACAGGTTGAATCCCAGTTCCTGAATGACGTGGATCAGTTCCGATGAAGCCTCATGTTGGGCTCAAAATGTTGGCTGGGTTTTCCTGCCCTTCTTGCCAGTGGGATCTTCCGGTCCTGCCAAAGGCGACCCGGCAGTGCAGCCAGCAGACAATGCACCCAGAGTCTTTATTATATTCATATGGATCTCATTGTGGTCTAAATACACGTTTCTCGGTGATTGGAAAGCTTAACGTTTGAGATGGGCAAATGCTCCACATTGTTTGAAGGATATTCCACAATAACATAACATGGTTTCTGCACTTCTAATGTTTGAATTTCATCATCTCTTAAGATGAAGAAACACTCCAGTGATATTTCGTGTATGTTAGAATCAAGTCCTCTACTGGAATATAGGCCGGTTTGTAGTGGAGTTTTCACTCTTGACTTCTATTAGCTGAGGGGTTCCCTCGACTTTGGCTGGATCGGAAGAACTGGCTGGCGGGCTGGTCTGGAATATCCCTCCCTTTGTGTTTCTCTTCTTCGCGTCATAGCCCAGGGACTGAGTTTACTCTGTGCTTACTGAGGAACACGGCAGGGAAATGAAATCTACATACAGCTTTTAATGGAGCACTTTCCCTGTTGCGTGGAATGCTGGGATAGTTCCACTTCCATTGCTTGCTCTATGTCACTTTCTAAAGACAGAATCAGAATGAAAACCAAGAACTACCATTGCAGTTCTTGAACACTAGGTAGCAATGCTGAGGCGGAAGCTGATGTTCTCACAGAAGACCTGACAGTAGACGAACTTAAACTTGAAGTGCACTGCAGCAAATCCCATTGATCCATTAGTAAGTGACTAGATCCCATTTTAAAATGCAGTAAGTTGATCCATTACCCCTGTGCTTAATTATCTACATTTGCTCCCAGTCCGGCGACACAATGATTTGAAATTTTTTGTCCTTGTGTTCAAGTTCCTCCATTACCTCATCCCCTTCTGAGTTTTGTAACCACCTGTAGGAATCTATTGTGTGGTTTAAGTGTAGTCTCGTATACACCTCAAAACTAGAATTTAAGTTACACTTCTCGGATGTGAAATAAAAATCTTTTATTGTGTCTATTGATTATAATTGAGAGACTAAGATCTTCTTGTGATTACAAATCAAATGTTCCCAAAAAGCCCTTGCTAGCAAAAGACTTTAAGAGAAATAATTGTCTTAATGGTTCACAACAGATTTAACTTTCAAAAAACAGTAACGGTTCTTTGCTTAAAGCAAAACAGCTTGCGCGAACTTCAAGGGTTCGAGTGGAAATATGAAAATACGAAATAAGGATAGCGAGTAGTTAGGTCAAAGGTATAGAGTGATCCTGGATGGAAAATGGCTTCCCGAACCTCTATTTTTAAGTAAAATGTGTTTAGTCTGTCTCTAGCTGTCCCCACCCCTGCAATGTGCTGATTGGCTTGGATGGGCTTCAAATGGTTAGTTGTCAATCATCAATGTGCAACATATATTCGGATATGTTGCATTTGTAGATGTTTGTGTGTGTTGGAATGTGATATATCCTTTTAATCAATTCTAGTTTTCACTGGTTTATTGCTGACTGCGCTATTATCTGTATTCTGAACAATGGTGTGTTCATGTAGTCATGGCGACCTTGATCAGTTTGGGGTATGGCTGCATAGCTTTTGCATTCTGTTCATTAGAACAATGGTCAGTTTATAATATCAGTAAAATGTTGCATAAGCTTTAGCTGGCTTTTTTGAATGTTTCAGATTCTGTGCTTTGCCACTGCAAATTCTGCAAGCTGTGTGTTTGTGTAATGATGAAATCCATTAAAAAATGGATTTTAAACTGGGCTTTAGTATTTACATTAAAATGGCTAAATCAATTACCCTTTTACCGATCAGAAATAGCCAGTTCCCTTCCCCACCCCATGCCCTACCTTGTGAGATCCCCGTACACCTCCAATTCTGCCCTGGTGCACCCTAGTGTAATGAATGTATATTATCAGGGCCAGTGAAATTATGTTGCTTACTTTGCCTCTGGCAGGACTGTTGTGCTGGATTAAAGCATTCACATAAACACTGAGGATTTTATTGGATTTGTTTATTGTCACGTGTACCGAGGTACAGTGAAAAGTATTTTTCTGCGAGCAGCTCAAACAGATCATTTAGTACATGAAAAGAAAAGGAAATAAAAGGAAATACAAAATAGGGCAAGACAAGGTACACAATGTAAATACATAGACACCGGCATCGGGTGACGCAGGAGTGTAGTATTAATCAGGTCAGTCCATAAGAGGGTCGTTTAGGAGTCCGGTAACAGCGGGGAAGAAGCAATACTGACTACATCAGAGCAGCTCCAAATATTAGCGCAGTGGGTTGCCGGGAGTATTTCTGCCTTTTAGCCAATGCTGGCTGCCCATAGTGGGTAATCTTCGAGTGCTCGAATATTCTAACAATTTCTTCTTCGGTACCTGCAGCCATTCTTTGCCATTATGATCATTGATGGACGGGTGGAAGCTCATGTGAACACTGGTGATGGAGTCCACACCAGGAAAGCAGTTATCAAGGCCCCTTCCGGAACTTTCAGCGATGGGCAAGAACATTCTGTCATACTTACTAGAAATAAGAGGTGTGTGTTCGCATGTATGAAGGTGATTAAAATGGAGAGTAAGACCATGAGGTGTTGCATTGTGAGAATACTTACAATGAAGTTGCTATAAACAAAATAAAGTTAAAACAATGGGTATTGATTACTGATCGATTTGCTTTGTTTGAACAAGAACGCTACAATTACTTATAGAGATCATTGAGTTGCACTGCTTTAATCAGGTCTGTTTTTATAACTTCTTACAAGGATGAGAAAGATCAGTGCCAGACTAAATAAATGCAATAACAACAGTTCAATGGGAATGAGTTTTTTAACTTATTAAATGAATGATGAGCCCGGATGAGAGCATTTGGTGCCTTTTCCTGAGAGCGGGTGTTTTGCACACACTAGACTCACAGAGATTAAACCATGGCGCTGTCTCTACAGATTGAGACTTTAGAGAGGAGGAGGCGATAAATACGGTTGTGACTCATGATGAGCAATGACCTGCAGTTTCAATATGAAGCTTCCTCCTCCCTATCCATCAATGCCCACTTTCACCTGGCTCCATGTACAGATCAGCAGTATCTGTTACAACGCCTGTCCGTGGAGGAGCAGCCTCCACGGGTTCCCTTCTTGCTTGTTCACCTGGCACGTGGCAAACTGCATTCAGCCGCCATCCAATTTCCCAAAACCCAGTTTCCCAAAAGGGTCTGAAACAGGTGCTCGATATTCAATTTGCGCAGAACGACTCCAGGGCCTTCCTTTAACGAAAGGCACTCTCCGGTGCAGACTCAGCGTGGTACACTTCGATGTATTGGTTTGACGTCAGACTGAGAAAGGGGCACCGCATAGTTTAATTTCTATACCATTGTTCTGTCTATTAACCTCAAGAATGAATTGACTGTACATTACGGGATGGGGGCTGCTGATCAGGTTCCCCACTGCCGACATCTCGACCATGTGTGTTAAACCCCTGTTGTTTCCTTCTGGCAGGATAATGACATTACAGATGGATGAAGGGAATATCCTTGAAATGAGACTTGGGTCCTCAGCAGACAACAGTCCATTGAATATTACCAGACTCTACGCTGGCGGGGTTCCAACTGGAGAGGGCGCTGTCGTCCTTAAGATAACAAAATCGTTCAAGGGTTGTATCAAGAACCTGGTCCTGAATACCGAGTAGGTTTCAATGATTTAATCCAGCCTGCACTGTGCTCTCGTTGTACCTGCTGTTTAGAGCAAGTGTAAACTACATGGAATGAGTTACTGTTTATAATAAGCACACTTCAAAATATTTTGAAGCAAGTTCTCCTGGCAATGTTTGATGTGGTGTTTACAACCTTACCGTAGGTGATATATGGTTGATATCCGGGACATCAGGCTGCCTATTTCTTCTTGTATGTTCTAGTCTTCACCTTTACAAAAAAACTTTTGTGATTATTCTTTTAAAACCAAAGCATAAACAGCACTGTGGGTGTATCTACAGCGCATGGACTGCAGAGGTTAAAGAAGGCGGATCACTACCACCTTCTCAAGGGCAATTAGGGACCTTACTTTGCTGTGCCTATTCTGACCTTGCTTCCTATTCTCGGCAAGGCTTTGCCCAGCGAGAAACTCATCGCTGCTTCCCCCACAGGTTAAACAGCAGCCTGGGCATCCATGATGCAGTCAGAGCCTCATCTGCATGTATAATCGGGACCCAGGCAGCACGCTGGCGCAGTGGTTAGCATTACTGCCTCACGGTGCCGAGATCACAGGTTCGATCCCGGCTGTGGGTCACTGTCTGTGTGGAGTTTGCACATTCTCCCCGTGTCTGCCTACGTTTCGCCTTCACAACCCAAAGATGCGCGAGGTAGGTGGATTGGCCACGCTAAATTGCCCCTTAATTGGAAAAAATTAATTGGGTACTCTAAGTCTTTTTTAAAAATGTATAATGGGGACCCCGCCATGTTGGGTTGCATGCTCCACCCTTGCAGAGTGGGAAAGGAGTGAGTAAAGCAATCACTCCTCTCAACAGCCTGCACCCCACTCCACACTCCAGCCAGGTTTGCACCGGTCAAGGTGGTGGGAGTGGGGCAAGAGGTAAAATCAGCCCTGTATCAAAGCAGATGTGTTTGTAATTACCTTTGTCACCATCCCCTGATCTCAAATTTTAAAAGTATTATAAGAAAGATAATAAATTATTAGTGCTTTAGAATTCCATCAAAACAGTAGAACTTAGAACATACAGTGCAGAAGGAGGCCATTTGGCCCATCGAGTCTGCACCGGCCCACTTAATCCCTCCCTTCCACCCTATCCCCGTAACCCAATAACCTCTCCTAACCTTTTGGTCACTAAGGGCAATTTAGCATGGCCAATCCACCTAACCTGCATGTTTTTGGACTGTGGGAGGAAACCGGAGCACCCGGAAGAAAACCACACAGACACTGGGAGAACGTGCAGACTCCGCACAGACAGTGACCCAGCAGGGAATCGAATAGTATATTTGATTCAAACAGGTCTACACTAATATGGGGAATAGCATTGATCTATCAAGCTAATCCACTGATATTAAAATATATACAGGTGGCATCAAACTGTCAGACCCACAGAGAGGAAACAGTGCTAAAGTTGAGCTCTGCCCAGGTGCCACGTCGGGGCAAGATTTGATTGAAACCTCAGAAACATTGGGTGAATTTTACGGCCCCTGCCGCGTGTGTTTTCGGCAGTGGGGTGGAGCGTTACGGGGAGTAGATGAACATGTAAACTGTGCTGGGTGGCGAGACCGGCTCCTTCCTGCCCACCCCTGACCCATTCCCCAGAAAGCAGTGGGTGGGCATTGCGCCTACTAAACCATCCACCGAAGGCCTATGGAGGTCCTCACTGCCTAATTAAGTGCCTCAAGCAATTAAGGGCCTCAAGCAGCCACCTCGTCAATGGGGTTTCCCGTTGTTCGCACCCTCCGCTGCCGGAGAAACCGGGGGGGGGTCGGCGTCAGCTGGACGAGAAGTTCCCGGCTGCAGGAAAGCTCGGAAAATCCCGCACGTATAGAGCAGAAAGAACCACAGATAAAGGGGAGACGTGTTACAAATAGCCCCTGAAGTGGATTCTGAGTGTCACTCTATAACATTGCAGCGATATTATTTGCTAGATTGCTCACTGAAGTAAGACTATTGTGACAGGCATTCTACATCACAACCTGTTCATGAAAACAGAACAAAATATAGCCTGTGGACTTGGATCATGCTATTAACATTAAGTTAAACCAGCAGTAAACCATAAAAAATATTAATAATTAGCAAATCCAGTGCCGGGTGCACTCTGATATACATTCCATCCTTGCTCTAAAACAAACGGCAAACACAAAAAAATTCAGGTGTCTTTAACTGTTAGAGTTACTCCCCTATACGTGCTGTATAGTCCCCACTTGGCATTGTACTTCGAAACCCAACAGTGCAGAAGGGGGCCATTCGGCCCATCGAGTCCTCGTCGGATTTTTACAACTCATATAGTTGTGAGGTGGTGTCTTATGTTTTAGGGTATGTGCCAATGCGTTATAGGTAATATAAAACACAATTCTGATTTTAATCGCAGGTTGTTAGATTTCAGTGGCGCTTTGAAATACCAGAATATTGATCTGGACAGCTGTCTCCTCTCGGAGAGACCAGTGCCTGAGCCGAACGAGAGAGACTTTGAGCTGCTGCTTCAACCGACGGTCAAACCCATCCCACCTCCTGAAAAAAAAACAACCCCCACTACCACTGTCCGCAGCTCCTCCTCCGGCAAGAAAACGGTAAGAAGACTGTTCAGGACACCGCTTATGTTGCCAGTGAGAGTGCCTCAAAATCCCGAAGGATAACTCGAAACACTAGTTCTTGATGGGGTATATTTGTTTGGAATAATGTGTGGAACAATGTACAACCCAGTGTGAAGAACCAGTCCAGACATTGTTTAAACAATTAAAAAATAATATTTATTAAAGTAAAAGAAAAACACAGACAAAAGACGCACACTGACACTTTAAAGAACAAAGAAAAATTACAGCACAGGAACAGGCCCTTCGGCCCTCCAAGCCTGCGCCGATCCAGATCCTCTATCTAAAACTGTCACCTATTTTCTAATAAACAAAGAAGCATAAGTATATGAATAACTAAACATCCTGTTTTGTCTGAAGTTACCTCTTGTTCACACCTTCCCTGAACTCACTGAGACACCTCTTTTCCCAAGCAACATGCAATTTTAGAAACTCTATTAATTAGAGTTAATAGTTACCACACAATACCGCTTAGGTGACCAAGTCTCTTCCCGGTTCAGCGAAGGCACAAAGAACAAAGAAAAGTACAGCACAGGAACAGGCCCTTCAGCCCTCCAAGCCTGCACCGAACATGCTGCCCATCTAAACTAAAATCTTCTACACTTCCGGGCTCCGTATCCCTCTATTCCCATCCTATTCATGTATTTGTCAAGATGCCCCTTAAACATCACTATCGTCCCTGCTTCCACCACCTCCTCCGGCAGCGAGTTCCAGGCATCCGCTACCCACTGTGTAAAAAACTTGCCTCGTACATCTCCTCTAAACCTTGCCCCTTGCACCTCAAACCTATGCCCCCTAGTAATTGACCCCTCTACCCTGGAAAAAAGTTTCTGACTATCCACTCTGTCTATGCCCCTCATAATTTTGTAGACCTCTATCAGGTCGCCCCTCAACCTCCTTCATTCCAGTGAGAACAAACCAAGTTTATTCAACCTCTCCTCATAGCTAATGCCCTACATACCAGGCAACAGCCTGGTAAATCTCTTCTGCACCCTCTCTAAAGCCGCCACATCTTTCTGGTAGTGTGGCGACCAGAATTGTACACTATACTACAAGTGTGGCCTAACTAAGGTTCTATACAGCTGCAACATGACTTGCCAATTTTAATACTCAATGCCCCGGCCAATTAAGGCAAGCATGCCGTATGCCTTCTTGACTACCTTCTCCACCTGTGTTGCCCCTTTCAGTGACCTGTGGACCTGTACACCTAGATCTCTCTGACTGTCAATACTCTTGAGGGTTCTACCATTCATTGCATATTCCCTATCTGTATTAGACCTTCCAAAATGCATTACCTCACATTTGTCCGGATTAAATTCCATCTGCCATCTCGCAGCACAAAGCTGCGTCTTTTAGAGGAGAAGATTTGCAATATGCTGTGGCACTAAATCTTCGATGGAACAGACGTCTGTGGCTTAGATCATAGATTGAACTTGTATTGTTGGATGGAAAGCTAACCCCCTTTCCCCAATGAATGTGCTATCAGTTATATTGCTCAATCTCATTGATAGTCCCCTCTTTGGATTCTGCTGTCTATCTTGCTCAAATTCCTCGCGTTTATAGATTTGTACGGCCCCACTGATCTCTGGTAAACATTTGACGGGATTCTTCAGTCGCCCTGCCACGTGTTTCTTGGTGGAGGGAGGTGGAGTGCCATTCGCTGGCGGTGGAATTCTCTGCGCCCGCCAGACTCAATAGGAATTCCCATTGAAGCAACCCCACGCTGCGGGAAACCCCTGGGTGGGGGTGCACCACCGGTGGGACTAGAGAAACCCACTGCCAGTGAACGCCCGGAGAATTCCGACCAATATTTCTGATATGGCCCTTTGCACCTCAATGTCTCTAGACGCCTGCTAATCTTGTTACTGGGGAAATCTATCTCATTATTCCCCTTGAAAGTCTTGCTACTTGTCTGCTACTTTCTTTTCATCTCAAATTCGCTGTTATTCTCGTTAACGTCCCACATTCCTAACAATGCTGTGATATCAACTCCATGTATCAACTCTGTAGCACAGTGGTTATTAGTGCTGCTGCCTCACAGCGCCAGGGACCTGGATTAAATCCTGGTCGTGGGTCACTGTCTGTGTGGAGTTCGCACTTTCTCCCCGTGTCTACGTGGGTTTCCTCCGGGTCCTCCAGTTTCCTCCCACAGTCCAAAGATGTGCTGGTTAGATAGATTGGCCTTGCTAAATTGCCCCTAGTGTCCAAAACATATGTGTAGGTTAGGTTAAGGGGTTGTCGGGATGGGGCAGGAGAGTGGGCTTGGGTGGAGTACTCTTTCAGAGGGTCGGTACAGACTCAATGGACCGAATAGCCTCCTTCTGCACTGTAGGGATTCTATGATACTGTGAATTAACAGTGCAAGAGGCGGCCTCTGCGCCCAACCAGGTCCAGGCTGAGACTTAATGCTGCAGCCTGGTTATATACCACGAACAGGAAGTCGGTCATGGCTACAAATGTAAAGGCCACGCCCTCTCTCTCATTATTCTTAGAACAGGCTCAACAAAGTCAATAAATGAAATGAAAAGTCATCCAGATGCAGCCACCTTCTCCAGTAGAATCTGCTGCTACCCGCAGCCATGATCCCGGTGTCAGGACCCACCTTCCCCCTCCGTGTCACCACGACGAACCTGGCCTAAAGCACTCCAAAGCTTTTTCCCACTCGCTGCCTGAAAACACTGCGCATTTTATATTCACACAGGGAGGGGGGAGCGGACCCCCTTCCCCACCCACGCAAGCGACATGAAGGTGGCAGCATAACGTTGGCATCCATCCCGCAGCCTGACTCCGAAGCAAACCAGAGGAGGCGTTTTGAGACTATCTCAGTTCGGTAGTTAGTCCGACTGCATTTGACCTTTGCACTCGGTGGAAAATAAGGATATCAAGCGATATGGGAAAGGGTCTGGCAACTTTTGAAACTCAGTGCCAACTCTTTAGATGCAAGGCAAAAGCACAAAAGCCTGCCTGTGTGGTCGGAACATTAAAAATTAACCACACAAAACAGGAGCTCTTTGAAGAAAAGGTCAATTGACAGAAAAGTGTGGTCTGGTCTGACAGATGTACCAGCTGAGAATATACAGCACTCTACATATACTGCTCTCCATGTTATCGAGTTAAGTAGAAACCTGCGTCTTTTGTCATTGTTCAAACTTACATATAATCGATATAACCTGCATATCGATACCATTTGTGTTTCAAATTGCAATGTTTAAAATGTTTTCAACTCAGAGCGGAGTGGCATCAAATTGCCTCCAGTCCGAGGATCGTAGAGTAACACAGCACAGTCATTCAGTCCATCGTGAATATGCTGGCCCTTTGTTATCCAATGATCTCACTCCTCTGCTGTTTTCCCCGTCAAATATTGATCTAATTCTCTTACCACTGAATCTGCCTCCTCCAGCCTTCTGGCCAGTGAGCTCCAGCACAAGGAAAAGCGCTGTATTAAAAAAAATGTGTCACCTCTGTTACTCTTCCCCCAACCAGTCTCCTTTCCCTCGTTGGGAATAGTTTATCTCATTTATGATGGGGAGGCAATTCTCTCATTCGGATGGGGAAATTTTCCTGGGAGTTGCAGGGTGGGACGGGAAGAAGGCCGTCAGGAGGCGGATTATTCCCCCAGCAGCTGGTTCAAAAGAATGTTGCCAAAGGCTGGGCCACAAATACCCTGCCCGGCATCCTGAATGAAGTTACTGCGACGGAGTCAAACTAAGAAGGGGGGGGGAACACAAATGATGATGGGCAGGGCCTTCCAGCTATTCCCTAGCGGTGGAGGTGCGAGCAACGGGAAACCCGTGTAACAACGGCGGGACCGGAATATCCCGTCGCTGACCAATGGTGGGCCGCCCCAAAGCACACCGTGGAGGGAGGGGAGGGGGGGGGGGGCAGAAAATACCACCCTGTGTTCTTAAAACCACTTTTATTCAACCTTTGTATTGAATGTTTTATTGCACATGTTGTTTTTGGCCGACAGTTGCAGTGTGCAGTGGAGGAACTACCAGGCACTGTTTCCGACGCTTACCAGTTTGGACTCGCTCGAGGCAGTCACATGGTTCTCTCCCTCGATGAGAATACGGTCAAGAGAAAGTAAGTGCCTCCGTCTGATAGTTGTGAAGAGCAAAAATAATCTTTGTTGGAAAGGAAAAAATACTGCAGGGGCTGAAAACCTGAGATAAAACAGTAAATGCTCCTGGTGGAAAGTGAAACAGTTTCAATGAAAGGCCGTCGGACTGAAAGCTTGGGTGGGATTTTCCGGCCCTTCCTGCCGGTGGAGTCTTCTGGTCCTGCCGAAGGCGGACGAGCCACACAAAGTGGCGTAGACGTCGGTGCGACCGGAGGATCCCACCAGTGGCAATGGCGAGCTGCCTCCTCCAGTGGAAACCACGTGGTGTTAACTGGCCAGTTAACTCTGATTCTCTCTCTCGCACACGGAAGCTGCTGGACGCGCCATTTCCAAGCATGGTCTGTTTTCATTTACCATTTGTGACCTTTATAGAGACTGGTTTTTAATTGAAAACTCTGCGCTTTTTTTAAAATCATGAATCAACAATGCGTCTCTTCATCCTTCAAAACAAATACTGTTTTTCAATCTTCTAACCAGCAGGGGATGCCCTTGTCTCTGCTCCATAAAGAGATATGAAATGGTAACGTTTCTGTCGAGTGGTTTTCCTGTGCAAATATCTAATCGCACCCAACCACAAAACAAAGTCACAATGTAGAGACCCCGAGATTGGAGAATTTGTTAATCTATGGGTCTTACATTTTGATTAATGTTGTCAAGAGAAGATGGATCTACGTTTAGACAGGACCAGAAAAACCTCTAAATCAGTGGATAAACTAATAGGGCTGGATTCTCCATTTCTGCCAATGGAGAATTTCGATTTGGCGAGAAACCGGCGTCCCCCCCCCCCCCCCCCCACGATTTTGGCGTCCAAATCGATTCACCGCCCAATCGCGTTTCCTGATTCCGGCGTCAGCTGACGTCCGTGATGTTTTACGTTGGGACTCTTTTCCTATCCTGCCCACTACGGGAATCGTCACCATTAAAAGGTTCGTTGACCGGCAGGCGGGACCCGGAGTTCCCCCCACTCCCACCCCAAAAATACAGGTGGTTTTGGGTCAGGTGATAAGTAACAAATTCAAACCTGCCACTTGCCAAATGCAAGATGGAGAGCAGATGACCAACCCACTCCCACCAGGCATGTCTGGTCAATGTCAGATGAAAAAAACTCCTGAGGAGGCTTAAAAAAGGTTTTTAACCCACTTCTGTTTCTCAGGTTTTAAGAAACCCATCAGGTGAGAATGGCCAGATTGTTGAACTTCACCTTTACAGCACTGCTTGTGGGCCAGGAACAGCTGGATTGCTCGACTCCAGCCCAACGAGCGAACTGTTTGCAGCTTCGCAATTAATGACTTCTCCCTTCTTTCCCCCTATCCCAAATCACATCCCACCACATCCCACCTCCACGCCCGGACTGTGAGCCCCTTTGCATTCCAGACACCACATTGTTAATCAGGCTGACTATAAACATGCTGAAAAATAATTATGTAATAATAATAATAATAATAATAATAATAATAATAAACGCTTATTGTCACAAGTAGGCTTCAATGAAGTTACTGTAAAAGCCCCTAGTCGCCACATTCTGGCGCCTGTTCAGGGAGGCCGGTACAGGAATTGAACACACGCTGCTGGCATTGTTCTGCATTACAAGTCAGCTGTTTAGCCCTCTGTGTTAAACCAGCCCCTATGTAGTGGAAACCCATGCTTGTCAAATGAGAAATTAAATTTAAACCATTCCAAATGTGGGGCGAAATTCTCCGACCCCACGCAGGGTCGGAAAATCGGCCGGCGGCGGCGTTATTCCCGCTCCAGCCATGTTTTTAATTTTCCGAGCCGCCATTAAACGGCGTAGTTCAAATCCCGCCGGCAGCCTCCGAGAACAGCTGGCGCCGGGGGGATGTCATTTAATTTTTACATTGATTAATTCTCCGGCCCGGATGGGCTGAAGTCCCGCCGACGTGGCCACGGGTCACGTCGGCGGAAATCACAGTAGGTTTATAACGGCGTCAACCATTGATGATGGTTGACGCCGTTCAGTAACCTACATCGAGTGCGGCGGGGGGAGGAGAGTACCGGCGTTTGTGTGGGGGGGGGAGGAGAGTACCGGCATTTGGGCGTTTGTGTGGGGGGGGAGGAGAGTACCGCCGTTTGTGTGGGGGGTGGGGGGGGGGGGAGAGGAGAGTACCGCCGTTTGTGTGGGGGGGGGAGGAGAGTACCGGCGTTTGTGTGGGGGGGGGAGGAGAGTACCGGCGTTTGTGTGTCGGGGGGGGGAGGGGAGGAGAGTGCCGGCGTTTGTGTGGGGGGTGGGGGGGGAGAGGAGAGTACCGGCGTTTGTGTGGGGGGGGGGAGGAGAGTACCGGCGTTTGTGTGGGGGGGGGGGAGGGGAGGAGAGTACCGGCGTTTGTGTGTGGGGGGGGGGGAGGAGAGTACCGGCGTTTGGGGGGGGGGAGGAGAGTACCGGCGTTTGTGTGGGGGGGAGGAGAGTACCGGCGTTTGTGTGGGGGGGGGGAGGAGAGTACCGGCGTTTGTGTGGGGGGGGGGGGAGGAGAGTACCGGCGTTTGTGTGGGTGGGGGGGAGGGGAGGAGAGTACCGGCGTTTGTGTGGGTGGGGGGGAGGGGAGGAGAGTACCGGCGTTTGGGGGGGGGGGAGGAGGAGAGTACCGGCGTTTGTGTGGGGGGGGGGAGGAGGAGAGTACCGGCGTTTGTGTGGGGGGGGGAGGAGGGGGAGTACCGCCGTTTGTGTCGGGGGTGGGGGGGGGAGAGTACCGGCGTTTGTGTGTGTGGGGGGGGGGGGAGGAGAGTACTGCCGTTTGTGTGGGGGGGAGGAGGAGAGTACCGGCGTTTGTGTGGGGGGTGGGGGGGGGGGGAGAGTACCGGCGTTTGTGTGGGGGTGGGGGGGGGGAGAGTACCGCCGTTTGTGTGGGGGGGAGGAGGAGAGTACCGGCGTTTGTGTGGGGGGTGGGGGGGGGAGAGTACCGGCGTTTGTGTGTGGGGGGGGGAGGAGAGTACTGCCGTTTGTGTGGGGGGGAGGAGGAGAGTACCGGCGTTTGTGTGGGGGGTGGGGGGGGGGAGAGTACCGGCGTTTGTGTGTGGGGGGGGGGGGGGGGAGGAGAGTACTGCCGTTTGTGTGGGGGGGGGGGAGTGAACCGGCGTTTGTGGGGGGGGGGGGGGGAGAGAGTACCGGCGTTTGTGTGTGGGGGGGGAGAGTATCGGCGTTTGTGGGGGGGGGGAGAGTATCGGCGTTTGTGGGGGGGGGAGTACCGGCGTTTGTGGGGGTGGGGGGGGGGAGTACCGGCGTTTGTGTGGGGGTGGGGGGGGAGAGTACCGGCGTTTGTGTGTGGGGGGGAGAGAGTACCGGCATTTGTGTGTGGGGGGAAGGAGAGTACCGCCGTTTGTGGGGGCGGGTGGGGGAGGAGAGTACCGGCGTTTGTGGGGGGGGGGTAGTGGCGTTGGAGAGGGGTGGGGGTTGGGGTGGGGTGGGGGGGTAGGGGTGTGTGTGGGGGTGGTAGGGGTGGGGTGGTAGGGGTGGGGGTAGGGGTGGTGGGGTAGGGGTGGGGGGGTTGTGGGGGTGGGGGGGTGGGGGGTAGGGGTTGAGGTAGGGGGTTGGGGTAGGGGGCAGCGGCGTGCAAAGGGGGGGGCGACGGTGCATTGGCCCCAGGCATCTATTGGATGGGGGCATCAGCAGATCTTCCTCAAGGCTCCCCTTCCTCCCAGCTGCCTTGTCTTTGTTTGAGAGAGAGAGAGAGAGAGAGAGGGAGATTGTGGGGACAGATTTACAGTGCGGTTTAGGTTCTGTGTTTACCCCAGGTGTGGGGGCGGGGAAAAGAGGGAGGGTTCGGCATTCCTCAGGGGCACTGCATTGAACCACCCCCACCCCCCTCCCAAATCATCCTCCATCTAACCTCATCCATCCCTCTTTTCCCCGACCCCACACCTGGAGTAAACACAGAACCTAAACCGCACTGTAAATCTGTGCCAGTGCACAGGGGGATCAAATAGCTCTGGAACAAAGGGCAGGATGAAGAGAATGTGAGAGAGAGAGAGGAGAAAAGGGGGAGGGAGGAGAAAGAGGGAGGGAGGAGAAAGGGGGAGGGAGGAGAAAGGGGGAGGGAGGAGAAAGGGGGAGGGAGGAGAAAGAGGCCCAGGGGGTGGGGAGGCAGAATTAATCCAAATTCCTGCTTATTTCCTCAGACTCTTCAAAAGGTTGTTCTCCCCAGGATTAGAAAAGGTGCCTTGACAATTCACAGCGCAGAACCCTTTCTGCGCTGTGAATTATAAAGGCAGAACCCAGAAACTTTGCCAAAAGTTTTTCCCTCTCTCTCCGCGCGTTTTTCCTGTTGTTGTGAAACTGACCTGAAATCGCAGAGGCTGAAGCTGAAATAGACAAATCCAGACACATCTCCCACCCCGGGATCCCAGCATTTCCCTCTGCATTCTAACCAGGCAATAATCCTGGGTTTAGGCAGATTGCAATATACTCACCAAAGCCCTGCTCTCAGCCAGAGGACGGACGGGACTCCCTCTCTCTGTCTCTCTCTCTCTCTGTCTGTCCCCACAATCTCCCTCTCTTTCTCTCAAACAAAGACAAGGCAGCTGGGAGGGAGGGAAGCCTTGAGGAAGATCTGCTGATGCCCCCATCCAATGGATGCCCGGGGCCAACGCACCGTCGCCACCCCCTCTGCACACCGCTGCCCCTACCCCAACCCCCCCCCCCTACCACCTACCCCCCCTCCCCCCCCACCCCCTACCCCCCACCCCCCACCCCCACCCCCCTACCCCCCAGCCCTACCCCCCCAACCCCCACCCCTACCCCTCACCCCACCCCACCCCTACCCCCCCCCACCCCACCCCTCCCAACGCCGCTCCCCCCCCAACAAACGGCGGGTACTCTTCCCCCCCCACAAACACCGGTACTCTCTCCCCCCCCTCACAAAACGCCGGTACTCTCCTTCCCCCCCCCCCCCACACACAAACGCCCGGTTATCTCACTTCCCACCCCCCCCCACACACAAACGGCGGTACTCTCCTCTCCCCCCCCCACACAAACGCCGGTACTCTCCTCTCCCCCCCCCACACAAACACCGGTACTCTCCTTCCCCCCCCCCCCCCACACAAACGCCGGTACTCTCCTCTCCCCCCCCCCACACAAACACGGTACTCTTCTCCCCCCCCCCCACACATAAACGCCGGTACTCTTCTTCCCCCCCCACACACAAACGGCGGTACTCTCCTCCCCCCCACCCCCCACCCACACACCCACAAACGCCGGTACTCCCCCCCCCCCAAACGCCGGGCGACGTTGATGATGTCGCCCGACGCGCCGCCTCCGCAGCGCGTAAAACTGACGCGTTTAGCGTCAGTCCGCTGCTGGCCCTTTCGGGAACGGAGATTTAGGGTTTAAAAGAAGGTCCTGACGCCGGAGTCACCGGCGCCGCTTTTGCCCGCCGGTAATGGGCGTCACGCAGGTCTTCAGAGAATTTCGCCCGTGATCTCAGGATTACTACCCGTGCCAGGATATAACAGATCACTACATGGCTGAAGAAATGGTGTGAGGGTGAGTGGTTAGGATTCCTGGGAAATTGGGACTAGGTCTGGAGGTGGTGGGACCAATACAAACTCGACGGGTTACACCTGGGCAGAACTGGGACTGATGGCCTGGGGAGTATTTGCGAGTGTGATTGGGGAGGCTTTAAACTAAAATGGCAGGCGGGGGGGATGAACCTGTGCAAGGGGTCAGAGAAGGAGACACACAGACAAAAACAAAAGACAGAAAGGGGAATAAGAAAAGTGATAGGCAGAGAAATAAAGGGCCACAATTAAACAGAGCCTCAGAGAAAAATAGTGGGACAGGATAAGAAATGTTAAAAGACAAGTCTTCAGGCTTTGAGACTTAACATGCAAAGCATTTGCAATAAAGTGGATGAATTAATCGCGCAAAGAGATGCAAATGGGTAGATATAGTCGGGGTTACAGAAACATGGCTGCAAGGTGACCAGGGATGGGAATTGAACATCCACAGGTCATCAGTATTTAGGAAGGACAGGAAAAAAGGAAAAGGTGGTGGGGTTACATTGCTGGTTAAAGAGGAAATTAACGCACTAGTGAGGAAGAATATTAGCTCCGCCGATGTAGAATCTATATGGGTAGAGCTGAGAAATCCCAAGTGGCAAAAAATGTAAGTGGGGTGTGTGTACAGCCCCAGACTGTAATGGTGATGTTGGGGATGTTATTAAACAGGGAATTAGAGACACATGTGATAAAGGAACATCTGTAATTTTAAAAATGTAATTTTTTTTTAATTTAAAGGGCCAAATTCTTTTTTTTCCACTTAAGGGGCAATTTAGCATGGCCAATCCACCGGCCCTGCACATCTTTGGTTTGTGGGGGTGAAACTCACACAGACACGGAGAGAATGTGCAAAGGGTTGAAAAGAGGCATGAAGTAAATCAAAAAGTAGAATTTAGATTACGTCGTGCTTGTCTTAAAAATCTGGATATGAGACCATAAGATGTAGGAGCAGCAGTAGTAGGCTGTTCGGCCCTTTAAGTCTGCTCCAACATTCAATGAGATCATGGTTGATCTGATATAATCCTCAACTCCATTTTCCTGCCTTATTCCCGTAACCCTTGATTCACTCATTGATTAAAAATCTGTCTATCTCAGCCTTGAACATATTTAACGACCCATCCTCTGCAGCCACCTACAGTACAGATTGCCCTCCGAGTTAAGAAATTCCTCCTCATCTCGGTCACAATGGGCGACCCCTTACACTGTGACTATGCCTGCTGGTCCTCGACTCGCCGACAAGGGGAAGCAATCTCTCAGCATATGGGAGGAGAAAAGTTAAGACGAAGAATGTTAAAGGGGCTCCGCAGTTTTAGTGACAGAGGAAGATTGTTTTATGGTGGGAGGCAATTAAATCAATCTTGGTTGCAACGCGAAAGACAGAATGAGCATTGATGTTGTGTCTGTAAACCTTGTTAAAGTGCTTCGTAATCAGTGATTTATTTTTGGAAGTGCAGCTGCTGTTATTGAGACGGCCAAATTCACACAGCAAGATCTCATACACAGCAACAAGACGAACCATCTGTGCTGTTTGACAGTGTACGGTTACATGACTCAAGTCAGGGTGGTTGAGGTGCACCAATTATAGCAGTAATAATCAAAGAGAGATAAGGAAGGAGCAAATCCCCTGGGCGCCGTCTGGAAAATTTCAGACATGCATTGCAGCACCTGGTACAAAGAGCCTGGGTGGTCGCCGTTGAACGGGACAACGCCCTTGCAGATCTCCGTTGTGGCGCACCTTCCCACCGATGTCAAAGAAGTCTATGCTCAGGCGGGTCCTAAGTTTCCGTCCCATCAGCATCTCAGTTAGGGCCACCCCAGCCACGGTGTGCTGTAGCAAAACAGGAACCGGGCCAGCCTGGTGTCCTTCATCCCGAAGGCTGTTTTCGTAACGTGCTTTTGGACATCTGGACCGCCCTTTCCCCTATCCCGTTTGAAGCTGGATAGTGCGGGGCGGTTCGAATATGTCAAACCCCATTGGCCTTCAGAAACTCAGAGAACTCTGTTCACAAAAGATGTGCCATTGTTAGTGGCGAACACCTCGGGTATGCCATGGGTACAAAAAGACAAACTCAGCTTCTCAATCGTTGCCCGGGAGGTGGTTGCTCCCATCTTGCGGACCTCCAGTCAGTTGGAATTAGGAAGAGTCAATTGGGAAGAGGAACATCAACCCCTGAAAGGGCCCGGCAAAATCGGCGTGTAACCGTGCCCATTGCCCCCCTGGCCATTCCCAAGGATGGAGGGGTGTGGCTGGGGGAGCTTCTGGTGCTCCTAACAGACAGTTCATTGTTCAATGTCAGCATTCAGGACCGGCCACCAAACAGCTGCGCGCTAACATTTTCATTTTTGACCCCCCCGGGCTTCCGCTGTGGAGTTCTTGCAAGTTCAAACTATGACTGTTTTCTGGGACAATGACAAATGTAACCCAAAGCAGGAAACCGTCCTCCACACTAAATTTGGATATTGTGGATATTAAAGCCGGTGATTTACCTGGGAGATGTTGATTCTGTCCACCATACTCCACGAGATGCCAATCTTTGGAAAGAACCAGGTCCACTCACAGATGCTAGACACAGTGACCGGGAACAAGTTCATAAAGCTAAGGGTGGCGACAACTTACCCGTCCTGGGAGGAGACAGGGGGCTAGTCGGCAGGGGTAGTCCGCTCAACACATCGGCGTGCGCATTCTGAGTGCCCGGCCTATGTTTGAAAGAGTAGTCGTAAACGGCCAACAGAATCGTCACGGAAGCGATAGGCGGGATGTCCGCCTTGAATAAACCGAACAACAGGTTGTGGTTGCCGATGATGGTGAAATGATGGCCGTACACATATTGGTGAAATTTCTTTATTGCGAAATCCACTGCCAGGCCCTCCTTTTCTATCTATTTTTTTTTAAAATTTAGAGTACCCAATTAATCATTTGGGCTGTGGGAGCGAAACCCACGCAGACATGGGGAGAATGTGCAAACTCCACACGGACAGTGACCCAGAGCCGGGATCGAACCTGGGACCTCGGCGCCGTGAGGCCGCAGTGCTAACTCACTGCGCCACCGTGCCGCCCTCTCCTTTTCTATCTATGTGTATTTACGTTCGGGTGGTAAAACCAATCGGCCTCTCTCTGCCATCTTGCATCCTGTGAGACAGAACGGCCCCGATGCCGTACGGCAACACATCGCACGTCTCGGTGAGAGGCTTGGTGGGATCATAGTGAGTCAGTAACCCGGAAGATGAAAGCTGTTTCTTCACCTGTCTGAAAGGCGTTTCCTGTGGCCTGTGCCACGCCCACTCTTGGTTTTTCTTCAACAGTAGATGCAGGGGGTGGAGGGCAGCATTGTCACGAGATTCAGGATGAACTTGTCATAATAGTTCACCAACCCAGTCCAAACGCAAAGTTGTATTTACCGTCAGCTATAATCCCCGCATCACCAGACCGTCTTGTCTGTCTTCAATACCAGGACCGCTAGGGCTGCCCAATCGGCAAAGTGCACGGGCCGGATGATCCCTAATTCTTCAAGCCAGCTGAGCTCGGCCTCCACTTTTGCCAGCAAGTCATAAGGGACCGGCGGGCTCTGAAATATTTCAGATGCGCACCTGAGTCGACATGGATTTTGGCCGCAGTACCCTTCATTTTCCCCAATACGGGCTGACAGACTTCAGGTTACTTTTCCAGTACTTTGCTCAGGTCCCCAGATTCCATTTGGAGGATGTGTTGCCAATCAAGTTGCAGGCAGCTCAACCAATCGCGGCTGAATAAGCTGAGGCCATGTACCTTCTCTACAATTAGCAGGAGGCACACCAGTGTCATTCAATTCCAAATGTTGCACTCCTTTCTAAATGCAGTCGCAAATTTGCCTCCCTACAACGGGAGCCAGTACCCAGCTCCATATCCAATTGGTGTCCGTTCACTTGCACAGCGATTTTGATGGGTGCAACACAAGGTTCTGCCACACAGTTGAGCTGCATGCAATCCTCCTCCTCCGGTTCACCAAGCCGGAAAGTGCAGGCCCTAGGCAGGCACCTACCTCGACAGAGGCCCAGGACCTCTGGCCAACCAGCGGCTTGCGCTCAGGTCGGGGCCCACGACCACATGTCCCACAATGGTCTGGCTCTCCTGCAGATTCTGGGGAGGTATCCCATTTAGGATGACTCTGTTTTCGACCAATGCCCCGGGCCTGTACGATGCTTGGTCAAGGGGGGGGGGTTTCGATCATCAGGAGGGGACGCACCCTGAGGCATTCCCTTCCATACCAGGATTTCCTCTACCTCTCGTATGGCACTTTCGCGTGATAGGGAAATTTGCACAGCTTGATGCAGGTTGAAGGACGGTTCGGCCAAAAATTTATTTTGCGTAGTCACATTATTAATGCCACATATCAAGCGGTCGCACAGGATTTCTGACAGGGATGGGTCACATTCACAGAATTCGGCTATCTTTTGTAATCTCAACAAAACGCTGAGTGTGGACACACCCAGGTTCCTTTCCACAATATTAAAGCGATACTTCTACACAATTACAGATAGTGTTGCATTAAAATGTTACCCCACGAGTGTTACTATCAACTTGAAAGTATGAATGTCTGGTACTGCAGGGTGGGTGAGACTCTGTATCACATCGTTGGTGTGTGCGCCACAGGCAGTTAACAAAATGACTGTCTGGTGATCACTCACCATCATGCTGTTGGCCCTGAAAAAGTAGCATGTCCTACATACTGAGTCCAATCGTCCAAATTGGTGTCAAGCACAACTGATCTTCAGAACAGAAGCCTGGTAAATGAAAGGATTCTGCCCTGTATCCAGCAGGGTTAGCGAGGTGGCTTAACCAACAGAGTTGCAGCATTGACAAAAAAATAACCATTGAATCCTCGTCGCCAGTTTTGCAGACCTTGAAAGAGTCCACACCAAGTTGTAGAGAAAAATAAAGTTGTATTACAATAACTATTATTTACAGCACAATAGATCACGCCCGGAATTCTCCAAAATCGCAGCAAAGTGTTGACGCCAGTGTAAACACCAGAGTGTTTCATGCCGGTGTCAACGGGCCGCTTGGCCCAGCGATTCTGCAACCCACAGGGGGCCAGCATGGCTCTGGAGTGCTTCACGCAGCTCCGGCTGGCGATACGGGCCCCAGTACTTCCAGCCGCGGATCCGCGCATGTGCGCAGCGGACAGCCACGGGTCCGCGCATGCGTGCGGCGGACGGCCACGGGTCCGCGCATGCGCTTGCCGCCCAATTTTGCGTCGGCCCCTGCGCAAAATGGCAGAGCCCTACAGCGGCCTGACGTGGAAGAAGATAGGTCCCCCCCGGAATCCGGAATGTGTGCGTCTGCTGATCGGTTGTCCCCGATCGCGGGCCTGGTCATCGTGGAGGCCCCCCCCCCCCCAGAGTCTGATACCCCCCAGCCCCCCCACCAGGACAGCCCCCGCAACTGCGACGCTGAGCTCCCGCCGGGTGGAGCCATACGGGAACCACGCTGGCGGGACTTGGTGGATCTCGGCTGGTCGACCGTGGACAATCGTCACAGACGCCTCTTTCAATGGCCCCCGACCGGCGCCGATTCTCCGGTCGCCGGAGAATCGCGTCTCAGTGTCGGAACCGATATCGCGGCCATTCTCCGCCCCCACGCCGATTGCGTTTTCGGTGCGGAGGCCTGGAGAATCCCGCCCCTCAGCCGGACTCTTTCTTGTTGGTAGCCAAACTGGCTGACTTTGTACCGAGGTTTAGCTATGCATGGTTTAGGGGTCAAATTCGGCGAGGTTCATGGGGAGTTTAATCATTGCTACTTCGTAAGTCCCATGCGGGTTATAACAATGACACAGGGAGTAACAGGGATAATGCCAGAAGTGTGTTGGTATATACATCAGAAAAGTACTGTACAGGCTGGGTCTCTTTACTCTTCAAAAAAGAAGGCTGGGGTGGTGGTCCTTAAAATAATGAAATGTTTTTAATAGAGCGGATACAGAGACTTCTGTGGTAAGAGCGTAACTAGAGACTAGCAATATAAGATAGTCATCAGGAATTCCAATAGGTAAGTCAGAAGGAACTTCTTTACCCACAGATGACGGGAATGTGGAACTCGCTCCCACAGGGAATGATTGAATATAGTTTAGCTGTATTTAAGGGTAAGTTAGTAAGGGAGAAGAGAAAAGAACAGTGCGTCCCAAACTTTTTCCCACAGTGACCCCCATTTTATTGCTGGAGAATTGGTGCAACCCCAAAGTGAGAGGGGCGATGGGAGAGAGTTGTTGAATGGGGACCAATGATGGAAGGGGGAGTTGTTGAATGGGGACCAATGATTTTCTCCACAACCATCCTGAAGAGTCTGATGAGGCTTTAGAGTTAGCGGTCATGCATTCGTGTTCTGGAGCCTCAGTACTGATCCCAGGACTATCCCGCTTCACTTGATGGCCGCCATTGCTGCCTCCGAGATAGTGAACCCAAAAGATTGCGTTGTGACTCCAATCCGGCCCATGGTTTGAGGGCCCCGGGAATAGTGGGTTTTAATGATGCGTTTAAGGACAGATAGGAGGAGACTGAGATGGAGCATAAACAGCGACATGGACTGTTTGGGCTGAGTGAATTTTTCCTGTGCCATATTACCTACGTAACCTTATATGATCCTCTCTGGAGTGGAGTTGAACCTCCTGACTCACTAGACATGACAACTGCCAGCAATTGAAGGCTGGCACTGGTAGCGACATATACAGTGAAGAAAAACTGAAGGAGGAAAGAGACACACTTTTGTCTCCCCCTCCAGCAAAGATATGATTAGTTTTAATTTAATCTGTAAAATACCACAGTGAAAATCTCATGTTTCAGCTGACTTGCACTGAATAGATTTCCACAGTCGTGGTTTGTCAAGAAAACACTCCAAATGAAAAGCAGCTTAAACATATTTTGCTGGGGCGATGCACATGTGAATCTTGTTTCATGAGAATCAACTTTAGCTGTCTTGTTGGCCAAATGTTATTGACTCGCACTGAACCAAGTCAATGTGTAATTGAAAGATGATGGTTGTGCTTCCTGTTCCTCACAGATTTTCCATCCAGTTGAATATTAGAACCTATGCCTCCAGCGGCCTGGTATACTATATGGCCCATCAAAACCAGATTGACTACGCAGCTCTTGAACTCTGGAAGGGACAGTTACATTTCCTGTTTAATCTTGGGAAAGGGACAACTGCGGTCATCCTGCCGACTCTTATTAATGACGGCAAATGGCATACAGTAAGTCCAGCACTTCTCTACACGCTCACTTTTAGTGATATTCCTTACATGGGTATTCATTTGTGTTCATGTTACTACATTAATGTTCCACCAGGCTTGGATCCAGAGATACTGTAAGAGTTCAGATACCACTATGGCAGCTGGGCAATTTAGATTCAGTTAATAAAGAAATATGGAACTTAAAAAGAAAGTATCAGTGAAGATGGTCTTGAAACTAGAGGATTAGTGTAACAACCCCACCTGGTTCACTTAATGTCCTTGAGGGAAATCTGCCCTCCACACCCAGTCTGGCCCATGTGTGTACCTCCAAACCCACAGCAATTAGGCTGCCTCCTAAATGTCCTCTGAAAATGTCTAATAAGTCACTAAGTTGTATTCAATGAAGGCACTTCCCACCACCTTCTCGAGGAGAATTGGCAACGGCAATATATGCTGACCTTGCTAATGGTGCTCATGTCCAATGAATGAATAAAAGAAAATGCAGTTTGTACTGCGGGGGTAAATTCTATAAACATATGAATTAGGAGCAGGAGTAGCCACTCGGCCCCTCGAGCCGCTCCGCCATCCAATAAGATCATGACTGATTTGATTATAGCTTCAACCCCACATTCCTGCCTACCCCGGATAACCTTTCACCCCCTTGTTAATCAATAATCTATCTAGATCTGCCTTAAAAATCTTCAAAGACTCTGTGTTAAAAACTCTGCCAATGTTAAATGTGAGGGTACCCCAAAACCCAGAAGGGTAACTTCGAACACCAGGACTTAGTGGTGTATATTTTCAATTTGGTATAATGTGAGGAAAGATATGCAAACCAGCGAGGAATAGTCCAGTCTTGTTGTAATCAATCGTAAAAGAATATTTATTAACTTAAAAGAAAATGCACAAGAAAGACTGCAATAAAAGATAACTGCACTTAACCACAATAATGGATACACACACACCATATCTCATGAAGTTAACTCTATTCCCACCTATCCATGTTCCATCAGTCTAAGAAATGTCCCTTGTCCCAAAACAATATCCCACGCAGTATCACTTTGTGAGTTGAAACGAGTAAATAATTACCACCCACAAGTTATCTTTAGGTTTGGAGAGCCTTTCATCCGTTCAACATAGTTTTCCTCTGAGGTATTCAAAACCAGCAGCTTTGAGACTGGAGGTCTGTGCTTCTGGAAGAGTTCCACTTCTCAGCTGGACGTGGCTACAGTCTTGACTGCCTACCAGATGTTGTCCTCTTTTCCTTTTCCACTGCTGTACCCAGTTGACCCTGCTTTGGATATACTTAGCGATGGGCAATATATGCTGACCTTGCGCGTGATGCCCTTGTCCCAGAACAATTTTTTAAAAAGCGAATTGGATGATCTTTTCCTGCCGGACACGTACCCCCGCCCACGGGTTTCCTGGAGGCGTGGAGTGGCTTCAATGGGAAATCCCATTGACCAGCGGCGGGAGTGGCGAATCTCGCCGCCAGCGAACGGCGCACCGCCAAGAAACACCTGGCTGGGGGACCGGAGAATCCAGCCCACTGTATTTCTCCCTTTGATGTTATTCTATTTATATAGGAACAGGAGTGGGCAATTCAGCCCATCAAGCCTGCTCTGTCATTTAATACAATCATGGTTGATCGGACACTTCAATGCCTTTTACACCCACTCTCCCCATAACCCTTTACACTATTCTTAATCAGAAACCTATCAATCTCTACTTCAAACATACTGAATGACTGAGCTTCCACAGGTCTCTGGGGTACAGAATTCCAAAGATTCGCAACCCTCTATGTAAAGAAATTTCTCTTCATCTCGGTCCTAAGTGGCACTACCCTTATTTTGAAATTGTGCCCCCAGTTCCAGACTCCACAACCAAGGGAAACATCTTACCAGCACCTGCCCTCTCTATTCTTTAAGTATTTTGTAGGTTTAAATGAGATTACCTCTCATTCTATGAAACTCAAGAGAATGCAGGCCCAGTTTCCCCAATCTCTCTTCATAAGAGGGATCACCATCCCCGGAACAGTCTGGTAAACCTTCATTGCACTCGCTCAAAAGCACTAATATCCTTTGGGGTAAGGGGGCGAAAACTGCACACAATACTCTAGATACGGTCTAACCAAGCTCCTATACAATTGAAGCAAGACCTCACTGTTCCTGTACTCAAATCCTCTTGCAATAAAGGCTAACATTCCATTAGCCTGCCTAACAATTTGCTGCACCTGCATGTTAGCCTTCAGTGACCTTTGGACAATGACACCCAGGTCCCTTTGTACATCTACACTCTCTAATTTCTTGCAATTTAGGAAATACTCTGCACATCTGGGACGAAATTCTCCGACCCCCCGCAGGGTCGGAGAATCGCCCGGGGCCGCCGAAAATCCCGACCCCGCCGTGGCAGAAATTCTCCGCCACCCGGGAATTGGTGGGGGCGGGAATCACGCCGCGCCGAGCGGTGAGCCCCCTGCGGCGATTCTCCGGCCCGCGATGGGCCGAAGTCCCGCCACTGGGAGGCCTCTCCTGCCGCCGTGGTTTGAACCACCTCTGGTGGCGGCGGGATCGGCGGCGCGAGCGGGCCCCCGGGATCCTGAGGAGGCGTGGGGTGATCGGACCCCGGGGGATGAGCCCACGGTGGCCAGGCCTGCGATCGGGGCCCACCGATCAGCGGGCGGGCCAGTGCCATGGGGGCACTCTTTTTCTTCTGCCGCCGCCACGGCCTCCACCATGGCTAAGGCGGAAGAGAATCCCCCAGCGTGCATGCGCTGGTGGTGACACCGGCGCATGCGCAAACCGGCGAAGGCCTTTCGGCCAGCCCCGACACCGGCCGGCGGGAGTCAAAGGCCGTTGTGCCGGTTTTGGCACCAGTCGGCGTGGTGCCAACCGCTTTGGCGCGGGCCTGGCCCCTCAATGTGAGGGCTTGGCCCTCAAAGGTGCAGAGAATTCCGCACCTTTGGGGAGGCCCGATGCCGGAGTGGTTGGCGCCACTCCGCTATGCCAGGACCCCCCGCCCCGCCGGGTAGGGGAGAATCCCGCCCCTGTTCCTTTGACCAAAATGGATTACCTCACATCTTTCCACACTATATTCCATTTGCCATGTTCTTGCCCACTCACTGAGTCTGTCGAAATCCTCCTCTGTCTGCTTTCCATCT